>NC_090375.1:108643688-108949265 GCF_036365525.1 Heterodontus francisci | reverse complement strand
TGTAGGATTAGTATAAATGGGTGGTTGATGGTCAGCACAGACTCAGTGGGCCGAAGGGCCTGTTTCAGTGCTGTATCTCCGCATGACTCTATAACAGGAAGAAAAGGAGAGCAAGAGGGGAGGAAAGACAGACCCTCTTTTGGGAAAGGGAGGGAGAAACAAAAACAAGGACAAAAAAAAAGGAGAAAGAACTGATGAATTTTTGCTGGGGGGCACAAAATGAGAAGGAAAAGAATGATAGAGCACATGTCTGCTCCTCTTCTATTTAGGGAAATGGATAAGGGGGAACAAAGGTGAATTGAAACTGAGGGGCAGTTAAAGAGTTCCAGTATTCAGTTGAGCATGTGTAGTTGGGGTTGGAGAAGGGAAAACAGACCCTGCTGTAAAAGGGCAGAGACCAACTTATGGGAGGGAATGAATGTAAAGCACTTATTCATACTTTCATTCTGACAGCCACCATGTTGGTCAGTCAGCAAGTGGAGGGCAGGGCCACAATCTGCCAAGAGCTTAGTATTCCTATTCAGGGCCAGATTTTGGACGTAGGTCGAGCAGAAGCTTGAGTACCAATTTGTCCCCGAGCTAGTGGTGCCGTCTTAAGTGTTAGGTAGGGGCAATACAAATGATATATGTTGCAGCCTTGAGGGCTAAACCCATTATTATACCTGTAATAATAGTTTTGATCATCACTGGTTTTATGTTGAAGTCTTCTTCACCGGACAAAAATCATGACGACTACTTGCGTTTAACTGTGGTACACGACTACTAATGTCACAGGAGCTTCATTTTCTCGAAAAGAACTGATGCAATTTTATGTTTCATGTTCCTTACAGCAATCAATCTTAGTGCATTAAGTGAGTGTTGTCACTAGTGTCAATCTATTCAAGAAATGAGCATGTAAAACTAAGTGGGTAATCGAAAAAGTAAACAAAAATCTTCAGAATTTGCCACAAAATAATCAGTTCATAGGATACTTCGGGGAATGAGATTTTTCACATGACTTTGGGCTCTGAATAAGTGAATTTGGCTTCCAGCCAGTATTAAACTTAATACCTCTATATTCCTTAACTAATGCTTCGCTGTAAAAGTTAACTTAATCTGTGTTTTGAATAATATATACTTTACCCCAATGACTTTACAAATTACACTAATTGGAAATTGCAGTTTCAAGTTCCATATTCTTCTGTATAGACTGAATTCCACATAGGGGTCTGCAAGTCACTCATTCACATAGCAACTCAAACATGATACTTAAAATCCCCAGACTCAGTTTTGATAAGTTTATGTACACAAACACTAAACTACTGGTATGTATGACAGAACGGGTGACATGCGTTTTTACATTATTATACTTTTCAACTAAGCATGTGCCTGACAGGTTTAAAAAGCCAGTCATTGCCAGAAGCAAAATACAAGGGTTATTACATTTAAGTATAATATACAGATGTTCAGCCAAATTTGGATTAAAGGATCAAATTTATGACAAAAACTTCATGCTTTATGAATGCCTATATTTCTCATTCTCTACCCAACCCCCCAACCCTTCAATTTTCTCATTTCCCGAAGGCACTAACTCTTGCTTCAATTTAGTTTCACCAAGTGTTCGCAAACCCTCTGACACCTCACCCAATGTCTGTTCTTCATATTTGAGTCTAAAATGAGACCCTATCCTGCTCTCTCAAGTGGCCATAAAAGATCATATGGCAATATTTCAAGGAACAGCAGGGAAGTTACCCCCATGCCCTGGCCAATACTTACCCTTGAATGAGCATTACAAAAACAGATTCTGGTCATCACACTCCTAGTTGTGAGAATTCGCTGTGCACAAATTGGCTGCCATGTTTGCTAAAACAGTGACTACACTTCAAGAGTATTTCATTGGCTGTAAAGCACTTTGGGATGTCAAGGTCATGAAAGGCACTATATAAGTGCAAGAATTTTGCTTTACTTCAAATGAACGTCAGAAAACAACCAAACCAGAGAAAACACTACAGTTCAAACAAATCCTGTTCTCACCTCATGTCCATTTCTTTTTGTGATGTGAGCACTGGCAAGGCCAGCCCTTATTGCCCTCGAGATGGTGGGGGTGAGCCACCTTCTTGAACTGTTGCAGTCCATGTGGTGTAGGTACACCCACAGTGCAGGATTTCGACCCAGCAACAGTGAAGGAGCAATGATATAGTTCCAAGTCAGGATGGCATGTGACATGGAGGGGGGGAAACTTGCAAGTGGTGGTGTTCCCATGCATCTATTGGCCTTATTCTTCAGCGTGTTGGAGGACACAGGTTTGGAAGGTGCTGTCAAAAGGAGCCCTGGCAAGTTGCTGCAATGTATTTTGTAAGGTGGTACACACGGCCATGGTGTACCAGTGGTGGAGGGAGTCAATGTTTAAAAGTGGTGAATGGGGTGATCAAGCAAGGTGCTTCGTCCTGGATGGCGTCGAGCTTATCAGGCAAGTGCATGGTATTCCACTACACTACTGACTTGTGCCTTGTAGATGGTGGACAGGCTTTGGGGAGTCAGGAAGTTACTCGCAGCAGTATTCCGAGCCTTTGACCTGCTCTGGTAGCCACAGTATTTATATGGCTGGTCCAGATAAGTTTCTGGTCAATGGTAACCACCAGGACATTGATAATGGGGGAATTCAGCAATGGTAATGTCATTGAATACGAGGAGATAGTCAGGTTCTCTCTTGTTGAACAAGGCACAAATGTTTCTTAACACTCATCAGCCCAAGCCTGAATGCTGTCCAGGTCTTGCTGCATGCAAGCAGGGACTGCTTCCAGATCAGAGGAGTTGCGAATCGAACAGAACACCATGCAAATCAGCGAACATGCTCACTTCTGACCTAATGTTGGAAAGGTCATTAATAAAGCAGCTGAAAATGATTGAGCCCACAACACTACCCTGAAGAACTCCTGCAACAATGTTGCAAGGGTTGAGATGATTGGCTTTCAGCAACCACAACCATCTTCTTCTGTGCTAGCCAGTGGAGAGTTTTGCCCCACTTCACAGAGACTTCAATTTTGTTTGCGCTCCTTATGTCACACTTGTTCAAATGCTGCCTTGATGTCAAGGGCAGTCACTCTCCTCACCTCTGGAATTCAGCTTTTTCGTCAATGTTTGGACCAAGACAATAATGAAATCTGGAGCTGAGTGGCCCTGACAGAACACAACTGAGCATCAATAGTTATTTTTGCATAAGTCCTACTTCATAGCACCGTCGACAACACCTTCCATACTGTCTGATTAAGAGTAGGCTGATGGGGCAGTCATTGGCTCGATTGGATTTGTCTTGCTTTTTGTGGGCAGGATGTAGAGCATTTTTCCACATCGTCAGGCAGATGCATGCCAGAGTTGTAGCTGCACTGGAACAGCTTGGCTAAGGTGCAGCTAGTTCTGGAGCAGTCTTCAGTACTACAGCTGCGATGTTGTTAGGACTCATAGCCTTGGGCTGTTGCCAGTGCCTTCAGCCATTTTTTGGTATCACGTGGAGTGAATCAAATTGATTGAAGACTGGTACCCGTGATGCTGGGGACCTCAGGAGGAAGTATAGATGGATCATCCACTCACCACTGCTGAGTGAAGATGGTTGCAAATTCTTCAGCCTTGTCTTTTGCACGGATACGCTAGACTCCCCCATCTGAGGATGGGAATGTTTTTGGAGCCTCCGCCTAGTTGCTTAATTGTCCACCACCATTCATGACTGGATGTGGTAGGACTGCAGAGCTTTGATCTGATCCGATCTACTGGTTGTGGGAGCACTTAGCTCTGTCGATAGCACGCTCCTTCTGCTTTTTAGCATGCATGTATTGCAGCTTAATCAGGCTGACATCTCATTTTTAGGTATACCTGGCATGCCAGCCCTGACATGCTCTCTTACATTCCTCAGTGAGCCAGGGTCAGTCCCCTGGCCCGATGGCAATGGTATAGTGAGGGATATGCCAGGCCATAAGTTCACAAATTGTGGTTGAATACAATTCTTGCTGCTGCTGATGGCCGACAGCACCTCATCCATGAGCTGTTCCAATTATATCGCCATTTAGCACAGTGCTAGTGCCACACAAACATGGATTGTGTCCTCAGTGTGAAGACATCCTCTCCACAAGGACTGTCTGGTGGTCACTCCTACCAATACTGTAATGGACTGATGCATCTGCGACAGGCAGATTGGCGAGGACAAGGTCAAGTAGGTTTTCCCCTCTTGTTGGTTCTCTCACCACCTGCCGCAGGCCAAATCTGGCTAATATGGCCCTTCAGGACTCAGCCAGCTCAATCAGTAGTGGTGCTAAGCCACGCTTAGTGATGGATATTGATGTCCCCCACCCAGAGTACATTGTGCCCTTGCTACCCTCAGTGCTTCTTCCAAGTGGTGTTCAACATAGCGTACAGATTCATCAACTGAGGGAGGATAGTAGGTGGTAATCAGCAGGATGTCTCTTCACTGGCAGCACAGTGGCACAGTAGTTAGCACCACAGCCTCAGAGCTCAAGAGACCCGGGTTCAGTTTTGGGTACTGCCTGTGCAGAGTTTGCAAGCTCTCCCTGTGACCCCGTGAGTTTCTGCCAGGTGCTCCAGTTTCCTCCCACAGCCAAAGACGTACAGGTTGATAGGTAAATTGGCCATGGTAAATTGCCCCTAGTGTAGGTAGGAGGTAGGAGAATTGAGGAAAGATGGGGATGTGGTAGGGAATATGGGATTAATGTAGGATTAGTATAAATGGGTGGTTAATGGTCAGCACAGACTCGGTGGGCTGAAGGGCCTGTTTCAGTGCTGACTCTTTCTATGACTCTCTATGACCCATGTTTGACCTGATGCCATGAGACTTAATGGGGTGCAGAGTCAATGTTGAGGACTCCCAGGGCCACACCCTCCTGACTGTAGACCACTGTACAACCATCTCTGGTGGATCTGTACTGCCAGTGGGACAGGACATACTAGAGGATGGTGATGGAGCAGTCTGGGACATTGCATCATGTCTTACAGCCAGTGAGTATGACAGTCAGGCTATTGCTTAAGGAGTTTGTGGGACAGCTCTCACAATTTTGGCACAAGTCCCCAGATGTTAGTAAGGAGCCAGGTCGATGGGCCAAGTGGCTTCTTTCTGTGCCTTAAATGTTCTATGATTCAATGAGGACATTGCAGGGTCAACTGGGCAGAGTATGTTTTCGTTGTTTCTGGTGCCTAGGTTGATGCCAGGTGGTCCATCTGGCTTTATTTTTCAACTTTACTGTAGCAGCTTGGTACAATGGAGTTATTTAGCTGCCCTCTGAAATGGCCTAGCAAAGAGTTAACCATGCTGCTGTGGGTCTGGCATTGGCCAGACCAGGTAAGGTCAGATTTGTTTCCCAGAAGGACGTTAGTGAACCTGATGGGTTTTTACAACAATCCAGTAGTTTCAAGCTCATTTTTGAGATTAGCTTTTTATTTTTATTCCATATTAGTTTTTAAATTCCCCCAAGTGCCATGGTGGGATTTGAACTCTCGTCACCAGTGCATTAGTCCGGGCCTCTGGATAACTTGTCCAGTAATATTATGCTATCATTCCCTTGCATCGTACTTCCCAGAAGTCTCTACAGAGGAAATCAAAGTGGAACTCTGACTAATGCTCATTTCCCCCAATCCTTAATCCATGACAGCGATCACTATAGTGCCTGAACTGCCATTCTGGCTAAAAAGCAGATAACTTAGCACTTAAGGGGAAACAAACTGGGGACTTTAGTTTGTTTCACTTAGTATAGTAAAAGGCCTTTAATTAGTTATCTGTTCCTCCCACCCAACAGAAGTCACCAAGCATGGTTCTATTTTTGTACCTCTCTGATTGTAAGTATTTCAGTAAGCTACAAGACTCAAGAACAGAGTGTGAAGCAACACAGTGCCTTTCAGCCCATCAAGGCAGCTTCCTCCAGGCTCCATGACTATTCTTTTACACCACCCAGTGATCCCCAACTTCTCCTGGGGGGAAAAAACTAATTCTACTTCTCAATACTGATCAATCCAGCCGTATTTAAAAAAAGTGACAAGTGACCCGAATTCAAGCACACCAGGCATTACTATAACCAGCTTTTTAAAAAAATCACAAATGTCCATTTATGCTGCCCTTCACAAATATAACCAAATTATACCAATACACACATCTCTATTCTTACCAAATGTCCTTGGTTCCCAGTGTCTCAGCAAATTCATTTCAAAGTCATTCTTGTCTTCAAGCCCCTCTTATATGCTCAGTCCCTATGTTTAGAAAATCTTCTCCAGCTACATTCCAAGATCTTGTTGCTGGGAGCCAATAAATCAGTGAATTTAGAAAATGAGTTTCTATTATGTATATTTTGCTCAGTTCACTCAATTCAAAAGCTAGTGTGAACATAAAGCAGGCAAACCCATTTTAGAATCATGCAAATGTTTGGCTAACATAAGCAAAGAGAAGAAAATGTAAAGTTCAGAAATTTTGAAGACTACCTTCCACATCTACAGAAGGCACCAGGGATGACTAACTGTTTTTCATGTCTTCATGCAGAAGATTCCATTAGGTGGTTTACTTTGACTAAACAAGTCAAATTAAAGGCCTGCTACCCGACCCGAAGGGATCTGACGATGTGGTGGGGTCGCACTTCCAGGTTCGGCATTCGGGCTCAGGTCGGGTACACTCTACCACCACCTCACGTAAGTGACTGTAATGTTAATTTATATTTTGGACTTTAAAGGTGGTTTATTACAGTTATTTTAAGCTTGTGCAGGTAAGGAACAAAGTGAAAAACACAAAATCTGATGGTCGGGTGCGGGTCGGGTCAGGTGCGGGGAAAAATGGAAGGACTCGGGTCTGTGTCGGATGGGGTTCTGTCGGGCTCAGGTCGGGTCTCATTTGCAGATCCAAGCAGGCCTTTAAGTCAAATTCCATTTTTGTTGGATGGATTGTCACTATTTTGGAATCACATTCCACAATTCTATGCCTTCTGACCCCTATGACTACCAAAAACCAGTAGCCTTCCCTCTAATATACCAAAATAGCTACTTTTCCCTACAAGGGTCACTCTTATGACAACTGAATAAATCACTATTATGGGTAGAATTTTTTAAAATCTGTTTCAGCCACTGCATTCAATGACTTGTGAAAACCAAAAGTTGGTGGCCTCATCAATACAAAAAGCTTACACAAATGCAAGGAAAAGTGGAAATCTACCAGAGTAAGAGCTATAAAAAAAGCAAATAGATACAAAGATAGCAATGAGCAGCAATAAAGGAATATGAAAAAAGCTTGCATTGGATATCAAAGCTGACAGCAAAGGGTTTCATCAATATATTATGAGAAACAGAGTGGTAGAGGGGAATGTGGACCCATTAAAGATGGATGTATAGTTAGGTGACAGAGTAAATAGTATAAATGGAAGCAGGAAGTTAAAACAGGACATTGATAGAATAAGTGGTGGCCAAAACTGGCAGATGGCATTCAATGCACTTCGGACCCAAGAAAGATAAAACAGTATTTTCTAAAAGGTGAGAAGCTCGAAACTGTAGAACAGAGAGTTTTAAGAATGAGTGTACAGAAATCAATAAAAACTAGCGAACAGATGCAAAATAATTAAAGGCTAATGTTCAAAGGGGACCAGAATACAAAGTGAAAGATACACTACAGTTGGGTAAAGCTCTGGTTAGACTGCATCTGGAATACTGTGCTCAGTTCTGGACATTGCATCTCAGGAATGATATATGGCTTTTGAGGTGGTGTAGCTCAGATTTACCAGAGTGATACTGGGGCTAGAAAAGTGTTAAAATGAGGACTGCTGCATAAACTAGACTTGTATTTTGTTGAAAATAAATGATTAAAGAGTGTTCTAATTGAGGTGCTTAAGATGTTTGAAGGATTTGATAGGGTAGATAGAACATCTTCCCAATGGGGGCAAAGGAATCCATAACATGGGCTCACAACTTTATAATTAACTAGGATTTTCAGGGGTGATGTCAGGAACATAAACACACAAGAAATAGCAGTAGACGACCATCTTCACACAACGATAGTGGAAAATAAGCTTTCTTCCCAAAAAGCTAAGAGGCTAGGTCAATTGACAATTTCAAAACAGCGATAGATTTTTGTTTGGCAAGTGTTCTATGGCATAGGGAACCAAGGCAGGTAAACAGTCATGATACAGATCAGCCATGATCTATTTGAATGGTGGAACAGGCTCAAGGGGCTGAATGGCCTACTTCTATTTCTATGTAAGCAAGATTTATAACACATAAGGAAATGGAAGACTTGTCAAATGAATACTCTGTATCCATTTACACAGTAGAAGACAATGACAACATACCAGTAGTACAGGGACACCTCAAAACATGCAAGAGGGGGAACAAAGTTAATACAAATACCAAAAATGCTAATAGAAAGAATAAACTCAAGATCTCCAGAACCTGACGAATTCCACCTCTGTTAAAATAGGGAGGAAATTGCAAATGTGTTAGCTAGCTCTTTGGATTGGAAAACTGTCACTTCATTATTTAAGTATTTTGGTAGGGAGAAACCCAGTAACTAAAGTTTTACATCAATGGGGATGGGGGAAAAATGTTACAGAAATCTGAGACCAAGTGATTGATCATCCTAGTTCTCTGATGACGTGTCGGGCTCGGGTCGGTCACTCTTCCGGGTCCGGCATTCGAGCTTGGGTCGGGTCGGACACACTTACCACCACCTCCAGTACGTGGCTCCAATCTGAATGTACTCTTCAAACAACCTTTCAAGTTCAGTTACAGTTTTTGTTGCTTATCTGCACTAGCTTAAAAAGTGAAAAACGGAAGCTTGGCTAACTGAACACTCCAGAGGTTGGGCTGGGCGCAGGAAAAAAAAATGAAAGGACTTGGGCTGGGTCGGATGTGATTCCGTCGGGTTCGGGTCGGGTTTCATTTGCAGACCCGAGCAGGCCTTTACCAAGCACTCTAAAGATCCAGCATGGATTTATGAAGGGTAGGTCATATATGGCTAATTAGTTGAATTGGTTGAAGTCATTAGCACAGGAGTGCCTCATTCCTAAATTCATTTCACAGAGAAATATATCAAGAATGGCTTGTGCTTCGAGATTACCAAATTAAACAAAACTCTGATTTAATTGTTACCAATTTTGGGCATGTCACCAAAAGAAAAAGCAGCTGAGCCTTGAGGGGTGTGGAAGGATATCTGGAAATAGTTTAAAAAAAAAATTCTCTACCATTTCCCACCTCATCATTCTCTTGTTCCTCACTTTCTTCTTTTTGCCTTAATCATCCTCTCATTCTGCTTCCTGCAGTTTGCAGTTGCAAGAGGAGCAGCATATGGAATGTGCAGAGCAGGGCATCAAAAAGAGCAGGGTTAGTGTGAAATTTCCAAGTTGGCTCCTGATAAACTTTGGTTAGCAGCATCCCGACCATCTCGGGCTGCAACTGCGCCATCACGTTTGAAGTTGCAACATTACATATAAGACTTTTAAAATGAGACATCTGGCTAGCAACTCATATCACAAGATAGCACGAGGCAATACAGGAATTTTCAGCTGAGTTTTAAATACATTCACTGACACATGACTGCAATACTGATGGAATGCTGCATTATCAGAGGTGCAACCGTTTGGATCCAACACCAAGGCTCCATCTGCCCCCTCAGTTGGATGCAGAAAGAATCCCATGGCACTATTCAAAGAGCAGGCTCGTTCTCCCAATGCACTGACCAATATTTAAATCAACACCACTAAAACAGATTATATGGCTGTTTATCTCACTGTTTATGGGCCCTTCCTGTATACAAATTAGCTCTGATTCCCTACAACACTTCAGAACTACTTCAATGGCTGCGAAGCATTTTGGAATGTCCTGACATGGTGAAAGTATATAAATGCAAGTCCATTGTTTCCTTTTTGTTTACATTGATATAGCACTTAATCACATGGAAATGTTTCAAAGTTCTTCACATAATGAACTAATTTTGAAGTGCAATGAGTTATGTAGACTAATGTGCTTATAATGTTCCACAAATAGGAATGAAAGGTGAGCGGAGAGAGAAGTACTCAAAAAGGAAGAGCTAAACATATGGCAAGAAATATCAATATATTGCGGGACCTTTTTAAAAAAGTCTGAAGACACTATCTTATGGTTTGGGGTAGATGATCAAATACCAGCACTAAGCTAATCACTGCACATTTGGATAGGCAATTTAATATTTGAAGGCAATAGTTTGCCACTTGCCAATATTTCATCTAAGCAGATGCTAAAAGTTTTGAAACCCTACAGCACAAAAAAACTACTGAAGCAGAATTTTTTGCTGATGTGTTTCTATTGGTGCCATCAAAAGTTTTCGATTTCAGCAGCTGTTTTAAGAGTTTGAGCTTAAAATCTGGCAGTGTCAGCACAGTGGATTGTTGTGTTTTGTATGTCACTTTCAAATTCATCCAAATTCTTCAACGAATGATGCAATATCTTCTGCATCAACTACTCTTTTTGACAAAGGATGCCATGCTCTAACAATTCTCTCAATTCCTCTCCTCACTGAATTTATAAATTGATGACATCACTGACACTGCAGAGGAAAATCTTTTTATAACCATCCTACTGGGCTCTACTAAATCTTCAAGGTCTTGTCAGTGTTGTAGAAATAATTGCAGTACCTAAAGTCTTTTCTCATTCCTATGAACCAGTGGCACCCAGAGGCATGACACACCTTTGTTAACTTCAATTCAAGGCATTCACAGTCCAGGAATATAGCAGGGGTCAAAAATAGTTTTTAAAAAAAGTCACATGTAACAGCAAGTATACCCATTTCCAATCCTTTGGGGAAAATGTGCAAATGTAAAATTTTGGTGCCAGTGTCAACTTGCTTATGTAGCCCTGGTACAGATAATCTAGGAACAGATGCAACATTCAGCAAGTTTGGATAGCCAGATAACTTGCATCTGCCACAGTGACTCCACAAGGCTTCATCAAGTAAGTAGGGTACTGAGTTGGAAATTGTCCAAGATTGACTTGGTCACTCAGTGGCTTTATCATTGAAAAATTAATGCTATGAGCTTCAATAGGCTTTGATGAAAGGCCTTTGCAACCAGAAAGCAAACTAAAAAGGAGATCAGAGAATTTCGGACAGAATCCATAAACGGAGAATGTGTCTGAACGTTAAACTTGAGAAAAGGTACAGGGATAAAAAGTTTCTAAATAATGTCCTAGATTAAAAATTAAAATTGTGAAAGCAGAGCAAGAGAATGGGGGGGAATATAATAATGAAACCAAGGATCTATTGGATGTTACTCCAGCATGGTTTGTTCCAGGATGTACAAGATAAAATATCAAACTGGCTGGTCCAGGCAGAATTGAATTGCTCGTCACCAGCAGCACTGCCATGATTTTTAAACAGTTCATGTTGGACTGAACTTTGAGCACATTATTTGATAAATAGCCAAAATGATGAACTTCTAGCGTAATACAGAACAAATGCATTGAATATTTTTCACTTAAAAAAAGACACAAGAAAGGTCATTATCAGAGGATTTCCAAGATTCTGGAGAAGACAGTACACATCAGTAAAGAAAAATATCCATTCACATTCGATAGAGAAAGCTACATTGGCTCTGAATTTGCTGAAATGGGTCATCTCACAATGTAACAGCTCAAGTTTCATTTTTACCCCTCACCCTTCAGCTCCAATTAACACTGCGCTGCTAATTGCTAGAAGCACAAGTTGATAATGGTGCTATGAAGTTAACGAGGCACCTTTTTGAAAAATGGGACCAATAGTTTATCCCCTTAACCAATGAAAATTGAGAGAGAAACAAAGTGAATAATGGAGAGGGAAGCAGGGTGAATTAGAGTCAAATTAAAGAGAAATATGAGAAAAAGATTGGATTGAGAAAGAGAAGAGGGGCAAAAAAGAAAAAACATTCAAAAATTAAATACCCCTAGGAACAATTTAGTACCTGCAGGAGCAGGACCTTAATTTGAATTGTTTCCTTTCTAGGCAGAGTTTACGTGGCCATGCAGAAACATAATTCTGATTAAAAAGGCCCTTGTGTGGAATACCAATGCTAACTTGTTGGAAAATTTAATTCATATTTACGCCACAAATCCAGCAATTTCTTGACACATGGGATAACATGGGAGAGGTCAAACAAAAGGAGATTTAGAAATCTAGTGCAGCAATTTGGGTAAAGACAAGCAGAGTGGGTCAGGAAGAAAGAGAGCTTAACAGTAATAGTGCATCAGCAAATAAGATCCATGTAAATAGTAATAAAAAATTAAACTAAAGGCTTTTTATACAAGTGCATGGAGCATTCGCACTAGGATAGATGAACTAGTGGCATAGAGATAAATAGTTGAAATCTAATTATTACAGAGACATGGCTACAAGCTGACCAAGGTTGGGAAATAAATATTCCAGGGTACACAACATTTTGAAAAGACAGAATGGAAAAAGGAGGAGTAGCCCTCATATTTAGGATGATACAAGTATAGTAGTGAGAAAGATCTTGGTTCAGAAGATCAGAAAGTTTAACCGGTATGGATGGAGATTCGGACTAAAAAGGGTCAGAAAGCTGGTATTTTATAGGACCCTTAACAGCAGTTATACCATTGGACAGTATTAAGCAAGAAATAATTGGAGCTTGTAACTAAGGCAATGCAATAATTGTGGGGGTTTCAATAGTCATATGGACCGGACAAATCAAATTGGCAAAGGTAGTCTGGAATACGAATTTGTAGAATGCTTTCGTGACAAGTTTCCTGGAACATATGTCAATGGAACCAACTAGGGATAAAGCTATTTTAGATCTAGTATTATGCAATGAGGCAGATTTAATTAGTAATCTCATAAAAAGATCCTCTGGGGAAAGTGATAATACAATTGAATTCCATATTACATTTCAAAGCAATATACTCCAATCCCAAACAAGAATTTTGAACTTCAAGCCAATTATATAGATATGAGGGGAGAGCTGGCTAAGGTTGACTGGGTAAATGTCTAGATTAAATGGTATGGCAGTAAATAAGCACTGGGAAACATTCAAAAGAAACAATTCAAAATGTTAACAAAAATACATTCCATTAACAAAAACTCAGCAAGATGATCTACCCAGGGTTTACTAAGGAAGTTAAAGATAGTAATAATAAAAGCAAAATACTGTAGATGCTGGAAATCTAAAAGTCAAGGTTTATAAAGTTGCAACGGCCAATTGTAAACCTGCAGATTGGGAGTGTTTTAAAAACCAGCAAAGGACAACCAAAAAGTTAATAAAAAGGAGAAAAATATAAAAGTAAACTAGCCAGAAGTATTAAAAGAGCTTTTACAAGTATACAAAAGGGAGAGTAGCTTAAATAAACATTGGTCCCTTAGAAGCAGAGACAGGAGAAATCATGGGGAACAGGGAAGTGGCGCGGAGAATGACCAACTATTTTGTCCGTCCTCACTGAAGAGGATACAAATTACGTGCCAGAAATAGAGGGTAACCAAGGGGCTAATAAGAGAGTGAGGAACTTAAGGAAATTAATAGAGGAAAAGGAATGGAGAAACTAAAAACCAAATCATTGGGTACATTTAAGGCTGAGAAACAGAATTGTGGTCTCAAGGAATCGAGGGATATGGGGAACGGGCAGGAAATGGAGTGCAGGTACAAAATCAGCCATGATCGTACTGAAAGGCGGAGCAGGCTCGAGGAGCCATATGGTCAACTCCTGCTCCTATTTCTTAGGTGATGGAACTGATGGAGAGATGCCGTATACGTGAGGCCAACAGAAAATCAACTAGCAATTTGTGGTGATTTGTTGTATCTTTTCCTTCCCAAAAACTACTAATGGCATGGACCTTTCACTCAGTTATTCTGCCAGAAAACTCTGGCCAAATGTGTTCTGGTGCCATAATCTCAACAAACTTTGTTTTAGTGCAAAATACTGACCTCTGCTGGCAAGATACAAAATCAAGCTGTGCATACAATTGAAACTCAATATCGAGCTCAGAGACACTTAAGAAATGGAGGCTGTGGAGCTTTGACCTTTCAAAAGAGGCTATTTTAATACAATAGTAAAAATGTAACTTAAAATAAAACGAATGTTACAATTGCTAAGGCTCACTTGAGTTCTGGTCACCGTGCCTCAATTTCAGCCTTCTGGAGAAATTAAGAAATTTTTCAGGATTTTTAAGATTTTCAAACGTCAGTTGTGAATTTTACAACAGTAAGGGGATGAGGAGGGGCGGGTGGGTAAGAGAAGAACAACCTTGTCCAAGCTGGAAACATCAAGAATTTACGTTCTTGTTTTTAAAACTGCCCAAGTGAGGTGGGTACAGTTTATGTCAACAACATTTTTGTATCTGTACTGTTTCAATTCAATAGGCAACTCTCTTCCCACCACAGGAAATGGGAAGTGGGGAGGGGTCACAGACAAAACAGAGCACGAACATGAGACAGTGCACGCAAGCTTAAACAAGCACAAGAACAAAGTAATAGGTGTGCAAGAGAAACAGAATAAACTAAGAGCTAGTGCTTTTTAAGGTTTGCTATACTGACTGTAGAGGAAAGTATACAGTGGTGCACCCCAGCGATCCATATTTTGAAGTACATTAATGAGCTGGACTTGGGTAGAAAGGGCATAATTTCAGAGTTTGCAGATGATACGAAATTCAAATGGTAAACAGGGAGAAGGACAGTTGCAGACATCAGTAAGACAAGCAGGACAGATGAAATTTAATACAAAGTAGTGTGAAGTCATCCACTTTGGAAGGAATAACCTATAGTCCAACTGGTCTGTGCCAGTGTTTATGCTCCACTTGAACTTCCTCCTCTTCATCTAACCCCATCAGCATAACAATATATTCTATTCTGTCCTGTGGACTTATCCAGCTTCCCCTTAAATGCATCCATGTTATTCGCCTCAACTACTCCTTGAGGTAGCGAGTTCCAAATTATCACCTTTTGGGTAAAGAAGTTTCTCATGAATTCCCTACTAGATTTAGTGACTGATATTTATGGTTCCTAATTTTGGTCTCCACCACAAGTGGAAACATCTTCTCTACAGTTATCCCATCAAACCCTTTGGTAATTTTAAATACCTCCATTAGTTCAACTCTTGGCCTTCTCTTTTCTAGAGAAAAAGCCCCAGCCTTTTCAGCCTTTCCTTACAGGGTATTATCCTCAGTTCTTTGATCATCCTTGTGAATCTTTTCTGCAGTATCTGTACTTTATTAGATGAAATGAGGCATTACAAAATAAATGGTACAATTTTAAAGGGAGTGCAGGAACATAGAGGTCTGGGGGTTCATGCACACAAATCTTTGAAGATAGCAGGACAAGTTGAGAAGGTTGTTAAAAAAAAGCATTGGGATCCTTGGCTTTATAAAAAGAGGCAGAGAGTACAAAAGCAAGTTATGCTAAACCATTATAAATTACAGGTTAGGCCTCAGCAATAGTATTGTATAGAATTCTGGAATAATGTTAAGGCCTTGGACAGCGTGTACACAAGACCACAAGAAATAGGAATAAACCATATAGCTCAAACCTGCTCCGCCATTCCAATACAATCATGGCTGATCTTGGACTTCAACTCTACTTTTCCCCCTGCTTGCCATATCCCTTTATTCCCTGTGTTACGATAGAAGTGGGAGGAGTTCACCGTCTCTAGTTTCACTTCTCCACAGGTCAGAACATATATTTAAATATTTACCCAGTTACCGATACAGTCAATGATAGATTTTACTTTTCATCCCAGAATAAAATACACCAACCATGTTTCTTTAACAAAATTCAGATTATAAAACAAGACTTAACCAGAAATGAAGCAGAGCATTAGCACGCAGATTGAACTGTCAAAGTTCCCTATTCAGCTCAGCCCCTCACTCTCATACACACACAGGTTAACCAAAAAATTAAGTGATTTTTTTTTCTAAGAGAGCTCTGAAGAGAAAGACAAAAATGGCCAAATACTTGCTAATTTTTGATGGGGAAAAAAAAATATGGAAAGAGGTCAGTTGTCCCTTTTTGGTTTAGCATCCCAAGTATGTGCAGACAGCTATCACTGGGATCTTTCTATAACAGTTCTTTTCAGGCGATGTTGAAGATCAGTTTGGCAGGCTTTCCAGAAGAAATGCGGCAATAGGGGTTTCTGGCAAGCCTTTCAAGAGGAATGCAGCACCGATTGCTCTTTCTTAGACTCACTTCCAAGAGCTTCTCAAGAGACAGAAAAGCTAACAGGCTTTTCAAAGAGATGGAAAAGGCTGAGCTGGGGTTTTGTCCCTAGCAAGTTGATTTACATCTCCTTTCAAAACACTCCACACCCCAAATCACTGTCCAAAGCAAAACCAAAAGTAATATCTCAAGAGTCAAGCCTCCTGACCCCTATATATCTTGACCTGCCACTTCTCTGTAAACATCTTCCCCAGGTCAAAAAGCCTCCGCTGGGTAATTTGATGACAGGTGACTTCCAGTAAGTGTTGTTTACAAACCAAATCCAAAAGACTTTCTGATGACTCCAGTTAAAAAACACATCCATGGAATCCTTTCCCAAATAAAACAATGTTCACAAATCTAAAATACATGAGTCCTCAAAAAAATACTTAAATATAGAAGCACCATCATAGCACCTCCATCCTTGGAGGAATGAAATGCCATTTCATACTCATTCACTCTTTACCTGAAGCTAACACAGTTCTGCTTTGTACCATCTTTGCACTCAGGTAACTCAAAGCAAAGTTAAATTCTAGACAAAGCATCCACAATTAAGGATGCTGTTTTATGGGAAAGGATTCCCCTACATCCACATCATGTATGGCTAAGGTTGTACATCCTGGCTTATCCCTACAGATTCTTAATGCTGTCAGTAGCCTTGTTAGGTCTTTTCGTTGTTCTGCATCTAAATATGAAAGCATAGTGCCCAATCTCCTTAACACTTCAGTGTTAGCTAACCAGATAGTTGGAGGTTCTATTTGAGAATTGTCCAAGTCTCCTTCTGCCTCATCCTCACTCTCCCTACTACCTGACATACCTGTAATTCCTTATCCTCCTCCCAATGATATTGTTTCAACATATTTATATGACGCAGCTGATTCTTTTTCCGGCCATCTGGGGTGTCAAATAATTTACTTTACCAATTCTTTTGACCACTTTATATGGACCACTGAACCGTGCTTTCAGCTGTTCACCATGTAAAGGCAGTAATACTAAACACCTCATCCACTGGTTGAAATATTTAGGTCTTGGCATGCTTGTCTATCCATTTCTTCTTGGTTGTTTGGGAAGCCATTCCCAGAACACAAATACATAATCTAATACAGAAGTTCTGATAAAAGATCTAGATCTGAAACGCTAACTCTGCTTCTCTCTCCACAGATGCTGCCAGACCTGTTGCATATTTCCAGCACTTTGTTTTTATTATAGAAGATGCGTCACTGTTCTAAAAACCTTTCTTTGATTAGTTTTAGAGGACCTCTTATCTCATGCCCATAAACTAATTCAAAAGGACTAAAACTGGAAGACTCATTAGGAGACTCCCTAGTGGCAAACAAAAGAAATTCTATCCCTTTATCCCAGTCATGGGGATATTCATGATACTGTGCCCTGATAGTACCTTTCTGAAGTCCCTCGTGTTTGTGGGTAGTATGCTGAAGACTATAATTGTATTCCACCCAAATTACCCATAACTTGCTGAAAAATTTGAGACAGAAAATTAGAACCTTGATCGACTGACTCTCAATCGGTAATCCACATCTAGTGAAGAAATGGGTTAACTTCTCTACCACTACCTTAGCAGAAATTGTTCAAGGAAATGGCTTCTGGGAACTGAGTAACCATGTCCATGCTAATGAGTATACATTAGTGCCCTGCTTTTGTTTTCAGTTAAGTTCCTACAGAGTCTACTGTCATGCAGGCCCCCAACTGCCAATTATGAGGCACACATTTTGCCACATGAACATTAAAAACTTAAAAGTGTTGCTGGGAAGAAAAGAGGGCCTATCACAAGGAATTGCCAGACCCCTTGCCAGAAAGACCTTTTTTGCATACTAGCAGTCAGTGTTGGAACAACGGACCCACTCCCTGCTTTTCCAATACACAGAAGACCTGGTCAGACCAGTTTAGTCATATGACTAACTGGCTGTTCAAATCTGAACTTGCTGCAGAGTGTCTGAAACTCAGAAACCTGTTTGCTCCTGGACTGAAAAGATCTCTCTCCTGTCTGCTCTCATCTCTTTCTCACAGAACTGAAGACCCACTGAAGACACATGAACCCGAAGAGAGAAAAGTCTCCTACTGTGAACAAGGTTTAAGAATAATACTGGGCCCCAACAAAAAGCAAGACTACTTACAAAAGGACTACAGTGAGCTCAAAGCACAGTAAACAAGAAGCTCTTCGGATATTGCCTCAAACCTCTAGTTTTTTTGTGCTCTTTTCTGTCCCTATTTGCATGTGTATCGCGTGTGTATGCTAGCATGGGCACGTCATATATTCGTTGGCGTTAACCGTATTACAGTTTAAGGTTTAATAAATTTCACTTTTCTTCTTTAAGCCTAAGGAAGCCTGTCTGTGCTCATTTCTTTGCCTTATAATTGGAAAGTCGTGAACAAGGATTCACTAAGGGGGAGCTCAAAACACTTTTAAAAACATAAACCTTGTTACACGACCAGGTGAAGGCTAAAAAGGGACCCCTAGACACCATTCGTAATACTACCAAACACCCTACTAAATGGTTCCCCAAAAACTGGTATGGGAATTAGAGGTAGCGGTTTTATGGCAGGTTGTGGTTTTCCACAATCTGACATGTAGGCACGTTTTACAAAACTGCACCACGTCCTTGGAAAGACCTAGGCAGTAAAAAGGTTGACTATACATGATTGGGTCTTCCAGATCCCCACATGTCTGGCTATAGGAATTTCATGTGCTATTCTTAATATTTTCCAGCGATATTTGGGCAGTACCACTATCTGGTGAATAACCCTCCATTCTTCGTCCGCAGGTTTGTGAGGAGGTCTCCACTGCATCAGAATCCCATTTTTAATATAGTAGCCTTCTGGAACTCCCTTTGCCTCAGCTTCAGTTAGAGCTGATTGTGCCACTTTATTTAACTCTGGATTGGCTTACTGAGCCTTGATCAGAGAAGACTTGAAGATTTCCTTTGGATTATCCAAATCCCCAAATAAAGTTTCAGATATTCGACTATCTGCCTGCGGTGCCAATTTGACCCGACAATGGAACTTGTTTAGCCATTGCCCGGATTACTATTGTAACGACCAGGTGCGGAAGGGGTCTCAGACTTCCCTTCTCTGGTTTGACTGCAACAGGGTTTATCTTTTTAACAGTGATTTAACTTACCACCTCAGTGAGCACTTGTTCCTGCTCCTTTAATTATAATTGTAAATGAACCAGGCAGGTCGTCTTGAGTTTAAACAATGTCATGGAACTTTTTTCTTTCTCCTCTGTTTAAAAACAGTGTGCCTTTATAAACTAAGGGGCACAGTGTGCCAACAACTGCACTCGTTTCCTAAGCAACAGGAGAGGTGGTCACATCGTATTACAACTTTTGACTCTGTATAAAAGACTGGCTTGAACTAGTTTGATCCGGAAACCAGCAAAGTGTGCTCTGAAGGAAGAAGTGGTCTATATCTCAGCAGAAAAATCTACATGAGCCACAGGCTGTTATTGCCTAAACAGGGGGAAAAACCTCTGGAAAAAGAACATTTGCGTTTTTGGACATAGCAAATTCCTTCTTTACTTCCAAACTCTAAGAGGTCTTTGCCTCAGTAGTGACACTGTTGTCTGTTTGTGTTTGCTGGAATTCACAGTAAAGTTTCTACTGAAAGACTAGCAACTGTAAGATCCAAATAGACCTGTTGCTATACTCCTTGTTAAAACTGTGTAACCCCTGCTGCAACCAAAGTGCTTTTAACGCCTACCCTAAAGACAGTTCGTCGAATTCGCCTGGAGACTTTGAATGGCATCTGATTATTCTACTCTGGGACGACTCAGCAACCAGAAACATAACCCACAAAGACTTACCACACAACTACTTATTTATTCCTAAGAAACATCATTTTTAAACCAGTTAACTGTTGGTTTTTGAAAGCAACTGTTTGTGCATTAGGGTTAAGAGAAATAAGTTATAAAGTCCTTAGACAAAGGTTTATCTCAATATTGTTTAAGATTTAGTTTATCAATAAATAGTTAATCTGTTGTTGTTTAAAGATACCTGGTTTGGTCTGTTATTCTGGGGGTTACTAAAGTGTTTAATTTGGCTAATTAAACTTTAATATAGGACCTGTCGAGTAATGGGACTGAATTGACACTGCATTACTCCCACCTCGCTCGCAACAAGATGGATGCAAGTTTATTAACCTCATCACTCTAAACCGGTTAAAATTACTAAAATACGTGATGCATTCACGCTCATATTCATACAAGAGGAACACACACAAATGGATACAGACAGGAAAAAAATAAAGTTGGGAGGTTGGAGTAGAGTCCTTAATAAAAATGGAATTTAAACACGCAAGTGTATCCCCAGTGTCATTAGGTGAAATTGAATTCTTGAAGTCCTCGCTGGACTACATGCACAATTGCAGCTTCCTTCTCTGGTTCCGGAAGGCCAAGAGACTTTATCCGTCCTCCTTGTTGATGACTGTCAGGATCTCCAGATTGGAGGTTTAGCTATAGCCAAGGCCTTCCTGGGACTTTGCTGGAAATAGAGAGGAGAGATGCTCCTAATTGGAGTTGTTACTATCTTTGAGGCACAATTCACCAACACTCAGTCACACAGGCAGTCATGTCATGTGACCACCTATGTTCGAAACAGAAGTTTCTGGAAGGTTCTTTGAAATTCAAAGTTTTTCTCTCAAACTGTGCAAACATACTTGGGGGGGGGGGGGGGGGGGGGGTTGGCTCTTTCAAAGTCAATGGGTGTCGATGGCTTTTGATGACCAACATTGACAAAACCATTCTGGTCAATCTGGGAGCACTCCCATTGTTCTGGCTAGACTGGGCAATCACCTGTCTCCCTTTGGCTTCTCATACAAATTGTGCATGGTCATCTTTAGCTGTTCTGTTCTGCTTTTTAAAAGTTATTTGTAATCCCATCCAGTAAAAAGTCCCAGGCAAAATTTCATATGACAAAATTAATATTTTCCATTTGGCATGTGGGTTTTCTGCCACGCTACACATGAAGGACAAATTCCTGGAACCTTTTCCTACAACTTCTCTGTTTTTCCGTGACTACTGAAGACGCTATCTTCGCTCCAGCCAATCATTCCTCAGGAATAGGCCAACAAGCAAATTATGGACAACTCCTAGAGTTACCATTCCAGACATTAGGTCACACTATAGGTGCACCTGACACAAAGTACGGGTATATCCTCCCTGCCGATACCATTCGCTAAAACCTTGGCATTCAGTGTGCTCTCTGGTGGAAAAGTTATTCCTTTCCCCAGCAAGAGTTAGAGTTGCTCCTGTATCACTAAGTATAACTATAGGTTTACCTGCCTCACTTGAGGGATAAGGAGTTATTTTTCCTTTTGACAACAATTCCCTATAACTCTTAGGTATCTTATTCACATCCCCCGCACTCTGTTTTTGTACATGGCCTTACAGCTGTCGTACTCTTGGTCAGGGCCCCTTACTCTGCATTGGCTTGGTGTACCCCAATAAGTCCCATCGGTTTACCCCACAACTTCCTGCATGAAGGTGTCACACCTTGTGGCAATAGGAACACTTAGCTTTGTGAACCTCACTTAAACCCTCAGCATCTCTCTTTCTGGCCCAAGGAGATCCCAGGGTGTTCCCAGCTGTCCCTTCTTGTCCACAGCTGCTTGCCTTCCTTTCACCCTCCCATCTTCTATCCTTCTCTGGTTTGTGGGGATGACACAGGGTTTGGGCTTGTAAAAAAGCTTGTAATCATCAGCAATTTCTGCTACCTGTTGAAACCTTCTGGTTCTCTACATGGGTTCTTAATAACGGAGGGAGTGAATTTTTTAATTTTTCCAGGAGAAAATGTTCCCCAAGGTTCTCATACATAGCCTCGACCTTCAGTGCCGGCATCCAACAAGCAAAATTAATTTGCTTTACCCTCTCAAATTCTACACAAAAGTCTGCCCAGACTGTCTCTGGAGGTTCTGAAATCTCTGCCGGTAAGCTTCAGGGACCAACTCATAAGCAGCAAGAATAGACTTATTTGACATCTCAATCTGCAGAAGCCTCCTCAAAGGATGGCATAAACATCATGAGTTCTGCCCATCAACCTGCTTTGCATAAGCCGTGTCCATCTTTCCTTCAGCCACTTCATCTATCTGGCTATCTTTTGAAAAGAAATGAAAAATGCCTCTAGTCCCTTTCCTCAAATTGCAGGGGGGCTTGTACAAATTTGAACAGCTCTCCACTGGGTCCTCGGCTGGAATCAGATCTTTCCCCACCAAAATTTTCACTGGAGTCAAGACCACCCCTTTGTCTTAGTTCCATCTTTTGAAATTCAAATTCCCTTCCTTCTCTTTCACTTTCTCTTCGAAATTCAGGCTTAAGTTTTTCCAATTCTATTTATTATTCTTTGTCAAGTTCAAGCTGTCTCATCTACAACTGAATTTTAGCTAATTCAACTGTACGACCATGTGGTTTGCCTTCTAATTGCAAGTGCTGTGGTGTTATGGCAATTATGTTTGTTTTCTTAGCTCCTGATTTTAACTTGGGGGCAACACCAACAATTCTGCCAAATCCTTTAGCCTAGCCTTGGTTATGTTGCTCAAATCACACAGGGATACATCTTCCTTCCCCAGAAAGGTTGTAGCAACTAACAAAGACATTCCAGTAAGGTAGACTGCACTCTACTGGAAAGCCTGCCAAACTGATCTTCAACGTCGCCTGAAAAGAACTGTTATAGAAAGATCCCAGTCGTCAACACTTATTTGAGATGCCAAACCAAAAAGGGACAACGGACATCTTTTTTCCCCCTCTTTTCAATTATTACCCCACTTACAATTTCACATCAGCCTTGGGATATCCCACACAAAGCCCCCAATTATATGCAACGACCGAGGTGGGAGGAGTGCACTCTCTCTTCTAGTACCACTTCTCCACAGGTCACAACATCTATTTAAATGTTTACCCAGTTACCGATACAATCAATCAGCCTTTGCTTTTTAATCCCAGAACAAAATACACCAACCAGGTTTCTTTAATAAACAAAATCATCAGTTTGTTATAGAACAAGACTTAACCAGTAAGAAAGCAAAGCATTAACATATTGAAACATTAAAGTTCCCTTTTTACCTTAGCCCCTCACACACCGGTTAACCAAAAAATTTCAAGAGATTCTCTTTGGAGCTCAGTTACAAAGAAAGACAAAAAAATACTTCGGCCAAATACTTGAAGGGAAAAAATGGAAAGATGTCAGTTGTCCCTTTTTGGTTTGGCATCTCAAATAAGTGTAGACGACTGGGATCTTTCTATAACAGTTCTTTTCAGGCGACGTTGAAGATCAGCTTGACAGGCTTTCCAAGAGAAATGCAGCAACTGGGGTTTCTGGCAGGCCTTTCAAGAGGAATGCAGCATCGATTGCTCTATTTCTTACACTCACTTCTAAGAGCTTCTCAAAGAGATGGAAAAGGCTGAGCTGGGGTTTTGTCCTTGGCAGGTTGATTTAAATCTTTCAAAACAGTTCACACCCCAAATCACTGTCCAAAGCAAAACCAAAAACAATATCTCAAGAGTCAAGCCTCCTGACGCCTATAAATCTTGACCAGTCACTCCTCTGTAAATATCTCCCCAAGGTCAAAAAACCCCTGTTGGGTAATTATCTGATGACAAGTGACTTCCAGTAAGGGTTGTTTACAAACCAAGTCCAAAAGACCTTCCTATGACCCCAGTGAACGAAACATCCATGGAATCCTTTTCAGTTTTCCCAAATAAAACAATGTCTATAATTCTAAAATACATGACTCCTCAAAAGAACTTAAATATAGAAGCACCATCATAACACCTGAGACACCAAAAATCTGTCTATTCCAGCTTAAATGTATTCAATGTTGGAGCATCCACAACCCTCTGGGGTAGAAAATTCATAACCTTTTCAGCAAGGTAATTTCTTCTCATCTCAGTCCTAAGTGATCAGTCCCTTATCCTAAAACTGTGACCCCCTGTTTTAGAATCCTCGACCAGTGGAAACGATCTTAGTGTCTACCCTATCCAGCCCTTTCAGAATCATAAAAGAATACTGCAGATGCTGGAATTCTGAAATAAAAACAGAAAGTGCTGGAAATACTCAGGTCAGGCAGCATCTGCAGAGAGAGAGAAGCAGAGTTAATGTTTCAAATCTGTGACCTTTCATCTTGGGGAGGTGGTGGCATAGTGGTAATGTCACTAGACTAGTAATCCAGAGCCCAGGTTAATGCTCTGGGGGCATGGGTTCAAATCCCACCACAGCAGAATTTGTAATTTGAATTCAATTAATAAAATCTGGAATTAAAAGCTAGTCTAAACCATGAAACCATTGTCGATTGTTGCAAAAGCCCATTTGGTTCACTCATGCCCGAGGGAAGGAAATCTGGCGTCTTTACCTGGTCTGGCCTAGATGCGACTTCAGACCCACAGCAATGTGGTTGACTCTTAATGCCCTCTGAAATGGCCTAGCAAGCCACTCAGTTCAAGGGTAATTAGCAATGGGCAATAAATGCTGGTCTAGTCAGCAATGCCCACATCCCACAAAATGAATGAAAAAAACCTGAAACGTCAACTCTGCTTCCCTCTTTCAGAATCATGTATGTTTCAAAGAGATCGCCTCTCAAAAGACAACCCCCTCATTCCAAAGGCCAATTTAATGAACCTTCGCTATACTGCCTCCAATGCAATTATATCCTTTCTTAAATGTGGAGACTGAAACTGCATAGTACTGCAGATGTGGTCTCACCAAAGCCCTATACAATTGTAGCAAGACTTCCTTATTTCTGTACTCCAATCCTCCTGCAATAAAGGCCAACATGCCACTTGCCTTCCTGATTGTTTGCTGTACCTGCATGCTAACTTTCTGCGTTCCTTGCACGAGCACATCCAAGTCTCTGAACACCAACACTTAATAGTTTCACAATTTAATATACTCCTTTTCTATTTTTACGACCAAAGCGAATAACTTCACACATCCCTACATTATACTCCATCTGCTGTCTTGTTGCTCACAATCTGTCTATATCTCTCTGTAGCCTGTGTCCTTCCCATAGCTTACCTTTCCACCTACTTCTGTAACAGCAAATTTAGATACATTACTGTCTCTTCATCCTAGGTCATTAACCTAGATTGTAAATAGCTGAGGCCCCAGCACTGATCATTGCAGCACTCCACTATTCACTGCCTGCCAACTTGAAAATGCCCTGTTTATGCCCTCTCTGCTTCCTGTCCATTGGCCAATCCTCTATCCATGCTAATATAATTACCCCCCACCCCATGAGCCCTTATCTTACCCATTAACCTTGTGTGGAAATCCAGGTATACTACATCTACTTATACCTCTTTATCTACCCTACTAGTTACATCTCCAAAAAACTAAAAATTGTCTAAACAGGATTTCCCTTTAAGTAAAACCATGTTGACTTGTTCTGCTCATACTGTGCTTTTCTCAGTGCATTAAGACTTCCTTAATAATAGATTCCAGCATTTTCCCCAATGACTGACTTTAGGCTAACTGGACTGTCGTCCACTGTTTCCACTCTCCCTTTCTTGAAAAGCAGGATAACGTTTGCTAACTTGCAAACTGATGGGGCAGCTCCTGAATGTAAGGAATTTTGGAAAATCATAGGTTGCGCATCCACTATCTCTGCAGCTGTCTTTTAGAATCCTAGGGTGTAGGCCAGCAGGTCCTCGGGATGTGTCAGATTTTAGTCCCTTAAGTTTCTCCATTAGTCTGTCTCTGCTGCTATTAATTTCTTCAATTTCCTCACTTTTTAAGCCCTTAGGTTACCATCTATTTCTGGTATGAAACTTGTGTCTTCAACTGTGAAGACACAAAATATTTGTTCAATGCAACTGCCATTTCCTCATTCTCCATGATAATTTCTCCTATCTCTGCTTCTGAGCAACCAATGCTTACTTTGGCTATTCTTCCTTTTGATATACCTATAAAAGCTCTTACAATCAGTTTTTGTATTACTGGCTTGTTTACTCTCATTCTATTTTTTCCTTTATTATAAAATCAACTTTTTAGTGACTTTTTGCTGGCTTCTAACACACTCCCAATCCTCTTTCAATGGAATGTCTTTTTGAACATTTTGAATAGTTTCTGTAAAAGGTTTCCCACAGTTCATTTACCGTCATACCTTTTAGTCTATTTACCTTAGCCACTTCTCCCCTCATACCCTCATAATTGGCTTTAAGTTTAAGATTTTTGTTTGCATTTGGAGTATGTCACTTTCAAACTTAACATGGAATTCAATGGTATGATCACTATTTCCCAGTGGATCTTTTACAATTTTACTAGTAAACTCTGCTTCATTATGCAATTCTAGATCTAAGATAGCTTTATCCCTTATGGGTTCCACAACTGGTGCAGATAAGATTTACAAGAATGGTACCAGGGATCAGGAACTTCAGGTAATGCACAGAGCACAATGTAAATGGAGTGCATCAATAAGCAGAGTGAAGAGTAATTTGGTCAGTGGGAATTCAGCGCATAGTGAGAAGGAGGGACTCCTTTTAGTTAAGCTAGTTTAAAATAAAAGCAATTACATAAAACTTTATTTTAAATAAGGTTAGATAGAGATGGCACTGCAGATGGTGTACGACATCTGTAGCATGGGGGGAGTTTTTGCAGACCAGCTTGATCCCAGGCAATCACATTTGCAGTAAGCGTCTGCATCTTGAACTTCAGCTCAGTGTTGCTGAGGTGCAGACTTGGTGATGCTTTGGGGGTGGGGGAAAGGGAAGAGTTATCTGGACATTTTGACTGAGGAGGCAATCACACCCCTTTAGGTTAGGTAGCATTTTGGATTTGATTAGTGGTCAGGAACAGGACAGACAGGTTAGGGGCTGCAGATGCAGTGGTGGAGGGGCATCAACCTTTGCCACTGCCCAACAGGATCTATAGGATGGATGGGCAAATTGACCACATCACTGTAGTACAGGAGGCCATTTAAGCGTGGGTAGGGAAGAGTGAAATGGAATGGAATTGTGGGACCCAACAATATAGTCAGGGGGGTTAGATACTATTGTCTGCAGCCGCAACCAGGAGTCCCAGTCTCCTTCTAACTGGAGAAGAACTTAGAATGGGAGGGCAAGGGTCCAGTTGTCATGGTCAACATAAGTAGCACCAGGGATGAGGGAGGTTGAGGAGCTAGGATCCAAATTAATAAGCAGCAGCTCAAAGGCAATAACCTCTCCATTACAACCGGAGGCATGTGTGAATTTGCACAGGATCAAACAAATCAGAGTGTTGAATGAATGGCTGAGTAGCAGGGTTTCAATTCATGGGGCATTGGCCCCAGTACTGGGGAAAACAGGGAGCTGTTTGTTAGGACCAGCTCTACTTAAAACAGGCTGGGACCAGTATCCTGGCAAATCGAACGAGAGCTGTAGTTAAGACTTTAAACTAAAAAGGATGGTTCAGGCAAGGGCATATCTATCCATCTAAAAAGGGAAAAGTCAAAGGCCATAGAAGTGTAGCGATTTGGGTGAAGAAAAGCATAGCGTAACAGCAATTTATATAGCGCCTTTAACGTAATAAAATGTTCTAAAGGTGCTTCACTGGAGCATTAAAGCAAAATTTAACACCTAGCCACATATGCTGATATTAGGGCAGATGGCCAAACGATTGGTCAAAGTAGTAGATTTTAAGGAGCATCTTTTGAGGAAAGAGGTAGAGCGCTTTGAGAGAATTCCAGAGCTTAAGGTCGAGTAAGCTGAAGGCACAGCCACTAATGGTGAAAGAATTAAAATTGGGAATGTTAAAGAGGCCAGGATTAAATGAGTGCAGATAGCAGACGGTTGTGGGACTGAATGAAATGAGAGAGATATGAACAGGTTTGAAAGAATTTGCATTTTAAAAATTGAGATGTTGCTTAACTGGGAGCCAGTGCATATCAGTGAGAACAGGGTAACGAGTGAACAGGACTTAATGCAAGTAAGGATTCGTGCAGCAGCATTTTGGATGACCTCAAGTTTATGGTGGGTAGAATGTAGGAGGCGAACCAGCTTGGAATAGTCAAGCTTAGAGATAATAAAGGCATGGATGAATGTTTTGGCAGTAGCAAGCTGAGATATGGGGATGTCAGGTGATGTTAACGATGAAAATAGCTAGTCTTAGTGATAGCACGGATGTGTGGTCAGAAGCTCATCTTGGTGTCAAATATGGCACCAAAATTGCAAACTGTCTGGTTCAGCCTCAGTCAACAGGGAAAGAAATGTATTTGGTGGCTAGGGAACGGAGTTTGAAGCAGAGACCGAAGACAATGGCTTCAGTCTTCCCAATATTTAATTCAAGGAAATTTCTGCTCTAAGGACAAAGTTTAATGCCAACAGTGCATTGAATAAAGTAAAAACTTTTTTTTAAACCATTTTTCCCTGATAAGATTCAAGGCACTTAATCTGAATGCACAAAACATTCGTAACTAGATGAATTAACAGCACAAATGGGAGATAATGGGACTGATCCAACAGTCATGAGACACACGTGGCTGCATGATGACCAAGGTTGAGAACTGAATATTCCAGAGCACTTGACGTTTTAAAACAGGCAAAATGGAACTGGCGGGCAGACGGGGCGGGGTGGATGGGGAAGTAAAGTAGGCTTGCTGCAATTGTACAGGGCTTTGGTGAGATTACACTTGGAGTACTGTGTAGAATTTTGGTCTTCATACGCCCAAAGAAGGATATATTTGCCTGAGAGGGGTTACAATGAAGGTTCACTAGATAGATTCCAGAGATGAGAGGGCTGTCTTATGAGGAGAAATTGAGTAGAATGGGCTATACTCAATCTAAATGAGGGGCGATCTCATTGAAACAGAGGATTTTGAGAGGGCTTGACAGGGTATATGCTGAGAGGCTGTTTCTCCTGGCTGGAGAGTCCAGTAATAGGGGTCACAGTTTCAGCATAAGGGTCAGCATTTCAGACTGAGATGAGCAGAAACTTCTTCACAGGGTTGCGAATCTTTGGAATTCTCTACCCCAGAGGGCTACGGATGCTCAGTTGAGTATATTCAAGGCTGATAGCTTTTGGGCACTAAGGGAATCAAGGGAAATGGGGATAGGGTAGGAAACTGGAGTTAATGTAGAAGTTCAACCATGATATTTTTTGACAGAGCAGATTCCATGGGCTGTATGGCATACTTTTTTTTTTTAAAAAGATTTTTTTAGATTTAGATATACAGCACTGAAACAAGCCCTTCAGCCCACCGAATCTGTGCCGACCATTAACCACCCATTTATACTAATCCTGCACTAATCCCAAATTCCTACCACATCCTCACCTGTCCCGATATTCCCCTACCATCTACCTATACTAGGGGCAATTTATAATGGCCAATTTACCTATCAAACTGCAAGTCTTTTGGCTGTGGGAGGAAACCGGAGCACCCGGAGGAAACCCACGCAGACACAGGGAGAACTTGCAAACTCCACACAGGCAGTACCCAGAATTGAACCCGGGTCGCTGGAGCTGTGAGGCTGCGGTGCTAACCACTGCGCCGCCCTAACCACTGCGCCGCCCTAACCACTGCGCCACTTCTGCTCCCATTTCTTTTGTTTTTAGGTGGAGGCAAGAGGAGCTGAGATTAACCTTCTCTGCTCTAAGGAGGACAATGAAATTTAATAAGTGTTCAAAAATATGAGGTTTTAATAGAGCAAATAAAGAGAAATGGTTCCCATTGGTAACCAGAGGATAGAATGAAGTTAATTGGCAAAGGAGCAGGGAAGTGGGGCTAATTAAATAGTACTTTCAAAGAGCCAGCACAGGCATGGTGGGCTGATTCACAGCACAGAAGGCAGCCAGATTGTATGAGCATAAATAGTTACAAGGTATAAAAGAACATGAAATCTTTTGGTGTAGTGCAGCCCAAGAAAGTTTCAAAACTAAAAGAAGAAATGCTGGAAATACTCAGCAGGTCTGGCAGCATCTGTGGAGAGAGAAGCAGAGTTAACGTTTCAGGTCAGTGACTCTTCTTCAGAAGGGTAGTTTCAAAACTACCATTTCACACCATCACAAAATAATTTCGAACTAAGTTATGGGAAGTGGACTGATCGAAGGTTGTTAGCTGGCTATTAAAAGTATGCATTTTCATTAAGACAGTGATTGGAACAAAGGCATACCATTATACCCAGTTACAAATAATTAACTAAAAATACATTAAAAACCAGCCCTGGTTCCCCATCACTTAGCTATTCCTCTGATGACAACCATAACTTGCCATGTGTAGAATCATGGGTACAAAATCAAATGCTTTGCTGCAAGCAGCTATTGAACATTTAACAGGGAACTGTTTAACTAGTTGAAATATATGATAGGGTAAACAAATGGGATTACAGCAGATAGCTTCAATTAAAGAACTAGCACAGAATGATGTGCTGAATGGGCTCCTTCGAGATGCAATTTCTGTGTTTGTATAAATTCCTAATATACATGAAATATGGCCAAAATTCAGCATTTTCACAAACTGGTATCACTGGTATTGAAACTGACTAATTCAACTTTCAATTACAGACACAAAATTCCATCTTATTTCTGCCGCTTTCCCCCCCTCCCTTGAAGGCACTATTGAGCAACAGTTCCACAAGCACCAGTCACCATCTGGTACCTTGCTTAATTGGCCAAATTTGATGTGTAAACTTAGTGTTCTGTTTAACCAGAGATAGTCACTGAACCAGATCGTGCCTCCACATCCAGTGATGGTTGCTGGACAGGAATCAGGAGCAAAAAGCCTAGGCCAATGTTCTCCTTTTCAAACCCATTCATGCCAAATGCAATATCACCACTGCTGTGATCAGCTAGTGAGAACAGAACAAGGATCAAACTTGGAACCTTCTGGTCTGACAACTTAGCTCTTTACTGCCTTAACTAGCAGAGCTCATTAATATAGAGTAATGTACATTCTAATCAAACCTTTAGCTATGTTCAGAATTGTTGTGCAGCACACACAGGGATGAGTCCAATAGCCAAAACTCTCATGTTTGGCTTGATCAGAAATGACTTCACTTGTCCACCATACAAAAGAAAAAGAGGGTGACGAGAGGTGTGGTGTTACTGAACAATCCATTTTTTTTCTTTAGTTTTTGCAAGTGCCACTGCATATATGAGATGTCACAAAGCACCATGCAAGTAGTTATGCTTGAATCGTCACCCTCTTCTCCTCCTCCCCTCACCCAATATAAGAATCTAAATTTCAGGTTTGCACTTATTCTCAAACAAATTTATGACTAATAAAAAAATACTAGTTGCTCTATCAGTAGCTACTTGTTCAATGTATACTATAATGCTTTCTGCAGTGCTTTTAAACTATTGAAACAAGAGTTTTGGCCAATTTGCACTTTCCTGGTCAATAACACTAATTTTACTCAAACATAAGTCAGTACAGAAATTTTAAAAAACTCCTGTTTTGTAGAGAGTGAAATACTTTTTTGATCAACTCTCATTGGAACGGTTCAGTCAGGGATAGACCATGTTGCAAATCCTCAACCACTGGCTTTGTTGGTCGTTCAGCTAACTGCTATCTCCATATCAAAGATTCAGCTCAACATTTTTGATCTTTCACATTTTTTTTTCTACCATCTCTCATCTTGCCATTCTTTGCTCATCAGTAACTCAACTCAGATTTTGGAATAATTTTTTTGTTTCAGCTCTCAAATGGAGAGATGGTTGTATATATTTTTGAAATATAAAATAACTTGCCACTTAGCTGGAGCCCCAACTTTTATTGTTGGCTTGCCGAGTAAGCCACAAGCAGAATTGTCAGTACATAATTTAAGAGCTATGGTAGGTGGCGAAATACAGACTGTGGTTAATTAAGATATTTCCTCTTCGCTTCCTGGAACTCTAATTGTTATTTTGGTATTAAACAATTAAAGTTTAAAAGTATTCATTGCCCTGAAATAAGGTCTAGTGTAACAGTTCTGTACCATATGTTGATTTAATCCCTTTACTAAGTAGTCTCATTAATCCCCTAAATTTCCATTATGTCTACATCTTGCCCCATAGAATGAAGTCTGAACATTTCTAATCATCTCAAACATTTGAGTGTTCATGTATTTCAAGATCTCAACAGAAAACAGATGGCACACTGCAATAGATGCATTTTAATTGCTATCAATATTTACTGAACTACCGTGCCATGAACAGAATACATGACAGGATAGCAAGTGATACTAGTCCAGAATTTCCTGGAATGGCATGAGTGGCAGCGTGCACCTTTAATTATGCCAATTCATGCCCCAATCTTCACAGTGAAGACCAAAATTTCCTCAGGAAGTAATCCTAATACACTGCAGTAGACATAATGCTAAATCAGGATCTCAGAAATAGGCACAGGCAATGGCTTAGCCCATCTGCAATGATATAAATTAAGCTGATCCATATTGGGATGACCCAAGACTCAATTCTGAAATTCAAACCCTTTCACTATGCTGGATTTGATCATTTGCAGAAAATTTTGAAGTTATAGACACATTCAGCCACTGTATTCAGTTTTCCACAACAATTTAGATTTTCTTTGATCAATGGTAGCAATTATGGTGACCTAACAGCCACCATTAATACATGATATCGTGCATTACAATTAGTCTGGTATTCAGTGCAAGTTTAATCAATCACTTGCAGCTGATTTAACAGTTTTAAGATATCAAGGAATCTTTGGCCTTAAAAGTTGGTGGATTAATTCTTGTGACATTACAAATTGTGACAAAAATTTAAAATTGAATTAGGCAACCGCATCAAGTTTAACAGATGACTATTTCTAGACCAGATTGCTCTTCATCCAAGAGTGCCCACTCCTCCAGGAGGGTGTGATGATTGAAATCATGCATTTCTAAGATTGCAGCCAGTGAAATTCAATAAACAAAAACTATTAAATGCCAACATACGCATGTAATTCCCAAGCAGCTCGTTAAGTTCCTTTCTTCAAGATAGCATCGTCAAAGAAACCAGCCCAAAAGTTACACGGGCTCCGAGAAAGGTCTAATTTATCAGAAAGTATTGGCAGTTATGTCCAGTTCAACATTTTCAGCAACTAAAATGACCATTACAGCACTTTTTAAAATACTAAGCCACATTACCTCTTCAACATTTGAAGCAGTCTTTGCAGAAGTCTCCATGAAAATGAGGCCATGTTCTCTTGCAAAAGCTTCCCCTTCTTCCTTCTTCACTTCTCGTCTTGACTCTAAATCACTGCAAGGAAGAAAATCCAAAGTGTCTGACATTTTAAAAAAAAGAAATTCATGTCTTTTTCTCCTGTTTACTCCCTCCTAAAGAAACAAACTCATGTTGGGATGCAAATGCATGAACAGCCTAGACAACAAGGAATAGAAAGGCACTGTTATTCTGAACCTCTCATGTCATCTGCACATAGATATGCTATCCATCAGAAAAGCAAAATCTGGCTAATTTATTACTCCTTTATCACAGGCCAACACCGGCATGCTATCACCGAGATCAGCTAACATAGTAACAACCAAACTTGGGACTGCATGGCTCAGAGCAACCCCAGGAAATGATAAATTATCCAATGACCCACTAGAGACAGAAATTCTGTTTAACTTAAAGAATGTGACAAAATTCAAGGGAGTAATTTATGTGGGCAAGAACCATGGCCAAGGAGATAACAGACCAAGAAGTATGAAGTTGGTGCACTTTGTTTGCAACTTGCCTATTACAGCAACATTAATAAAAAGCACAAAGCTATCCCCTGGTTTCAGTTATAGGCAGTTAGTTTGAGGTATTTTGCCAACTTGGGCTGCAAGTGCTTTAAAGTACCTTTACAGTCATAATTTCTGATTGTATTAATTTTCACAATTGCAGTCAGTTTTATTTAGTTGCAATTCTCTTCCATAAGTATCAATTATTTTCTCTTCTCAACAAAATTCTCCTCCTATTGCAGGACCATTCTGGAAGGTAGACAACCCACAACACTCTTACCATAACAGATCGCTCCTTCAAACCCAGTTCATAGATTTGCCTTCAAAACTGAGACCGCCTATGCAGCAGTCACTTGCCCTCCTCCGCCCTCAACAATCCCCTTCAGTCATCAAAATCTCAATTACCACCCCCTAACACTGCAACTTCTACCTCTGCCCTCGCTAACCTCAACACTTCAGGACACAGTTCCTGCACCACTAAACCCCTCCCCACTAAACACCTGGTTGGAAGTATCTTTCCTGGCTCCTGCACTCTTTCAGAAACCTCATCATGCTGTCCTCAAAATGTCTGACCCGAATGAATTGGTCCTCTCCCTGCAGGCCCATCCATCTCTAGCCTTTATCCTCAAATAAAAACAAGAAATGCTGGAAATAGCAGGTCTGGCAGCATCTATGGAGAGAGAAACAAAGTTAACGTTTCAGATCAGCAACCCTTCTTCAGAACTGACAATTAGAAATGTAAAAGGTTTTAAGCAAGTAAAGCTGGGGTGGGGCAAAGGATAATAGAGAAGGTGCTGATAGGACATGGTCAGAGAGAATAACTGACCAGAAGGTCATGGAACAAAGGCAAACAGTATGTTAATGGCGTGCTGAAAGATAATGCGTTAGTACAGAGAGGGTGTGAATAGACTGTAAAGCACAAAGCACTCCAAGCACAAACATTAAAAACATTTTTTTAAAAACAGAAATAGTGGGTAGGCACAGTAGAAACAAACTAACTAAACTAAAAAAAAAACTAAGATAACCAAATTAAAAAAAAAGAACTAAACATAAAAAGGGGAGAGGCGCCTGTCATGCTCTGAAATTATTGAATTCAATCTTCAGTCCAGCAGGCTGTAGCATGCCTAATTGGTAATTGAGATGCTGTGCTTTTATCCTTTCAAATCAGGTTGAACAAATCATTCCCCCTCAGTTCCACTCCACCTTTCTCAACTCTATTTAAATCCCTTGAGTCCAGTTTTCATGTTGCTCATAGCCTTTGTCTAAGCTACCAACAAAATATCTCAATTTTAACAGTAGTTATTTGTTCTGGTTTTTCTCTACTTCTCCACTACATTCAACAGTGTCTGCAATGCCATCTGACTCCATTGTTCCTACTCCAATCCAGCAATGTGGGAATTACTCCCTCCCTTCCCCCACGCCCCCCCCCCCCCTTCAATGCAATCTGTATCTCCAACAGCTTTTCTCCATACGGACTTTAAAGGATTCATCCTTGAACTTTTCGTTTCTCATCATATAAATGCCTGGTGGCAGCTTCCATATGCTGTTGGCAGTCTGCTTCTCCCCACCCCATGACCACCTCTGTGCTGACAAAATGATGTGCATGAGTCAACAAATTCTTTAACTCATCAGGAAAACAAAAAAAAAAAAATTGAGGCTATCAAAAACTCAAGTCCCTTGCTACAGATTTCCATTCCCCTCTGGCTGCTGGCTCAGGGTGAATCAGACTCTGCAGAGCCTCAGCATTCTGCTCAAGGTTATCTGAGAATTCAACCCTATATCCTCTCAGTCAGGCCACTGCTTTACCTTTGCAGTAACATCCACCTCTACTGCTACCAAAACACTCAGTGGCGCAGTGGTTAGCACCGCAGCCTCACAGCTCCAGTGACCCGGGTTCAATTCTGGGTACTGCCTGTGTGGAGTTTGCAAGTTCTCCGTGTCTGCGTGGGTTTCCTCCGGGTGCTCCGGTTTCCTCCCACATGCCAAAGACTTGCAGGTTGATAGGTAAATTGGCCATTATAAATTGCCCCTAGTATAGGTAGGTGGTAGGGAAATATAGGGACAAGTGGGGATGTGGTAGGAATATGGGATTAGTATAAATGGGTGGTTGATGGTCAGCACAGACTTGGTGGGCCGAAGGGCCTGTTTCAGTGCTGTATCTCTAAACTAAACTATCTCCAAGCTTCATTTCTCCAATACTCTCTGCATCCTGATCTTCACCCTTCACAGACTGCAATTTAGCAGCCCATATCTTGACCCACAGCAAGTTCTGTTTGCCCTCCCATGCATCACACACCAAATTTTCATCAGTCAACAAGTTCCCCTACAGCCTCACCATGCAAGCACCTTCATTCTTACATTGCTGCCATTTCTATCCCATCTCCTTTCACTCCACTGAACATCGTGGCATCTCCCAGCCAATGACCAGAGCAGCAACTCACAAATACCATTTTTAGGTTTTCCTCAAAGTCAACCTGACTTGGACACATACTGACATTCTTTCATTTTCACTGGGTCAAAATGCTGCAATTCCCCATTAATTCCCATAATGGGAATTCAGTCACTACAAAAGTAGAACTCACTGCAAACTCAACATTTAGGGATGTGACCAAATGCAGCCTTGCCAATGTTGTACATGTACCAAGTACAACTAAAAATTCCACTAGTGGGGAGACAACCTTCAGCTGTCTCAGCTCACTGGAACTCCCAGTCCTTAAAACCCTCCCAACCTGCTTTTAGAACTTTAAGTCCATTTCTTAAGTCGTCATTGGTCACTGCTCAACTCCCTCAAGGAAGCTTGTGCCATCAATCTTTGCTTCAGTTGTGAAGTGCACTGGGATGTTTTTCCATGTTAATAGTGCTTTATTAATGCAGTTCAATTATATAGTTTGTAATAGATATAGGTAATGTTAATTCCACATTAAGCTGATTTTAAATAGGTATTTAGTGACAATTTTTGCTTAATTTCCTCTAGTTATAAGCATCCCATTTCACAGTCCTTTGTTTTTCTAGGCAAGTGAGCCTGGAAGACTACAAAAGCACCATGACATCAAAAGAGAAACTGCACTGTATCCTTTGTGTCTCATCACAGCCCTTACACTCATCTAAATGCATTGGTGGCTTATGGTACAGTTAGAGGACCAGCTCTAAGGGGAATCCAGGACAAGAGTGAATTCACCAAACATATCCAAACAGCTGGCCACGAGCTACACGAGTTTTCATGCAAGAGTCTCGACAGACGTCAACAGCTTTGACATTTGGATAATTGTCATAACTTTTGAAATGCAAGTTGGTACCAATGAATAAAATGCCTGTTCTTTTACAGCAGAAGTGCAGACAACTATTTGGTGCATTGCAGGATAACGGTGCAAGCGTGGCAACATCAGTACTAATAGTACTGACTGGTTCATCTGGAGCAAGTCAAATCATTGGACTCAACATCAAGACTTGTGTAAGAGGGAGAGACTGAAATTCATTGAACACAGACTTTCTCTGGGGAAGGCAAGTTTTTTTTTAAGAAAGGAGGGATGGCTTCCATTTGAGTTGGGTGGGTGCGGAGACATTCGAAGACTATTAAGACAGCTATTGAGGCAGATTTAAGCTACTCAAGACTGGGCATGTGCGAGTTAACTGCATGTGACACATTTAGAACAGATAGCCAGGAGTACACCAATAAATACTGAAACTAAAGACTAAGTTCAAAAATTTAAACCATAAGGGAGGGAGAATTCTAAAGCAGCAAGTTGATTGACAAATACATTGAGTCTATGCAAGAATTGAAATAGATCTATAATTCTCTGCAGCCCTGGCAAAATTAATTATTGTATACCCCTGAAACATGCCTAGATGCAAATGATAGATCAACTTTAAGGTTTACAGGATTTTGGAAAAAGACTTGAATTTATACAGCAGCTGTCACGACCATAAGACACTTTTCCAAAGCACTCCACAGCCAATTAAGTACTTTTGAAGTGTAGTCACTGTTGCAATGTAGGAAACGTCGCAGCCAATTTGCACACAGCAAAGTCATACAAACGGCAGTGATAATGATTAGTCTGTTTTTGATGTTAATTAAGAGGTAACTATTGGGCAGGACACCAGGGATAACTCCCCTGCTCTTCTCCAAAATGCTGCCATAGGACCTCAGGAAGCAGACAGGACCTCAGTTTAATATCTTACCTGAAAGATAGAACCTCCACCAGTGTAATATTCCCTCAGTACTGCACTGAGGTGTCAGTCGGTGTGCTCAAGTCCTGCAGTGAAACTTGAACCCATAACCTCTGACTCAAGAGGCACAAGTGCTACCACCTGAGCCACAGCTGACACTACATCTAAGCAAGGACAGAAGGACTGGATAAGACAATCCAGCTATATTTGTTCACAAACACCTCACTATCCCAGATAGAAATGACTTCAGCTCTTCACTGAGGCTATCTGGATTCAACGGACACAAATTAATGGTCACAGACCGATCACTAGCTCTTGTCATAGGCCCCTTGGTAGAAGTGCTCTTTGCGATGAGACACTTGGAACACAAATGACTGAAACATCAGAATTTGGTAAAGTTTGTGCATTGAGGGATTTTAACTTCAAACATTTAGTGGTTCAATGGAGAGTTTTCACATATGGGTAGGCCAGATGAAAGGTTCATTGTTAATAAAACTGACTGTTGTCTCCACATTAGCATGTTGTGTTGGACAAGAGGTAATCAGGTACTTGCGTAAGTTTGTAGTCTGGGGAAGGAAAATGACCGAGGAACAGTGACATTATAAATTCAACCTGAAAAGTTACCAAAAATTCAAAGCTAGTATCAAATTTCAAGAGAACTAAATTTGCAGAAAAGGCAGAGGACTTAAATTGGGTCAACTGAGCAATCCGACTAGTTGGGGATAGTAACACCCATGAAAAACTGAATCTCAAAAACATTCTAATACAAAAGGAAGCCATAAATACCCTTAAAATGAAACAAAAAGAGCACATGATGACTAACTGATCATGTTCATGGATTAATCAAACCTAAGCATTAAAAGAAAACCACCTTCAAAAATAGGTATAGGCATCATGTTGAGTTTAAGGCACTTATAATGCAGATTAAATGACAAATCTTTGAGTCAAGGAACAGGGGCAAAAGTTCAGACATTAGAAAAGGGTGCATACATTTGCAAAGCTATTTTTAGAAAAGTGAAGAGATAATAAACTTTAAAAATCATTAGATAGGCCATATCCAGCACTGGGAACCTTACTTCTAAAAAGATGTTAATGCCAAGGAAAGGCAAAGCTTTTGAAAATGTAATTTCCTGAAAAAGGAACCTCTGAGGGCTTGCATGCCTATTGTCCGAGGTGAAATTTTTATTTTCAATACTGTTTCAATGATGACGTATTCATTTCTGGGAACATCTAAAGTGGCTTTATCTGATAATTTCTGTCGTTGCACTTGCAGAATTACCAAAGTTTGGGGGCTGGGGGTGGGGTGGGGTAGGTGGGAGAGAAATGTTAGGGAGTGGGATTGGAGTGATTGTTATAAACTTAGAGCTACAGAGTTGGAATTACAATGGGTTCCAAAATGCCAATAACTCCAGTAAATAAGCTGACAAAAATCAAAATGTTCTGTGGGGACATGCCTTCACTGAAAATACTCATTCTTCAGCAGATTCGAAACCATCAATGCTACCAACAGTGATTCTGCATACTGCAATAAAAGTATTGGAATGTTGGGCATACATTCAGTTAAGGCTTTTATTGCTTTCAGTCTAACTCCTAGTCTTCGACAAGATATAAACAGTAAAACAGTATTAAGAGGAGTGGTGGGGCCGATTAGGACTAAAAAGGGGACCTAGGCATGGCGGCAGAGGGCATGGTTAAGGTACCAAATTAGTACTTTGTATCTGCCTTTACGAGGGAAGATGCTACCAGAGGACTGGAGGATTACAAATATTACACCTTTGTTCAAAAAAAGATGCAAGGATAAACCCAGCAACTGCAGGCCAGTCAATTTAAACTCAGTGGTGGGAAAGTTTTTAGAAATGATGATCCAGGACAAAATTAAGTCACTGGACAAGTGTGGATTAGTTAAGGAAAGCAGCACGGATTTGTTAAAGGCAAATTGTGTCCAATAAACAAGTTTTTTTTGATGAGTTAACAGAGGGGATTGGTGAGGATAACGCAGTTGATGCAGTGTACATGGACTTGCAAAATGTGCCACATATCAGGCTTGCCAGCAAAGTTGAAACCATGAAATGAAAAAGGGACAGTGGCAGCATGGATACAAAGTTGGCTGAGTGACATGAAACAGCAGTGGTTAACAGACGTTTTTCCAGACAGGCAGAAGATATACCATGGGGTTCCCCAGGGGTCAGTACTAGAACCACTGCTTTTCTTGATCTAGATTAATGATCAAGATTTGGGTGCACAAGGCATCATCTCAAAATTTGCAGATGGCACAAGTTGGAAGTATCGTGAACAGTGAGGAGAATTGTGCTAGACATCAAGAGGCTGGTGGAATGGAAAGACAAGAGGCAGATGAAATTCAAGACAGTATACAATGCATGTCAGGTGAATTCTTCAAGCAAAAAACAGGCCAAATACAATATGTTGAGGGGGAGATGAGAGGACGCATCAGGGAGGGGGATGTTACCTGGAAACTTTGTACTAGGAGGCAGTCACAACCCTCAGGATAGGGTCTTCCGATTTGGTCAGTGGTTAGGGACAGGAGAGCCACAGCTGAGGCAGGTAAGGGGACCCAGAGTGCAGGAGCCTCAGCCTTTGCAACTGTCCAACAGGTTTGAAGTTCTTTCAGCTTGCTTGGATGAGAATGGGGGCTGCAGGGTGGATGAGCTAACTGACCATGGCACTGTGGTACAGGAAGCCATTCAAGTGGGGAAAGCAAAAATGAATGTAATGGTAGTAGGGGACTGCCTAGTTTGGGGGTGGGGGGGGGGGGGGGGATTGACACTGTTCTGTGCAAAGAGAGTGTGTCCAGAAGGCTGTGTTGCCTGCTCGGTGTCAGGGTTCAGGACATCTGTTCAGGGCTGGACAGGAACTTAGAGTGGGAAGGGGAGGATCCAGTCGTTGTGGTCAGTGTAGGTACAAACGACATAGGCAGGACAAGGAAAGAGTTTCTGCATAGTCAGTATGAGGAGCTAGGCACCAAATTAAGCAGAACCTAAAAGGTAATCATCTCCGGATTACTACCTGAGCCACGTGCAAATTGGCATAGGGCAAATATGATTAGAGAAATGAATGCATGGTTCAAAGACCACGGGTGTGATAGAAGTGGGCTCCAGTTCGTGGGGCACTGGCACCAGGACTGGGGAAAGTGGGGGCTGTATCGTTGGGATGGTTTACACCTGAACTGTGCTGGGACCAGTGCTCTAGCAAGTCGCATAACTAGGGAAGTAGAGGGTGTTTTAAACTAGATATTGGGGGCAAGGATCAAATTTAGCAAGATGTGGTAAATCAAAGAGTAGAGACAAGGCAACAAAGGTATTAATATGGGAAATGCTAAACAGACCATGACAGGAAGGGACAGAGTACAAATCGAAGAGTAAATCATCAGTCAAGGCTAGACGTTACAAAAATAATAAAAGGACAAAACTAAAGACTCTATCTGAATACGCGTAGCATTCGAAACAAAAAACAGATGAACTGATAGCACAAATAGAAATAAATAAGTACAATCTTATAGCCATTACAGAGACATGGCTGCAGGACGACAGATTGGAACCTGTATATTGAAAGGTACAAAACATTTAGAAAGGACAAGAAGCTAGGAAAAGGTGTGGCTCTGTTAATTAATGATATTACCAAATTTGAAGAGGATGACCCAAGTTCAGGAAACCAGCATGTAGAAAACGGTTTGGGGAGATGAGAAATGATAAAGGCAAGAGTGTGATTTGTGGGAGTGGTGTAGAGTCTCAACAGAACCACACAGTACGACAGGGTATAAAGGAAGAAATAATGGGAGCTTGTCAGAAAGGTATGGCGATAATCATGGGGGGTTTTAATCTACATATAGACTGTAAGAAACAGATGGGCAAAGGTAGCCTAGATGAGGTGGTCATGGAATGTTTGAGGCAGTTTCTTAGAACAGCACATTCTGCAGCCAGAGAGCAGGCTATACCAGGCCTGGTATTGTGCAATGGGATAGGATTAATTCATGACCTCATAGTGAAAGTGCCCCTAGGCAGCAGCGATCATATGATTGAATTTTACATTCACTTTGAAGGAGAGAAGAATGGGTCCAAGACTAGTATTTTAAAACTTAAATAAGGGCAATTATCAGGGTATGAAAGTCGAGCTAGCTAAAGTGAACTGGCAAATCAGGTTAAGGGATAGGTCAACAGAGATGCAGTGGCAGACATGTAAGGGGATATTTCAGAATACAGAGTAGATACATTCCAACGAGAAAGAAAAATTCCACTATCTGTGGTTAACTAAAAAAGTTAAAGATAGCATCAAACTCAAAGAAAAAGCATTCATTGTGCAAAGATGGGTGGTAGGTCAGACAATTGGACAGAATATAAAAAGCAGCAAAGAATGACTAAAATATCGATGAGGGAAAAATTAGAGTACAAGAGAAAGCTAGCTGGAAATATGAAAAGATAGTAAGGGTTGCTACAGATACTTAAAGTTAGCGCTGGTCCTATAGAAACTGCATCTGGGGAATTAATAAGGGAAAATAAGACAGCACGTGAATTGAACAGGTATTTTGCATCGGTCTTCACTATAGATGATACAAGTAACACCCCAGAAATAGCTGTAAATCAGGAAATGGAAGGGAGAGGGGAAATCAAAATTACAATCACCAGAGAGGTAGTACTGAGTAAACTGTTGGAGCTGCAGGCTGATAAGTCCCCAGGTCCTGATGGACTTCATCCTTGGGACTTAGAAGTGGCTAGTGAGATAGTTGAGGTGTTGGTTTTAATTTTCCAAAATTCCCTAGATTCGGGGAAGGTTCCATTAGATTGGAAAATAGCGAATGTAACTGCTTTATTCAAAAGGGGATGGAGACAGAAAGCAGGAAACTACAGGCCAGTTAGCTTATCAGCCATAGGGAAAATGTTAAAAGCTGTTATTAAAGACTTTAAAGCAGGGCACTTAGAAAAAAAAATCAAGGTAATCAGGCAGAGTCAACAAGGTTTTGTGAAAGGGAAATCATGTTTAACCAATTTATTGGAGTTCTTTGAAGTAATAACGTGCTGTGGATAAAGGGGAACTGGTGGATGTACTGTACTTAGATTTTAAGAAGGCATTTGATAAGGTGCCACATCAAAGGTTATTGAGGAAAATAAAAGCTCATGGTGTAGGGAGTAACATTGTCATGGATAGAAAATTGGCTAGCTAACAGGGAAGAGTAGGCACAAATGGGTCATTTGCTGGTTGATAAGATGTAACGAGTGGTGTGCCAAAAGCATCAGTGTTGGGGCCTCAACTTTTTACAATTCATATAAATGGCTTTGATGAAGGGACCAAAGGTATGGTTGCTAAATTTGCTGATGCCACAAATATAGGTAGGAAAATAGTTTGTGAAGAGGATATAGGGAAGCTACAAAGGGATATAGATAGGTTAAGTGAGTAGGCAAAGATCTGGCAAATGGAGTAGAATGTGGGAAAATATGAAATTGTCCATTTTGGCAGGAAGAATAAAAAAAGCATATCTAAATGGTGAGAGATTGCAGAGCTCAGATGCTGAGGGATCTGGTTGGCCTTGTGCGTGAATCGCGAAAGGTTAGTATGCAGGTTCAGCAAGTAATTAGGAAAGCTAATAGAATGTTATCATTTATTGAGAGGGGAATTGAATACAAAGGTAGGAGGTTATGCTTCAGTTATACAGGACATTGGTGAGACCACATCTGGAGTACTGTGTACAGTATTGGTCTCCTTAATAAAGGAAGGATGTAAATGCTTTGGACGCAGTTCAGAGAAGGTTTGCTAGACTAATACCTGGAATGGTTGGGTAGTCCTATGAGGAAAGGATGGACAGGCTAGGCTTGTATCTGCTGAAGTTTAGAAGAGTAAGACAAGACTTGATTGAAACATAAGACCTGAGGTGGATGTGGAAAGGAGGCTTCCCCTTGTCAGGGAATCTAGAACTAGGGGGTCACCATTTAAAAATAAGGGGTTGCCCATTTCAGGCAGAGATGAGGAGAATTTTTTTCTCAGAGGGTAGTGAATCTTTGGAACTCTCTCCCTCAAAAGGCAGTGGAAGCAGAGTCTCCGAATATTTTTAAGGCAGAGGTAGATAGATTCTTGATGAGCAAGAGGTTGAAAAATTATCAGGGGTACCGGAGGTACAGATCAGCCAGGATCTTATTGAATAGCAGAGCAGGCTCGAGGGGCCGAGTGGCCTACTGCTGCTCCTAATTTGTATGTTCATAGGAAAATACGACTGGCAAAGGAGAGAATGAGAACAGAATGGTAGTTAATATTAAAAGGAACCCAAAATTCTTACTACCTGCTTACCATTTACATGCTGACAAAAGAGGTTGGGTCCTATTAGGGACAGAGGCTGCAAAATATGCTTAGAGGTGAAGGGCAAGGCTGGAATACTTAATGAGTACTTTCTCTCAGTGTTTGTTAAGGAAGAGGATGCTGACAAAATATCAGTAGCAGAGATGGTAGAGGTAATTGATGAGGTGAAAATTGATACAGAATGTACCGGATAGGCTGGCTATGCTTAGAGTGGATAAGTTGCCTGGTCCAGATGGCTTGCATTCCAGGTTGCCAAAGGAAATGAGAGTGAAAACAGAAGGGCATGCCATAATCTTTCAATCTTCTGTAGGAGCCAAAAGATTGGAGAGCGGCAATGTCGCTTTTTATCCCGTGGGTTTCAACCGTGCTGACAAGCCTATTAGCAGGCACTTTTTGGAAGTCCATTTACACCACATCAACTGCATTACCCTTATTTAAGAAAGGGTTTAAGGACATTCCTGGGAACTACAGGCCAGCCAGTTTAATACGTCAGCAGTGGGTAAGGTTTCAGAAACAATAATCAGGATAAAAATGAACAAGCACATGGATTAAGGAGGCAGCACAGATTTGTAAAAGGCAGATTGTGCTTGACTAATCTGTTTGTATTTTTTGATGAAGTAACAGATGGTTGATGAAGGAAAGGCAATAGATGTTGTCTATATGGATTTTAAAATACGTTTAACAAAGTGCCACATAAAAGACTGGTTAACAAAATTGAGGCTTATGGAATAGGAGAGTCAGTGTCAGCTTGGATAAAAAATTGGCTCAAGGACAAAACAGCAAGTTGTAGTAAATGGCTGTTCAGACTGGAGGATGGTACATATATATCAGTTACGACCAGGTGAGAAAGAGGTCGAGGGCTTCCTTTCAGCCTTCATCTGGTCTCACTGGAAAAGGGTTTTATTTTTAAACAAATTTTTGAGCTCCCCTTTGGTGAATCCTTGTTCACCACTTTCCAATTGTAAGACAAGAAACCAGCACAAACAGGCTTTTTAGGTTTAAAGAAGAAAAGTTGAAATTTATTAAACTTAAAACTCTAATTCGGTTGATGCCTACAGATACATGCTGTGCCCCACGCCATCAAGCATACACGATACACACATGCAAATAGAGACAGAAAAGAGCAAAAGAAAAATAAAGTGGAAAGTTTGAGGCAATATCTGAAGAGTTGTCATTACGGTTTATTTATTATTTTTTATTTAGAGATACAGCACTGAAACAGGCCCTTCGGCCCACCGAGTCTGTGCCGACCATCAACCACCCATTTATACTAATCCTACATTAATCCCATATTCCTACCACATCCCCACCTTCCCTCAATTCTCCCACCTATACTAGGGGCAATTTATAATGGCCAATTTACCTATCAACCTGCAAGTCTTTGGCTGTGGGAGGAAACCAGAGCACCCATCGAAAACCCACGCAGTCACAGGGAGAACTTGCAAACTCCGCACAGGCAGAACTCTGAATTGAACCCGGGTCGCTGGAGCTGTGAGGCTGCAGTGCTAACCACTGCGCTGCCCCGAGTTCTTCGAGCTCACTGTAGAGTGCTTGATTGTAGGTAGATCTTGCTTTTTGTTGGGGCCCAGTATTATTCTTAAACCTTGTTCGCTATAGGAGACCTTTCTCTCGAGTTTCATGTGCCTTCAGTGGATGCAGAGGCTTGAGAGAAAGAGATGGAAACAGACAGGAGAAATAGCTCCTCAGCCCAGGAGCAAACAGACTTTCTGTACAAAATCAAAAAATTCAGATTGCCCAGCAGGTTAGTCATGTGACTTGCTGGTTTGACCATGTACGTTTGTGTATTCAGCCATCTTAGCAGTCAACCTGGAATGTGAGCTCCCCCACCTTCAATGTCTGGTGATCAAAAGTCCACTGGATTGAATAGGTCAGGGAATGGCTGCTTTGTCCTTCCAAACACTTAATATGCAAATGTATTTTCCAGCCACAGCTGATCTGTTTACAGGTCCGTTCTTCACTCCAGTAACAGTGTAAAATCAATGTTCATGCCAAAATTAAGTTTCTCTCCATTTAGATAATAATTTGCCTTTCTTTTCTTCTGACCAAAATGAATAACCTCACACTTATCGACGTTAAACTCCATCTGCCAAATTTTGGCCCATTCACCTAACCCATCCATTTGTAAATTTCTTATTTCTTTATTGCAACTTACTATCCCACCTATTTTAGCGTCATCTGCAAATTTGGCTATAGTACCTTCTATCCCTGCTTTCAAGTCAACAATATAGATTGTAAATCGTTGGAACCAGAGGACCGAACCCTGTGGCACCCCACTAGTTACTTCATGCCAACCAGAAAAGGACCCATTTATCCCGACTGTTTTCTGCTGGTTAGCCAATCGCCTAACCAAGCTAATAAATTGCCCCTAACCCCATGGGAACTTAACTTGTGTATTAACCTTTTGTACGGCACCTTATCAAATGCCTTCTGGAAGTCCAGATATACTACATTTACAGGATCCCCATTATCCACTTTGTTACATCTTCGAAGACCTCTAGCAAATTAGTCAAACACGATTTACCCTTCATAAAACCATGCTGACTCTGATGGATTGAGTTTTGACTTTCTAAATGTCCTGTTATTACTTACTTCATAATGGATTCTAACAATTTCCCAATGACAGATGTTAAAATAACTGGTCTATAGTTTCCTACTTTCTGCCTCCCTCCTATTTTGAATAAGGGCGTTATACTAGCGTTTTTCCAATCCACTGAAACCCTTCCCACATCCAGGGAATTTTGGAATATTATAACCAATGGATCCACTATCTCCATGGCCACTTCCTTTAAGACCCTAGGATGTAGGCCACCAGGCCCTGGTAATAAGGAAGGCAAATGGAATTTTGGCATTTATTGCTAAAGGAATAGAGTATAAAGGTAGGGAAGTGCTGCTGCAACTGTACAAGGCATTAGTGAGACCGCACTAGATTGCGTACAGTTTTGGTCCCCTTACTTGAGGAGGAATGTAGCTGCATTGGAGGCAGTTCAGAGGAGGTTCACTAGATTGATTCCAGAGATGAGGGGTTTGTCTTGAGAGAATGAGCAGTTTAGGTCTTTTCTCTCTAGAGTTTAGAAGAATGAGAGGAGATCTAATTAAGGTATATATGATGATTAAGGGGATTGACAAAGTAGACAGAGATGATGTTTCCTCCGGTGGGGAAATCTAGAATAAGAGGTCATAGTTTTAGGATAAAGGGTAGCAGATTTAAAACAGAGATGAGGAGAAATTACTTCTCTCAAAGGGTCGTGAGTCTGTGGAATTCACTACCCCAGACTGCAGTGGATGCCAGGACATTGAGTAAATTTGAGGAGACAGATTTCTAATTAGTAAAGTGTTGGAGGGTTATGGAGAACGGGCAGGAAAGTCGAGTTGAGGCTGAGATGAGATCAGCCATGATCGTATTGAATGGCAGAGCAGGCTCGAGGGGCTCAATTGCCTACTTCGGCTTCTAGTTCTTATGTTCTTCATATATATTGGAATATAGAGTAAAATTCCACAATTTGCTAACATCAGCAAACTAGGAGTAGGCCATTCAGCAATAAATAGAAGAATGAGGTATGAGGAATGAAATAGAAGTAGGAAGAATGAAGACAGGTGATATAACAAAGGATGCAATTCTAAAGGCAGCGCAGGAACAGAGACCTGGGGGGATATGTGCACAAATCATTGAAGGTGGCACAGCAGGTTGAGGTAGTTAACAAGGCACACGGGTTATAAATCGAGGCACAGAGTACAAAAGCAAGAAAGTTATGAAGAACCTTTATCAAACACTGGTTTGGCTTCAACTGCAGTAGTGTGTTCAATTCTGGGCACCACACTACATTCATGAGATGTGGGTGGCGCTGGATGGGCCAGCATTTTATTGCCCATCACTAATTGCCCTTGAGCTGCCTTTTTGAACCGCTGCAGTCCTTGGGGCGTAGGTACACCCACAGTGCTGTTAGGAAGGGAGTTCCAGGATTTTGACCCAGCAACAGTGAAGGAATGGCAATATGGTAGTCAGGATGGTGTGTGGATTGGAGGGGAATTTGCAGGTGGCGGCGTTCCTATGCATCGGCTGCCCTTGTCCTTCTAGGTGGTAGAGGTTGCGGATTTGTAAGAAGCTGTCAAAGCATCCTTGGTGGGTTGCTGCAGTGCATCTTGCAGATGGTACACACTGCTGCCGCTGTGCATCAGTGGTGGAGGAAGTGAATATTGAAGGTGGTGGATGGGATGTTGGTAAAGCAGACCGCTTTGTCCTGGATGTCAAGCTTCTTGAGAGTTGTTGGAGCTGCACCCATCCAAGCATGTGGAGAGTATTCCACCACACTCCTGACTTGTGCCTTGTAGATGGTAGACAGGCATTGGGGAGCTGGAGGGGAATTACTCGCTGCAGAATTCCTAGCCCGACATGCTGTTGTGGTCATAGTATTTATGTGGCTGGTCCAGTTCAGTTTCTGTCAATGGTAACCCCCAGGATGTTGATAGTGGAGGATTCAGTGATGGTAATGCCATTGAATATCAAGGAGAGACTGTTAGATTCTCTCTTGTTGGAGATGGTCATTGCCTGGCACTTGTTCGGCACGAATATTACTTGCCAATTATCAGCCCAAGCCTGGATGTTGTCCAGATCTTGCTGCATCTGGACACAGGCTGCTTCGGAGGAGTCACGAATGGTGCTGAACATTGTGCAATCAGCGAATACCCCCACTTCTGATCTTATGATGGAGGGAAGGTCATTGATGAAGCAGCTGAAGATGGTTGGGCCTAGGACACTATCCTGAAGAACTTCTGCAGTGATGTCCTGGGACTGAGATGATTGACCTCCAACAACCACGTGCAGAAAAGACTTACGGGAATGGTTCCAGGGATGAGGGACTTCAGTTATGTGGATCGAATGGAGAATCTGGGGCGGTTCTCAGAGAAAGTTGAGAGCATGAGGAAAGTCGCTGGCTCAGATCAGGAACGCACGGCCTGCGAGTGTGGTGGAGGCAGATTCAACCACAGCTTTCAAAACGAAATTGGATAAGCACTTCGAGAAAAATAATTTCAGGGCTACACGGAAAGGGCAGAAGTGTGGGACTGGCTGAGTTGCTCTTGCAGAGAGCTGGCACGAGCGGGCCAAATGGCCTCCTTCTGTGCTGTAACCATTCTATGATTTTATTCTGATTCTAGTCTTCCCATCATTGGTCTATACACAAAAGCAGCTTTTCAACAGTCAGCTTTTGCTAGGTTGCCATACATGTTTATTAAATTTTTACCTCTTATTTCCAATAAGCATGATGACCATGTTGGAGTTGGAATGCTGGCGAGCATCTTCTAACCAAGTTGTCAAGTGATTGAAAGTGTCCCTTCTGTGAACAAAGTTATTACAAGATTAAAAAAGGTTTTTATTAAATCTCACTGTTGAACAGCAGAATGTTAACATATTTAACATAACTAACTTGCAAACCCTCAGCCCTTTTGTTATTCCTTCTTATTTCTAACCTCCCTTTCAGACAGGCCAATGCCACCTAACTCCAAGTCAACTTCTTCAACCATTTCCTGTTGGAATTATTTCAGTGATTTTCATTCCACCCACAACAGTTAGACTGCTTGGTAGAAGCTCATGATACCAAACACATTCTTCACTGACCATTCTGCTGCATTCATTATAGTCATCCTCCACTGCCTCTCTTCTGTGACCCCACCACACGTGACAGCATTCATCATGGTTCTACAATTACCTACCCCAAAGAAGTCAGGACATCTGCAACAGCATCCAAATCATCATCTGTAACGTTTCCCAAGACTCAATCTTTAGCCCAATGCTATGGTGCCCACAGGTGACATCCCATCAGTAGCTGACATCCATAAGCACAATGTCACCTTCATGTTTGATCCCAGTTTACCCCTCTGCCATCATCTTCATACCAAGAAATGTCACCTGTGACTGCCTGGTTATCATGTAAGTCAGCCTGAATGTTAGAGTCAATGTTCTACATGATCAGGACTGAAGATGCCTTGTTTGCCTCTCACCTGAGGCTGAACTTCTCAAGCATAGATTCCATTCTCAACTGTTCATTCAGACTAATCCAGTATGAACCTGCTACATCCTAAACTGAGCTTCAGACAACAAAGTGCACCTTAATGTCACCCAGCTACATTCCTTCCTCATACCTATGGAAGTGATCATCTGTACCATGTCACTTAAATGCATGATTTCTCCCAAAACCTCCACTACTTCTCCCAATCTCTAACTTAAAACTCGAACTTACCTAGAACTTGAGAATCAGTCTCATTTCATAGCTGCCCTACACTAATACATCTTCAACCACCTCCACTGGCTCCTCACTCCCAGGCACCCATTGAAGCATGTTTTCAAAAGCACAGTGTTTTTGTTTTGCCATCCTTACATCCTCAAAAGCAACCTCCTGCCACTCTGACTGGCCTACTTACTTTCTTTCCCCACATCTCTCCTCCATTCATTGGACAGCTTTCAAGCCACAATGCCCTGCTCTCCTTCCAAAGCTTCTCCAAAGCCCACTTCTCTCAATATACATTCAGCCACCTGTCTAACTGTTCTCCCAGATCTTGTTTAGATATGCTCAAACCTCCTGTACAAAACTGTCAGAAACTTATGTAAATGGCACAGAAAAAATGCAACTATGAAAATAACCATTAAAATACTCCCACATGGAACAATGACGTTAGCAACTTCTCATTTGAAATGTATGTCTGCACTATGTGCTAGATCTCATGAGCAACCCACATACCTCTCACATTTGTGTGTTACAATGCAAGCCTGCTCTGGCATTGTAAACCTACTCATCAGATTGTGTAGATACGCAAATGGCTGAAATACATAAACCAATATTTCTGCTAAGCTGCGCAACTGTGCAGCCATGAAACAGCTTGGAAGCCGAGACCCCATTCCACATTACAAACTGTGCCTGTGAAAAATTAAAAGCACTACACTCTCAAATCAGCCTACCAACAAAAACTTTACTGGGAGTATTACTTTGCACAGTTACAGCACCCGAGAAGGTATTTTGACTTCACACTTGAAGTCACAAATCTGAGTCAACAGCTGTACTGAGTCCATGGAGCCCCAGAACAAAAATTAGGTCTTCGCTGTAGACAGATTACAAGATATCAACAGAATCTATGTACTAGAAGCTCTATGTCCAGCAAATTAATTCAGAAAAATAGACACTAATTCTGACAATTAGTGTATGTAAAAGCTTTTCACTGGTGAATTTCAACTGCAAGGATCTTACTAAAGATATCATATTATATACGGTTTTCAAGCTTCACCTGTCATTTCCACAGACTTGGTAACTGAAATGCTCCAAATTATAGACAAGCACCAACACTAATTTCACCCAACTATGGAAATAGCTCATTTAAATTAGTGGGAGATGGATTAGAATGAAAGAGTGAAGAGTAAGTTTGAATCACGAGATTATTCCCATTTACATCAAACATCTTAAAAGCTTGACATCTTTACATTAATGTAAGGAACTTGGCTTGATTTCACGGAATATTCAAATAGACTGCATGCACACTTTACTAGAATGTATTTTGTTTTCAGAACTTGGCCATTTAAAAGTTAGTTGAATTAAAAATGAGCCAACTTTAACACAAAAGAGCCAGTATTTCAAAAACCGAAGACAATTACATCTCTAATCACTGAACTGGAAACCAACTTTTATTTAAAAGCTACCTTGTGATATCATAAACTAGCAAGGCACCAGCAGCTCCTCTGTAGTAAGATCGTGTGATGGAACGAAAAGACTCCTGACCAGCCTAGTGACAAAACAGAATGTGAAAACTCTTGTTATTTACCCAAGGTATATATGATTAGCGGATTACAAACAGGCTCTTTTTGGGACGTGAATTTGGTAAGCGTAGGGATCACAGTCAATTACTGTTAACATTTATTACTCCTGTTCCCCTGACATCATGAGGTTGCTGGATCTTCCAACTGAGGTGACAGTGCAAGGTAACAACCAGAAGTCATGGTCCATATCAGTACCAACTGCAGTACCTGCAGGACAGATGGCGCAGAAGAGAGGGATTTAGATTCCTGCAACATTAGGACAGATTCTGGGGGAGACAACACCTGCACAAGCAAGATGGGTTGCATCTCAACAGAGCCATGGCCAATGTTCTTGTGGGACATTTTGTTGGTGCTGTTGGCGAGGGTTTAACTTTATTTGGCAGGGCACCAATATGGAATATCAGAAAAGAAAGAGGCCGCACAAAGGAATGGGAGACATACAGCATTACAGCAAAAAAAAAAGTACGGTATTAGGTGGAGTCAGACCAAGTGGGAATACAGGGAGGCCGAAATTAGGTTTGCAGTGCATGTATGTAAAGCGTGGTTTAAGGTGGTTGGTCAACTAAAGGCAGGAATAGCCACGAGAATATGATGTGCCAATAAGTGACCCAACTCAAAAAAGGGCAAGACTAGGTTCTAAATATCCCCGACTATAAGGTGTTCAAGAAAGATAAGGAAGAAAGGAGGAGGGGAGGCAGCACTGATTAAGATTAAGATTGCAGTGCTGGACTTTGTGGATGTTCTGGAGGCATCAAGAACAGAATCTATTTGGTTAGAGTTAAGAAACAAGAGGTGCCATTATAATACCGGATGTATTCTATAGGCCAACTAGTGGGAAAGATATAGAGGAGCAAACTTGGAGAAATTAGAGAGGTGCAAGAACAATAGAGCAGTGATAATGAGGGACTGCAATTATCCTAATATCAGCTGGAATAGTATAAAGTGCAGAGAGTGGGAAAGAGTTTCTGAAGTGTGTTCAGGAGAACAGAAGCAGAAAAAGGGGACATATGACAGATGTCAAGTTGGTAATACAAGCGAGACCAGGCTGAATCTACAAAGTTCAGGAGGGATGTGAAAAAAGAGGCAAGAGACTGTATGTGACGATATTAGCAGCTAAGGAAATCCAAAATTTTTGATAGGCAAATAGTAGAAGCATAGGAAGAGGAGGGGTGGGACCAATTGGAGATCAAAAAGGAGACCTATGCATGACGACAGAGGGCAAGGCTGAGGTACTGATGAGCACTTTGCATCAGCCTTTGCCAGGGAAGATGCTGCCAAAATCAGTAAAAGAGGCAGTTGGGATACATGATGGCCAAAAAATTGATAAAAGGAGATACTAGAAAGGCTGGTCATAGTTAAAGTTGATAAGTCACCAGACGGGATACATCCGAGGATGCTGAGGGAAGCAAGGGTGAAAACTGTGGAGGTACTGGCCTTCCAATAATCTTCCAATCCTTCTTAGATACAGGGATGGTCCCAGGCAACCGGAGAACTGAAAATGTTATACCCATGTCCAAAAAAAAAGTGCAAGGATAAACCCAGCAGCTACAGGCCAGTCAGTTTAACTTCAGTTGTAGGAAAACTTTTACAAACAATAATCTGGGACAAAATTAATGCTCACTTAGACAAATGCAGATTAAAATTGTCTTTAAACATTTTATTGAATTTTTGATGAACAGAGAGGATTAACGAGGGCAATGCTTTTGATGTGGTGTATATGGACTTCCAAATGGCATTTAATAAATTGTCAGCGAAGTTGAAGCTTATGGAATAAAAGGGACGTGGCAGCATAGATACAAAACTGGCCAACAGACATGAAACAAAATAGTGGTGGACTGTTGTTCTTCGGATTGAAGGAAGGTATAATAGTGGTATTCTCCAGCGATCTATACGAAGACCGGTGCTTTTCTGATATATAATGACCTAGACTTGGGTGTACACGCAGCACAGGGTCGATGGACTTAATAGCCTCCTTCGGTGCTGTAACCATTGCATTATTCTATGAAGGGTTTTGAAGTAAGGGGAAACAATTACCACAGGCAGGAGACTCGGTAACCGAAGATTACAGATTGAAGAGATGAGAAATTTTTCTGTTCAACATGATTTGGAATGCACTACGTGAAAGTTGGTGGAAGCAGATTCAATAGTAATTTTCAAACTGGAATTCGGTTCATATTCGAAGGGAAAAGTTTGCAGGACTATGGGTAAAGAGCAGGGCACTGGGACTAATTGGATAGCTCTTTCACAGGTACAATGGGCCAAATGGCTTCCTTCTTGGCCACATAATTCTATGCTTCAAGAACACTTTCTGCAAGTGTCACTTATTTCCTGCATGGGGTGGGAGGAGGAGCAAAGTATCCAGCAGATATGGCAGGAGAAATTCAGGTGATTAACAGTAGTAGGCAGCTAGATTCCTATCAAGTCTTTCTGCCCCCATAAAAGGTGAACCTGCAGTCCAAGTCAGAGCCCCATCCCTCTGCATAACCACCATAATGCAGTCATTCTAATTTAGTCCCTCCAACTGCATGCTTTTACAAAAATTCTACTACAAGATGAACTACAAACTATCACATTCAGTTCTTCACAGCTCACTTTACAGAAATATTTTAAATAAGATTCTTCTTTTGAAACTATTCTTTAATCACGTGAAAGCAGGGAAAGAATTGAACTTCGCATTTAAACACCTCACAAAACTACGGCTTCTACAGAATCTAGCACAAGCACAATGATCAACTATGGCAATGATTTATGTCTGTCATGGGTTTTAAGAAAATCTGTACCAGTTATCAAATGAATACAGCACTCAAACTATCTGAAATTAAGACTTACAGTATCCCAAATCTGAAGTTTTATTTGTTTTCCATCGATGGTTATCATTCGAGCCCCAAATTCTACACCTGGATCAAAATTAGAAAAAAAAATTAAAGAGTGTAGGAGATGTTTTTACAGGACCAATCCTAGATGAAGCAAAAGCAAAATGATGCTGGAAATCAAATAAACACAAAGTGCTGGAATTACTCAGGTCAGGCAACATCTGTGGAGAGAGAAGCAGAGTTAACATTTCAGCTCTGTGACCTTTCATCAGAACTGGCAAAGGTTACAGATGAATTAGGTTTAAAGCAAGTGAAAGTTGGGGGGTGGGGGGGCGGTGCAGGAGAACACAAAAGGGAAGGTATATGATAGGGCAATGGGGAGGAGAGATTAAGTGACAAATATGCCATGGGACAAAGGCAAAAGGATTGTTAATGGTTGCAGCTCTGTCCAAAGCAGATGAAAAACCGAGTTCAAGGCAGGCACATGGTTAAAAAATAAAATTTTAAAAAGCCAGTCATCTTCCGAAACTGTTGAACTCACGGTCGAGTCCAGAAGGCTGTAAAGTGCCTAATCGGAAGATGAGGAGCAGCACCTTTACTTATAAGTTAAACTTTGAACTCATCACCAAATTATGCAAAAGTGATGTGCAACATTTTACATGAAATCCAACAAATTGTAACTGAATACAACCTTGAGAGCAATTTAGTGACAAATGGTGACAATTTTGTTTAAATATTGACTAATGAAGTATGAATTGCTACTTTCATTTAGCTAAATGATCAAGCAAGTGGATGAATTTGATTTCACCAACATTGTACCTTCAATAATTGATGAACCGATCTGTTCTGTTGTATAATTTTCATATGCAACGCCATTATATAAAATGTTTATATATTCTATTATTTGACATGTGACATATGTTTGTCTTTTATCAATTACACATAAAGGTCTGAAGAATTTTTATTTGTTCATGGGATGTGGGCGTCACTGGTTAGACCAGCATTTTATTGCCCATCCCCAATTGTCCTCTAGGTGGTGGTGAGCCCCCTTCTTGACCGCTGCAGTCCTTGGGGTATAGGTACACCCACAGTGCTGTTAGGGAGTTCCAGGATTTTGACACAGCAACATTCCAAGTCAGGATGGTGTGTGGCTTGGAGGGGAACTTATAGGTGGTGGTCTTCCCATGTATCTGCTGCCCTTGTCCTTCGAGGCGGAAGAGGTCACTGGTTGGAAGGTTCTGTCGAAGGAGCCTTGGTGAGTTGCTGCAGTCTATCTTGTAGATGGTACACACTACTGCCGCTGTGCGTCAGTGGTGGAGGGAATGAATGAAGGTGGTGAATGGGGTACCAATCAAGCGGGCTTTGTTCTGGATGGTGTCGAGCTTCCTGAGTGTTGTTGGAGTTGCAACCATCCAGGCAAGTGGAGAGTATTCCATCACACTCCTGACTTGTGCCTTGCAGATGGTGGACAGGCTTTGGGGAGTCAGGTGAGCTACTCACCACAGGATTCCTAGCCTCTGACCTGCTCTTGTCGCCACAGCATTTGTGACTGGCCCAGTTCAGTTTCTAGTCAATGGTAACCCCCAGGTTGTTGATAGTGGGGGATTCAGCGATGGTAATGCCATTGAATGTCAAGGGGAGATGGTTAGATTCTCTCTTGGTGGAGATGGTCATTGCCTGGCATTAGTGAGATGTGAATGTTACTTGCCACTCATCAGCCCAAGCCTGGATGCTGTCCAGGTCTTGCTGCCCATCAACAATGGCTACTTCAGAATTTGAGGAGTCACGAATGCTCAACACTGTTGAGTGAATATCCCCACTTCTGACCTCTGATGAAGCAGAAGATGGTTTGGCCTAGGACACTACTGAGGAACTCTGATATCCTGGGATGGAGATGATTGACCTCCAACAACCACAACCATCTCCCTTTGTGCTAGCTATAATTCCAACCAGCAGGAGTTTTCCCCCTGATTCCCACTGACCTCAGTTTTGCTAGGGCTCCTTGATGCGATACTCGGTCAAATGCTGCCTTGATGTCAAGGGCAGTCACTCTCACCTCACCTCTTGAGTTCAGCTCTTTTGTCCACGTTTGGACCAGAACTGTAATGAGGTCAGGAACTGAGTGGCCCTGGCAGAACCTGAACTGAGTCAGTGAGCAGGTTATTGCTGAGCAAGTGCTACTTGATTGCACTGTCAATGACCCCTTTTACCACTTTGCTGATGATCAAGAGTAGACTGATGGGGCAGTAATAGGTCAGGTCGGATTTGTCCTGCATTTTGTGCACACGACATACCTGGGCAATTCTCCACATTGCCAGTGTTGTAGCTGTACTGGAACAGCTTGGTTAGGGGTGTGGCTAGTCCCGGAGCACAAGTTTTCAGTACTATTGCCAGAATGTTGTCAGGGCCTATAGCCTTTGCAGTACACAATGTATTCAGCCCATGTTGAGCAAAATCAGATTGGCTTAAGACTGGCATCTGTGATGCTGGGCGTGTCAGGAGGAGGCCATGATGGATCATCCACTCAGCACTTCTGGCAGAAGATGGATGCAAATTCTCCAGCCTCGTCTTTTGCACTGATGTGCTGGGCTCCCCCATTGTTTTGTTTGGGGGGGGGGGGGGGGGGAGAAATGTTTGTGGAGCCCCTCCTCCTGTCAGTTGTTTACTTATCCACCATGCCCGATTGGATGTGGCAGGACTGCAGAGCTTAGATCTGATCCATTGGTTGTGGGATTGCTTAGCTCTGTCTATTGCATGCTGCTTCCGCTGCTTGGCGTGCAAGTTGTCCTGTGTTGTAGCTTCACAGGCAGACACCTCATTTTTAGGTATGCCTGGTGCTGCTCCTGGCATGCTCTCCTGCACTCTTCATTAAACCAGGTTTGGTCCCCCCAGTAATGGTAATGGTAGAGTGGTGGATATGCCATGCCATGAGGTTACAGATTGCAGTTGAATACAATTCTGCTGCTGCTTATGGCGCACAGCGCCTTATGGATGCCCAGTTTTAAGTTGCTAGATCGGTTCTAAATCTAACTCATGCAGCACGGTGGTGGTGCCACACACTATGGTGGGTACCCTCAGTGTGAAGACGGGACTTCATCTCCACAAGGACTGTGCAGTGGTCACTCCTACCAATACCATCATGGACAGATGCATCCGTGACAGATAGATTGGCAAGGACAAGGTCAAGTACATTTTTCCCTGTTGGTTCCCTCACCACCTGCCACAGACCCAGTCTAGCAGCTGTCCTTTCGGACTCGGCCAACTCGGTCACTAGCGGTACTACCAAGCCACTCTTGGTGATGGACATTGAAGTCCCCCACCCGGAGTACATTTTGTGCCCTTGCTACCCTCAGTGCTTCTTCCAATTGGTGTTTGACATGGAGAAGCACTGATCCAGCAGCTTTTTGGGGAGTGGGGGGGGGTGGGGCAGTAGGTGGTAATCAGCAGAGTTCCTTGCTCATGTTTGACCTGATGTCATGAGACTTCATGGGGTCTGGAGTCAAATGTTGATGACTTCCAGGGCAACTCCTTCCCGACTATATACCACTGTGCTGCTACCTCTGGTGGGTCTGTTCTGCCAGTGGGACAGGACATACCCAGGGATTGCGACGGTGGTTTTTAGGACATTATCTGTAAGGTATGATTCAGTGAGTATGACCATGTCAGGCTGTTTCTTGACTAGGCTATGGAATAGCACCCCAAATTTTCTCACAAGCCCCCAGATGTTAGTAAGGAGGACTTGAGGGTTGGGTTTACAGTTGTCGTTTCCGCTGCCTAGGTTGATGCCAGGTGGTCCGCCCAGTTTCATTCCTACCAAGACTTTGTAGCAGTTTGGTACAACTGAGTGGCTTGCTGGGCCATTTCAGAGTGCAAGAAAAGTCAACCACATTGATGAGTCTGAAGTGACATGTAGGCCAGACCAGGTAAGGATGGCAGATTTCCTTCCCTAAAGGACATTAGTGAACCAGATGGCTTTTTATAACAGTCGACAATGGTTTCATGATCACCACTAGACTAGCTTTCTAATTCCAGGTTTATTAATTGAATTCAAATTCCACCATCTGCCATGGTGGGATTCGAACTCATGTCCCTAAATCATTAGCCTGGGGTTCTGGGTTACTTATCTAGTGACATTACCACTATGCCACCGCCTCCCCAGACAGGATCAGGAATACGCCATAAGGTCCCTCAAACATGCTCGTCGTTTAATAAGATCATGGCTGATTCTTGACCTGAACTCAACTTTCCCACCTATCTCCATATCCCTCGATTCCCTCGAGTTCAAAAATCTATTGACCTCACCCAATGATTGAGCATCCACAGTGCACTGGAGTAGAGAATTCCAAAGATTCAGAAAAGAATGAAGAATTTTCTCAGTCCAAAATGGCTGTCCACTTATCTTGAGACTGTGACCTCTGGTTCTAGACTCTCCATCCAGGGGAAACAGCCTCTCAGCATCTACCCGGTCAAGCCCTCTCAGAATCTTGTACGTTTGAATGAGATTACTTCTCATTTTTCCCAAAACCCAGAGAATATAGGCCCATTCTACTCAAGTCTCTCCTCAGGACAACCCTCTCATCCCAAGAATCAATCTAGTGAACCTTCATCACATCCCATCTAAAGGCAAGCATATCCTTCCTTTGGTAGAGATTAAAGCTCTACATCATACTCCAGGTGTGGTCTTACCAAAGCAGTGTACAATTGCAGCAGGACTGCTTCACTCCTACTCCAACCCTCTTGCAATAGAAGCAAGCATACTATTTGTCTTCCTAATTGCTTTTATACCTACATATTAAACTTTGCATTTCCTGACACCCAAATCCCTCTGAATATTAACAGTTCACAGTTTTAAAAATCTCCCTACGTCACACTGCATTTGACACCTTCTTGCCCACTCACCTAACCTATTTGCATCCCCTTGCAGACTGTGTGCCCCTCACAGCATACTCTTCCCATTTACCTTTATCAGCAAATAAACATGGGTACACTGCACTCTGTCCCTTCACCCAAGTCAAATATGGATTGTAGGTACTCAGGCCCCAGAGTCTTGCAGCACCCCACTAGCAACAAGCTGCCAACCTGAAAACGACACATGATTTCCTACATTGTCCTTTAGCCAATCCACTATCCATGCTATCCTTAGCTTGTGCAACAACCTTGAGTGACACCTTATCAAATGCCTTTCGAAAATTCAAATATACTACTCGAAAAAAACTAAGATTTGTTAAACAATTTCCCTTGCATAAAGCCATGCTGACACTACCCAATTATGGAAAATGTGAAATTGTCCATTTTGGCAGGAAGGATAAAAAAGCATATTATCTAAATGGGGAGAATGATTGCAGAGCTCTGAGATGCAGACGGATCTGGGCGTCCTAGTGCATGCAGCACAAAAGGTTGCAGGTACAGCAAGTAATTAGGAAAGCTAATAGAACGTTATCATTTATTGCGAGGGGAATTGAATACAAAAGTAGGGAGGTTATGCTTCAGTTAGACAGGGCATTGGTGAGACCACATCTGGAGTACTGTGTCCAATACTGGTCTCCTTATTTAAGGATGTAAATGCATTAGCAGTTCAGAGAAGGTTTACAAGACAAATACGTGGAATGGGTGGGTTGTCTTATGAGGAAAGGTTGAACAGGCTTGGCTTGTAGCCACTGGAGTTTAGAAGAGTAAGATGTGTCCTGTTTGAAACATATAGGATCCTGAGGGGTCTTGATAGGGTAGATATGGAAAAGATGTTTCCTCTTGTGGGAAAATCTAGAACTACAGGTTCACCCATTTAAGACAGAAGACGACACATTTTTTCTGAGGGCTACGAGTCTTTGGAACTCTCTTCCTCAAAAGGTGATGGAAACAGAGTCTTTAAATATTAAGGCAGAGGTAGATAGATTTTTGATAAGCAAGGGGGTGAAAGGTTATTGGGACTAGGCAGGAATGTGGAGTTGAGGTTACCATCAGATCAGCCATGATTTTATTGAATGGCGGAGCAGGCTAGAGGGACCGAGTGGCCAACTCCTGCTCCTAATGCATATGTTCATATTTTTTTTTTTAAAAATAAGTGCCTTGTTACTACTTCCTTAGTAATTGACTTGAGCATTATTCCAACAATTGATGTCAGACTAACTGGCCTGCAATTCACGGTTTTCTTTCTTTCTTGAACAGCAGTGTTCCATTTGCTACCTTCCAATCCGCTGCAGCCATTCCAGAATCAAGCAAACTCAAAGATCACAACCAGTACATCCACCATCTCTGCAGCCACTTCTTTTAGAACCCAAGGATGTAGGCCATCAGGTCCAGGGGATTTAATGGCTTTCAATCCCATTAATTTCTCCAGTATTTTCTTATTTACTAATATTACTGATTACTTGTATACCTATGAAGGACTGTTAAGTTTTCCCAAGAATTTCTACATCCAGACAGTTAACATGTTGATGAAATGCTGAAGTTTCAAGTATTTTTTTAAAAAATTCATTCGTGGGATGTGGGGGTCACTGGCCAGGCCAGCATTTATTGCCCATCCCTAATTGCCCTTGAGGTGGTGGTGGCGTGCTGCCTTCTTAAACCGCTGCACTTCATGTGAGGTAGGTACACCCACAGTGCTGTTAGGAAGGGAGTTCCAGGATTTTGACCCAGCGACAGTGAAGGAACGGCGATAGAAAGGCACGGTGGTAGTTCCACACAACACGATGGAGTGTATCCTCAATGTGAAGGCGGAACTTAGTCTCCACAAGGACTGTGTGATGGTCACTCCTACTAATACTGTCATGGACAAATGCATCTGCAGCAGGCAGATTAGTGAGGACAAGGTCAAGTATGTTTTTCCCTCACCACCTGCCGCATACCTAGTCTAGCAGCTATGTCCTTTAGGACTTGGCCAGCTTGGTCAGTAGTGGTGCTACTAAGCCACTCTTGGTGATGGACATTGAAGTCTCTCACCCAGAGTACATTCTGTGCCCTTGCCACCCTCTGTCCTCCAAGTGCTGTTCAACATGAAATAGTACTGACTCATCAGCTGAGGGAGGGCAGTAGGTGGTAATCAAGAGGTGGTTTTTGTCCATATTTGACCTGTTGCCATGAGACTTCATGGGGGCCGGAGTCGATGTTGAGGACTTCCAGGACAACTCCCTCCCGACTACACCACTGTGCCGCCACCTCTGATGGGTCTGCCCTGCCGGTGGGACAGGACATACCCGGGGATAGTGATGACAGTCTCTGGGACATTGTCTGTCAGGTATGATTCCATGAGTATGACTATGTCAGGCTGTTGCTTGACTAGTCTGTGGGAAAGCTCGCCCAACTTTGGTATAAGCCCCCAGACGTTAGCAAGGAGGGCTTTGCAGGGTCGACAGGGCTGGGTTTGCCATTGTCGTTTCCAGTGCCTAGGTCGATGCCGGGTGGTCCGTCTGGTTTCATTCTTTATTGACTTCGTAGCGGTTAGATACAACTGAGTGGCTTGCTAGGCCATTTCAGAGGGCATGTAAGAGTCAACCACATTGCTGTGGGTCTGGAGTCACATGTAGGCCAGACCAGTTAAGGACAGCAGATTTCCTTCCCTAAAGGACATTAGTGAACCAGATGGGTTTTTACAACAATCGACAATGGTTTCATGGCCATCATTAGACTAGCTTTTTAATTCCAGATTTATTAATTGAATTCAAATTCCACCTTCTGTTGTGGTGCGATTTGAACCCATGTCCCCAGAGCAATACCCTGGGTCTCTGGGTTACTAGTCCAGCAACAATACCACTACACCACTGCCTCCCACATGACTGAAACCCTTCTGAAAAAGTAGGCTCAAACAAAAGGCTCACTGTCCCCAGCCCCGACTCCTCACCAAGTTTCCTCCCTCTCCTCCTACTGCCACTAATTATCACCCTCCCTCACCTTCACATGGTACATTTCCAACTCCTCCTTTTTCAACTGCTCCATCTCCATTTCTGGGGATAGGCTGTTGACCAATATCTAATATAAACCCACCAACTTCCACAGCTACCTTTATTAAAGTTCCTCCTACCATACTTCCTGTAAGGACTCTCTCCCATTCTCCCAGTTTCCATCACATCTGCTCTGACAATACCACCTTCCATATCAGTGTTTCCAATACCACTTCCCCTCCCTTCCAGAAGCATGATTGGATGGAAGGTGTGGACAAGAGGAACCCTATCAGCTTCCAGTCAATGGATCATCCTGTATCATTGCCTCCACCTCCAAACACATCTTGCTCTCCCTTTTCAGTATTCTGAAGAGAACGTTCCCTCCACAACACCCTGGTCCACTCCATCACCCCCAATGCCCTTTCCCCTGTAAGCACAGGAAATGCAACACTTGCCCTTTTTCCTCATCCCTTCCCACTATCCAAGACCCCAAACACTATTGAGGTTAAACTGTGATTTAATTGTACCTTTCAATTTAGCAAACTGTATTTGCTGTTTCTAATACCTCTACATTGAAAAGACCAAAGAGACTGGGGGATTGCGTGTGGAACACTTTAGTCACCACTTTCAATCTGCAGGCATGACATCACATAAACAAGGCTGCTCAAGCCTAGTCTGTCATTCAGTACTATCATAGGTAAATTTCTACATCAACTCCAGTTTTCCACCCTGTCCCCATTTTTCTTGATTTAGTGCCCATGGATCTAGTGCAGCCTTGAATATATTCCATGACGGAGCATCAAGAGCCCTCTGGGGTAGAGCATTCCGAAGATTTGCAAACCCAAGTGAAGAAATTTCTCATCAATCCAAAACAGCTGATTCCTTGGCCTGAGACTTGGACCCCCAGTTCTAGACTCTCTAACCAAGGGAAATAACCTCTCAGCATCTACCCTTTCAAGGCCTAAATCTTATTGTTCAATGAGATCACCTCATTCTTCTAAACAGTGGCCTGGATGTTGTGGACCCAATAGTGGCAAAAGCTGAAACTTTTGTCACTGTTGATGGCTACAACAGCACGACAACTTTCAGCGATTGCACCTATGCCGAAAACCAGAACTTGTGGTGCAACGCAAAGGGCTTCGGCGAAGCACATGCTGATGGTTCCGTCAGGCCAGTTTCCAAAGGGGCAGGTATCTGCAAATAAAGAACTTGGGCTAATTGCCCAGAAGTTACATTTTTTCAAGTATATAAAAAGGAAGTGAGAAGCTAGAGTAAACATTGGTCCCTTCAAGGATTAGACTGGGGAATTTATAATGGGAGACAGATATGGCAGAGACTTTGAACAAGTATTTTGTATCAGTCTTCAGTGGTAGACACAAAAAGCATCCCAAGAATAGGAGAAAATCAAGGGGCAAAAGGGAGGGAGGAACTTAAAACAAATCACTAGAGGAAAAAGTACGAGGAAAACATACTAGGAAAACTAACGAGACTAAAGGCTGACAAGTCCCTGGACTTGATAGCCTGCATCTTTGAGTCTGAAAAAAAGTGGCTGCAGAGATAGTGGACACATGGGTTGTAATCTTCCAAAGTTTCCTAGATTCTGAAAAAGTCCCAGCAGATTGGAAAACTACAAATCTAACTCCCCTATTCAAGAAAGGAGGGAGACAGAAAGCAGGAAACTGTAGGCCAGTTAGTCTAATGTCTATCTTTGGGAAAATGTTCGAGTTCACTAAGGAAATAGGAGATTTAGAAAACCATAATGTAATCAAGGAGAGTCAACATGATTTTGTGAAAGGAGAAATCACGTTTGACAGATTTATTAGAGTTCTTTGAGGATGTAGCAAGCAGGGTGGGATAAAGGAGAACCAGATGTAGTGTATTTGGATTTCCAAAAGGCATTCAATAAGGTGCCATATAAAAAGGTTACTGCACAAGAGTTCATGGTATTAAGGATAATATATTAGCATGGATAGAGGATTGGCTAACAGGAAGCAGAATCAGGATAAATGGGGCATTCTCAGGCTGGCAAACTAACTAGTGGGGTGCCACAGGGAACAGTGCTAGGGCCTCAACTATTTATAATCTCTATTAATGACTTGGATGAAGGGATCGAGAAATCTTGGAGCCAAATTTGCTGACCGTACAAGATAGGTGGGAAAGCACATTATGGGGAGGACAGAAAAGAGTCTGCAAAGGGATATAGGTCGGAGTGGGCAAACATTTAGCAGATGGAGTGTAATGTGGGAAAATGTGACGTTATCAACTTTGGTTGGAAGAGTAGAAAAAGATTTATATGGAGAGTGTCTACAGAATTCTGTAGGGATCTGGGTGTCCTCATACATGAATCACATTTAGGATGCAGGTACAGCAGGTCATCAGGAAGGCAAATGGAACGTTGGCCTTTACTTTTCTACTTGATGCCCCTTGCAATAGATAAGTCTTGCTACAACTGTGCGGGGGTTTATGAGACCACACCTAGAGTACAAAGTACAGTTTTGGTCTCCTTATTTAAGGACTGTGTAACAGCCCCAACAATCAAATTTTTCTGCAGCACCTGTGAAAGAGCCTGTCACTCTAGAATTGGCCTTTACAGCCACTCCAGGTGCTGCTCCACACACCACTGACCACCTCCAGGCGCTTACCCATTGTCTCTCGAGATAAGGAGGCCAAAGAAGAATTTAAGGGATATACTTGCATTGGAGGCAGTTCAGAGAAGGTTCACTAGGCTGATTCCAGGGATAAAGGGGTTGTCCTACGAGGAAAGGTTGAACAGGTTGGACTTTAGAACAACGAGGCGTGATCGCATTGAAACAAATCAGATTCTGAGGGGGCTCGACAAGGTAGACGTGGAGAGGATGTTTCCTGCCATGGGGGACTCTAGAACTAGGAGGCACAGTTTCAGAATTAGAGGTCTCCCATTTAAGACGGAAATGAGGAGCAATTTCTTCTGAGGGTCGTGAATCTTTAGCATTCTCCACCCCGGAGGGCAGTGGAGGCTTGGTCATTGAAAATATTTAAGGCGTAGTTACAGATTTTAGACCTACAAGTGAGTCATGGGTTCTGGGGGGCAGGCACAGAAGTGGACTTGAGGCTAAAATCAGATCAACATGATCTTATTGAATGACAGAGCAGGCTTGAGGGGCCAAATGGCCTACTCCTGCTCCTATTTCTTAAGCTCACAATGATCTTTTAAGGGCTGATATGAGCAAGCACAGAGCCTGCGCAGAAGCGCATCTTTAAATGCGGAACAGAAGTTTTGAAACACTCCCGCTCCTCCAGCAGCTTTCCACTGGAATGCAATAGGTATATATATAATTCTTTGCTTTGAACATAGAATCATAGAAAGCGCAAGGCACAGAAAGAGGCCACTTGGCCCATCATGCCGGCCAAAAAACAATCTGCCTATTCTAATCCCACCTTCCAGCATTTGGTCCGTAGCCCTGCAGATTACGGTACTGGAGGTACATATCCAGACTCCTTCTGAACGAGTTGAGGGTCTCCGCCTCAACCACCCTTTCAGGCAGTGAGTTCCAGACCATCAGCACACTCTGGGTGAAAAAGTTTTTCCTCATCTCCCCTCTAATTTTTCTACCAATCACTTTAAATCTCTGCTCCCTAGTCACTGACCTCTGCGCTGAGGTTAATAGGCCCTTCACCTCTATCTAGGCCCCTCAAAATTTTGTACATTTCAAACAGATCTCCCCTTCAGCCTTCTCTGTTCCAAGGAGAACAACTTCAGCCTATCCAATCTTTCCTCATAGCTGCATTTTTCCAGTCCCAGCAACATCCTCAAATCTCCTCTGTACCTTCTCTACTGCTATTACATCCTTGATAAACCAGCAAGGATTAGCTAAATCATTAGTTGTTTTGATAAAAGGAGACTGGCTTGTCTATGAATGCTCCAAAGCCCAGTTTAAAGTTACTGGCTAGTTTGGCTATCTCTTTGGAGAGGAGCCCAGTTCTTTAATTCTGCTCACGTCATCAGCCAGAGGCAGAAAGGCCCATCAGGTGAAGACAACCTCTACTGCTTTAAAAAGAACTAAAATCAGCGTTTTTATCCTTACAAGTTTCCCATACAGTACAATCTATAAAGTTAATTTTATTCAATCGAGATAGTCCCAGCTGTTACTTTAGGAGCTACTGGAATTCAGAGTCAAAGTGTCATACAGCACAGAAACAGGCCCTTCGGCCCATCGTGTCCATGCCAGCAATCAAGCATCTAACTATTCTAATCCCATTTTCCAGCACTTGACCCGTCGTCTTGTATGCTATGGAGTTTCAGGTGCTCATCTAAATACCTCTTAAATGCTGTGAGGGTTCCTGCCTCTACCATCCCTTCAGGTAGTGCGTTCCAGATTCCAACCACCCTCTGGGTGAAAAATTTTTTCCTCAAATCCCCCTGCACCTTACCTTAAATCTATGCCCCCTGGCTATTGGCCCCTCCGCTAAAGGGAATAGTTTCTTCCTACCTAATCTATCAATGCCCCTCAATTTTGTACACCTCAATCATGTCCCCCCTCAGCCTTCTCTGCTCCAAGGAAAACAACCCTAGCCTTTTCAGTCTCTCTTCATAACTGAATTGCTCCGGCCCAGGCAACATCCTGGTGAATCTCCTCTGCACCCTCTCCAGTGAAATCTCACCCGGCCTATAGTATGGTGCCTAGAACTGTACACAGTACTCCAGCTGTGGCCTAACTAGCGTTTTATACAGCTCCATCATAACCTCCCTGCTGTTATATTCTATGCCTCGGCTGATAAAGGCAAGTATCCCATATGCCTTCCTAACCACCTTATCTACCTGTGCTGCTGTCTTCAGTGATCTATGGACAAGTACACCAAGGTCCCTCTGACACTGTACTTCCTAGGGTCCTACCATCCATTGTATATTCCCTTGCCTTGTTAGTCCTCCCAAAATGCATCACCTCATACTTCTCAGGATTAAATTCCATTTGCCACTCCTTCACCCATCTTACCAGTCCATCGATATCGTCCTGTAATCCAAGGATTTCCTCACTATTTACACCACCACCACTTTTCGTGTCATCTGCGAACTTGCTGATCATACCTCCGATATTTACGTCTAATTCATTAATGTACACTACAAACAGCAAGGGTCCCAACACCGATCCCTGCGGTACACCACTGGTCACAGGCTTCCACTCGTTAAAAACAACCCTCGACGATTACCCTCTGCCTCCTGCCACTAAGCCAATTTTGGATCCAATTTGCCCGGGATCCCATGGGGGACCTTCTTAACCAATCTCCCATGCGGGACTTTATCAAAAGCCTTACTGAAGTCCACGGAGACTACATCAACTGCTTTACTCATATCTACACAATCTAGTCACCGCCTCGAAAAATTCAATCAAGTTAGTTAGACACAATCTCCCCCTGACAAAGCCATGACTATCCCTGATTAATCCCTGCCTCTCCAAGTGGAGATTAATCCTGTCCCTCAATTTTTCCAACAGTTTCCCAACCACTGATGTTAGACTCACCAGTCTGTAATCACCTGGTTTATCCCTGCTACCATTCTTGAATAATGGCACCACATGCAATGCCCTCCAGTCCTCTGGTACCTCTCCTGTGGCCAGAGGATTTGAAAATTTGTGTCAGAGCCCCTATCTCCTCCCTTGCCTCACATAACAGCCTGGGATACATCTCATCTGGGCCTGGGGATTTATCCACCTTTAAGCATGCTAAAACAGCCAATACTTCCTCCCTTTCAATACTAATAAGTTCAAGTATATTACAGTTTCCCCCCCTGATCGACACCTACATCGTCCTTCTCCATAGTGAACACAGATGAAAAGTAAACACTTAAAACCTCACCTATGTCCTCCGGCTCCACACACACATTGCCACTTTGGTCCTCACTCTTTCCTTGGTTATCCTCTTTCCCTTAATATACTTATAAAAACGCTTTAGGATTTTCCTTCATCTTACCAGTCAGTGTTTTTTCATGTCCCCTCTTCGCTCTAATTACTTTTTAAGTACCCCCCACACTTTGTATACTCCTCCAGTGTGTCTGCTGTTTTCAGCGCTTCGAATCTGCCATAAGCCTCCTTTTTTCCCCTGATCCAATCCTCTATATCCCTTGACATCCAGGATTCCCTGGACTTGTTGGTCCTACCCTTCACCTCAACGGGTACATGTTGGGACTGAACCCTCATTGTTCCTTTTTGAATGACTCCCACTGGTCTGATGTAGACTTTCCTGCAAGTAGCTGCTCCCAGTCCACTTTGGCCAGATCCTGTTTTATCAAATTGAAATTGGCCTTCCGCAAATTCAGTACCTTTATTTCCAGCTCGTCTTTGTCCTTTTCCATAACTACCTTAAATCATACAGTGTTATGGTCACTATCCCTGAAATGCTCCCCACTGTCACTCCTACCACTTGTCTGGCTTCATTCCCTAGGATTAGATCCAGTACTGCCCTTTCTCTGGTAGGATTTTCTACATACTGGCTCAAAAAGCTCTCCTGTATGCATTTTAAGAATTCCGCGCCCTTTAAGCCTTTTACACTAAGACTATTCCAGTTGATATTAGGTAAGTTGAAATCCCCTATTACCCTATTATTTTTTACACCCTAATTTGACTACATACCTGTTGCTCCATCGCTCCCTGACTGTTTGGAGGCCTATGGTACATTCCCAGCCAAGTAATTATCCCCTTTTTGTTTTTAAGTTCTACCCATATGGCCTCATTTGAGGAACCTTCTAAGATATCATCCCTCCTTACTGCAGTGATTGACTCCTTGGATCAACAGTGCAATGCCACCTCCTCTTATCCCCTCCCATCACACTTGAAGATTCTATACCCTGGAATATTGAGCTGCCAGTCCTGCCCCTCCCTCAAACGTGTCTGATCGCAACAATATCATATTCCCATGCGCTAATAAACGCCCTCAATTCATCTGCCTTACTAGTAAGACTCCTTGCATTAAAATAGATGCAATCCAGCCTTGCATTTTTCACTTGTGCCTTAACAGGTCTATATTTGCTCTGCCTTCCAGACTGACTCAGTTTCTCTTCTATATTTGGCTGTGCATCACCTCCTACTGTACCTCCACTCTGTATCCCATTCCCCTGCCAAATTAGTTTAAACTCCCCCCAACAGCATTAGCAAACCTCCCAGCAAGGATGCCAGTCCCATTCCGGTTCAGGTGCAACTCTTCCAACTTGTATAGGTCCCACCTTCGCCAGAAACAGACCCAGTGATCCAGGAAACTAAAGCCCTCCCTCCTGCACCACCTCCTCAGCCATGCATTCATCTGCTCTATCCTCCTATTACTATACTCGCTAGCACGTGGCACCGGGCGTAATCCAGAGATTACAACCTTAAGGGTCCTGCTTTTTAATCTGCTACCTAGCTCCCTAAATTCTTGTTGCAGGACCTCATCCCTCTTTTTACCTATGTCGTTGGTACCAGTGTGTATCACGACCTCGGACTGCTCACCCTTCCCCTTCAGAATGTCCTGCAGCCGCTCCATGACATCCTTGACCCTAGCACCAGAGAGGCAACATACCATCCTAGAGTCACGTTTGCGGCCACTGAAACGCCTATCTGTACTCCTTACGAGAGAATTCCCTATCGCTATAGCTCTTCCACTCCTTTTATTCTCCTGCTGTGCAGCACAGCCATCCGTGGTGCCACAAATTTGGCTGTTGCTGCTTTCCCGAGAGTCCATCCCCAACAGTATCCAAAGCGGTATATCTGTTTTTTGGGGGTGGGGGGGGGGGGGAGAAAAAGAGAGATGGCCATAGGGGACTCTTGCGCTACCTGCTTGCGCCTACTACTCCACCTGGTGGTCACCCACCCCTTTTCTGCCTGTGCAGCCATTACCTGCGGTGTGACCACCTCGCTAAACGTGCTATCCAAGATGTCTTCAACGTCGTGGATACTCTAGCGAATCCACCCACAGCTCCAGCTCTGTAATGCAGGTAGCCAGTAGCTACGGCTGGATACACTTCCTGCACACACTGTCGCCGGAGACACTGGAAGTGTCCCTGATTTCCCACATAGCGCAGGAGGAGCATATCATGGCTGCAAGCTCTTCTGCAATGACATATCTTTACATTACTTAGTTACTCCCTTAATTAAAAAATACTAATTACACTAGGGCCTTGTTCTACTCCAAACACTACCCACTACAATCTAAATTACACTAATTTTAAAAAAAACTTTCCTAGTACTCACTTTATCACTTCATTTGTTAAAAAAAAACTTTCCTTTTTTTTAAGCTATTTAAATTGACGAACAGCTGTTACTTACCCAATCACCTTGCAGATTTCCCATGATGTCATTAAGTCTTTTTTTTCTTCGAGTCTCAGCACGCGCCGGCAGAGAGCGCGCCTGCCGCCGCTCCGGATCAGCTTCCTTCTGGATCCGCCAGTCGCCGCTCTGCTCCTAGGTAAGTAAGGGCCTTGAGCCCCACTCTGGATCAGCTTTCTTCCAGGTCCGCCAGTTCAATGATTAAAGGTAAAATTATCAGGAACTGAACGGGATTGTTCTATTTTTTGTTTCTATTTAAAGCTGCAACCTTTAATGGAGTGTTTAAACCATTAAAATCATTTTTTTTTTTTTTTAAACCTACCGGTCACGGAGCTGAAAACAGATCAAGGGATGAGTCTTCAGCTTGTGACATCAAAAGGGAGCACAGCTTTGCTGGTAATGCACCGCGCTGGAACCCTACACTTGTCCAGATGGTTGGCCATGCTGCAGGAAGAACAAGGAGTTCTCCATGCAAATTATGAACCAGGTAAGTTCGTACTTTTTTGGGCAGTCAGCTGCGTAAGCCACAGCTTTACTACTGACAGGAGGATCCAGGTCAGTACAGGCCCATGACAAGTATATCCTTCCCTAGGTAAGATGATCAAGACTATACATAGTACTCCAGGCGTGGTCTCACAAAAACTCTAAATAATTGGAGCAAGACTTCTTCACTTCTATACTCCAACCCACTTGCAATAAAAATTAACATACCATTTCTGATCTTAGTTTGCTTGCTATATCTGCATGTTAACTTTGCATTTCATGTGCAAGGACTCTCAAATCCCTCTGAATACCAACATTTACTAGTCTCTTAACTTGTAAAAAAAAAAATTCTGCTTTACTATTCCTACCAAAGTGGTTAATTTCACACTTCCCCACATTATACTCCATCTGTCACCTACTTGCCCACTCATTTAACCTCTTATCTCCACACAACTTACTTCTCCATCTAGCTTTGTATGGTCAGAAAACTTGGATATATGACAGTTCCGAAGAAGGGTCACTGACCCAAAACGTTAACTCTGCTTCTCATTCCACAGATGCTGCCAGACCTGCTGAGTGGTTCCAGCATTTCTTGTTTTTATTTCAGATTTCCAGCATCTGCAGTATTTTGCTTTTATTTTGGATATATGACACTTGGTCTGCTCATCCAAGTCATTAATATAGATTTGTAAATAGCTGAGGCTGAAGCACTGAACCTTATGGCACTCCACTCGTTACACCCTACCATCCTGAAAATGGCCCACTTATTCCTCCTGATTTCTGTCAGTTAACCAACCCTCAATCCATGCTATTGCCCCTAATCCCATGAGCTCTAATCCTGTCATTTTAATTATCTGCCCCACTCCACTCTGATCTCTGCCCTTGTTCCAATGAAGCTCAAAGAACCACACCTCATCTTTCAATAAAGCACTTTACAACCTTCCAGACCAATAAATTCAACAATTTCAGATCATAACCACTGCGCCCATTTTTTTCCCCCGGACTGTAGCTGTTGTGATTCTGATATTGCCATTTAGACATCCTCTAATTCCATACTAATTCCTGGGATGGAGGGATTATCCTATGAGGAAAGATTAAATAGACTGGGCTTTTATTCTAGAGTTTAGAAAAATGAGAGGTGATCTCATTCAAACATACAAGATTTTTACAGAGCTCGATGGGGTTGATTTTTCCCCTGGCTGGGGAGTCCAGTACCAGGGAACAGTGCCTCAGAACAGGGGCAGGCCATTTAGGATTGAGATGGAGAAATTTCTTCACTCGGTGATTTTTGGAATTCTCTGCCCCAGACAACTGTGGAGGCTCAGTTGTTGAGTTTGTTCAAGACTGAGATTGATAGATTTCTACAGATTAAAAATGTCAAGGGTTACAGAGATAGTGCAGTAAAACGGTGTTTAAGTAGATCAGCCATGACCTCACTGAATGGAGGAGCAGGCTGTAAAGGCTGAACGGCCTATTCCTGCTCCTATTTGTGTTATGCATTTTGTTTCCTTACTTGTCCCATCATCCACTTTTGCCTTGCACCACCCCTTTTGTCATTTAAAATCACCTGTCTTCCACCCTATCAAAAACTTTTATTCTTTCCCAGCCTCAGTACTTGCATAAAACCTGTTACATCTCTTTCAGTTTTGATGAAAGGTTATCAGGGGTGAGTGGCCAAAGGGTCTGAAAATTAGTGGCTGAAGGCAAAAAAGCCTAAAAATTTTTGTGTCAAGGAATTATGTAGTTATAGCATTGTTGATTATCTATGAAAGCAAATGCTTCCAGGCCACTTGAAATGTGTAGAAACAGTTTACCACTGTTTACCTTCAATTACTGTCAAGACGGTGGACCAATGCATTGTATAAAATCAGTGATCTCAGCATTCCAGCATTGAATACAGTTGGTACAATTGAGGATGAAGTTTTTAAACACCAGAACATGACCTTGAGAACTTATTTGCAAATATGTTCATTTGGTCCTCGTCACTATAACCTTAGTGGGGTCATTCTTCTCTAGCGTTCAAGCCTCCCTCAGTCCACATCTGTTGTACCACCACCCATCCAATTTTTCCTCTTTTCCCCTCAATTTTTCCTTCAATTGTTGCCAAGACAAAGCTGTCAGGTCTTTGTTTTCAAAGTCCATACTTGGCTATCTTTCTCTAATGGTACTTCGCAACCCTTCTGATTCCTGAAGTTCTACTCTTGATCCAAACCACTCATTTGTCTTTCTGTCCAACCCATTGATTCGAAGCATCTTCAGCCATGCCCACATTGCATAAGCTGTCACCCTCCTCCTTCAGAGTCCAACTCTCGCATCCATAGAGTGCAATACTCCACATTGGTAACCCTATTAGATGTTTTCCCAACTTCATGCTGATGCTAGGTCACTCATCACATCTCTTGCTGTAGCTAATCGAACCCAGATTTCATTTGTGGATGTAATTTTGTTGTTTATCAGCTAGTCAAGGTACTTGAATTTGTCCACTGCCATTTAGAGCCATAACGTTGGTCTTTGCCTCATTTATGTTCAGTCCAAAAGCTTCAGTCTTTTAACTCAGCCTGCCATAGTCTCTAGCGCTTCCTGTGTTCTGGCTAGGAGTGTGGTGTCGTCTGCAAACCCAAGAATCTATATACTACAACCAATGATGCAGTCACATTTCTCTGCTAACTTTCAGCATCATCCTCATTATCTTCTCCCCCACAGCATTAAACAGCATGGGTGACAGAAGACACCAATGCCTGATTCCCTTCTCAAACTGGAAGTGATTTGTATCATCAACTCTGACGATTCATGAAGCATTTCTGTATAGCTCTTGCATTAGCCACACAAGATTTCTTCCATACAGCATCATGGACAGCATCAAAAGCTTTGGCATGGTCTATGAACGTGAGCCAAAGCTGGAATTCCTGTTGGTTTTCACATTTCTCCAAGAGATTTATGAGCATAGCGTCAGTTGTATCCTTTCCTGGAATGAAGCCAAACTGCTCCTCTGCCACTTCTCCGTTCAGAGGGGTGACTCTGCCTGATTATGTCAAATAGTACTTCAGATGCATGACCGATGAGACTTAGCACACAATGTTTTTGACAGTCCTGTGTGCCTGCTACCTTGGGCATTGTGGCCATCTTAGATATAGCCCGCTTGCAAGCCCATTCACCTGTTATCCATATATCCAAATTTCTTTCATTGCATCACCTCCCGCTTTTAGTGCTTCCGCTGGTATCTGATCTTGTCCTTCTGCCTTTCCACTCGATGTTCTTTATAGCTTTTCTTACCTCATCTTTCAGTACCTCAGGTTCTAGTTCTTTTAACGTCCAATCTTGGTTGTTTATCTTTTCTGGTTCTTCAGTTTTCTGCAGTAATTTTTCCATCTCAGACTGATCTCGTCCTCATAAGTTTGCGCTTTTGTCCTCGATATCTATTCCTAGCTTCACATTTTTTTTTCCAGCTCTGACTTTCTTGGTGTTACCATTCTTGAAAGCTTCCCACTTCTTCAGCCAGTTGTCTTTGGCTTTTATACAGGTTTTCTTCACATGAGCACACAATGAGGTATTCTCTGCTTTGTACACAAATATACACTGAAGTTATACAAACATTGCTAATTGACTCATTAGGTTTTCCCTTTAACTTATGAATGCAGAGCTGTAACATGGGCCTTTCTAGCTTTCTTAGCAGCAACCATAACTGCTTTGACAGATTTTTGTGTGGCCAGTTGCGAGTGAGATTTCTAGTCTTTTCCTCTGCTCCCAATGATGCTCTTCAGCATACATCCAGTGGGTCTCTTGCATACACTTCACCAGCCTGCCACTGACAGGATCACAGGTCTCGTGTCTTCTTGTGAAGTACTCCAAACTGGACTTAGCCTGTGCTGTCAGTGCATATTTCACACTTTGACACTACGTGTTAACATTCATCCAGGTAGACCCTGAATCAATGATATTAGCCATGGTGCTGAAAAAACATTCAACCATAGGTCCATGAAAGCAGCTCAAAGAAAATACAAGTGTGCAGAGTATGTTGTACTTGGCCCCCTTGCGTACGTCAGTCCACCATAATCATACCCTTCCTTTCTGTATGGGGTCAACTGACGGACACACACCCCCTCCAAATCCCCGCCTCGCACACCGCACCCCGTCCAAATACACCCCCCCCACTGCACCCCAAATCCCTCCCCCGCACACGCTGTACCCAGTCCAACTCCTTCCAGCCCCCAGACGTGCGCTGTACCCCATCCCCCCCACATTGTAGCGTATCCAAATTCCACCCCAATGTTCCCCATCCAAAACTCTCCCCCCCACCCCACACACAGTACCTCAAATTCCCCTCCCATACTAACCCAAGCAAATCCCCTCCCCCCCACATGCTGTACCCCATCCAAATCCCCCCTGCACACATGCGCTGTACCCAGTCCAACTTCGTCCTCCTAATACACACACTGAACACCATCCCCCACCCGCCCCCACACATGCTGTAATCCATCCAACCCACCCCCAGAAACAGAGTGTCCCTTCCAAACTTTACTCCTCCCCCCCCACACACACTACCCCTTCCAACTTTGCCGCGCACGCACACAATCTAGCATCCCACCCACCCCCTGAAACACACTATGCCCCATCCAACTCGGGCAGCTCGTGGTTGGCCAGCTTTAAAAAAGAAATCGGAATTGTCAGTTCACTGACAGTTCCGACATTTTTTTTTTAAAGCCGGTGTTTGAAGGTCGGAAAATTAGAAGCCAATGGCAGATTCCAAAACCGCAATATCAAAAATTCGCCATTTGGCAGAAATTTCTTATCTCTGGGTTATCTACCTTGAAATGTTAACTGCTTCTCTACCTACGTATCAGATGAGCATTTCCTGTTTTTAATTCAAATTTCGAGCATGCGCAGTATTTTGCTTGAGCAGTATATCAGCTGTGTGCACCTGGGATGGGTGAACGATTGCAGCAAGATAAGGGGCATCAGAGCAAATCTTGACCTGGTCTCATTAATCACCGACACACAATATAATAGATTGTCACCTAATGACAGTGAGGAACATAGGAACAGGAATATAAAAACAGTGCTAAAAATACACAACAGGTCAGGCAGCATCTGTGAAGAGAAACTGTTAACATTTCAGGTCTGTGCCCTTCATTTGAACTGGCAAAGGTTAGAAATGTAATAGGCTTTGAGCAAGTGAAGGGGGAGTGAAAGAGATCAAAAGGGAAGGAGAGAGATCGGGCAGAGGGCAGGAGAGATTAAATGACAAATATGTCATGGGACAAAGGCAAAGGGAATGCTAATGGTGTGGTAAAAGACAAAACATTAGCCAGTGAGGCTGTTAATGGCAGCATAATGAACAGCTCTGTCCAAAAGCAAAAACATGAGAAACCAAGTGTAAGGCAGGCACATGGTTTAAAAAAAAGGTAGCCATTTAAACCCTCAAAACTGTTCTCAATGCACGAGATCATGGCTGATCTGCAGCTGAACTCCACATAGCTGCTTTTGACCCACATCCCTCAATACCGTTGGCTAACAAAAATCTTAGATTTAAAATTAATAGTTGATCGAGCATCAATTATCATTTGCAGACGAGAGTTCCAAAGTTCTATCACCCCTTGGTCAAGAAGTGTTCCCTAATTTCGCTCCTGAAAGGTCTGGCTTTAATTTTATGACAATGTCCCATAGTTCTAGACTCCCACACTAGTACAAATAGTTTCTCCCAATCTACCTACTGTTCCCTTGAATATCTTCAACTTCAATTAAATTACCTCAACCTTCTAAATCCCAGGGAATACAAGCCCAGTTTGTTTAATCTCTCCGCGTAGCTTAACCCTTGAAATCCAGGTATTGTTCTAGTAAATCTATGTTGTACTCCCTCCAAGGTTAACGTATCCTTAAGGTGTAGAACCCAGAACTGCTCAAAGTACTCTATATGTGGTCTAACCAGGGCTTTGAATAGTTAATGCATGATTCTATCCCCTAGATATAAAGGCCAATATTTCATTAGCCTCTGATTATTTTTTGTAACTGTTCATGACATTTTAATGATCTGTGTACTTGGACCCCAAAATGTGTCTGCACCTCCACTGTTTCTAGCTTTTCACCATTTAGTAATTACCTCGTTTTATCCTTTAGGTCCAAAAGTGGATGACTTCACATTTGTCTACATTGAAATTTATTTGCCACAGTTTTATCCATTCACTTAATTTATCAATAAGCTTCTATCTACACTGCTTACAATATCACCCATCTTTGTCTCATCGGCAATTCTGGACATGTGGCTTTCTATCCCATCATCGAAGTTATTAATAAATTGCAAATAGTTGAGTTCCCAACATCGATCATTGGAAGACACGAGTCATTCTGCCAATTTGTGTACTTGCCCATTATCCCAACTCTGTCACCTGCCACTCAACCAATTTCCTAACCACGTCAATAATCTGCCTTCAATCCCATCGACTTCAACTTTAGCCAAGTGTCTTATAAGCAACTATCAAATGCCTTCGAAAAGTCCAGGTAAACAACATCCATAGACATTGCCCTGCCCCCTACTTCTATCATCTCTTCAAAAGAGTTCAATTCGTCAGGTATGACCTGCACTTTACATGCTGGTTGCCCTATTATCTTTTCTGCTTGGACTCTGGTTCCAGCCCAGTTCACTGATGTCCTTTGGGGAAGGAAATCTGTTGTCCTTACCAGGTCTAGTCTACGTGTGACTCCAGACCCACAGCAATGGTTATATGCCCTCTGAAATAGCCTAGCAAGTCACTTAGTTTCTCAAAGGGCAATTAGGGATGGGAAATAAATACTCGCCTAACCAGTGACGCCCAAACCGCATGAACAAATAAAAAAAATAAAATAAAAAAAAAAAAAACTTGATTCCCCCTCATCTGCTTATCCTAATGCCAATTTGCACGTGGCTCAGATAATAAGCCAGAGTCCAGGGAGGAGAACCCTGGCCAATTTCCCTGCACCTGATGAGAGCTTATTTATTCAAGGTACTGAAAATTTCATTTCCAATTCCCTACTTGATATACTAGCTTTTTTTTTGAACAACATGCCACAAACCTCTATTTCTTTGACATTCTTGCAATACCTTCAAGAACATTTTCCATTCAGCATGTGTGCTTTAAGTATAATTTTACTATTAATTATAAAAATCAGTTGTGTTTGTGATTGTGGTCTTGATACTGAAGGCACAGCAAAAACTGGAATGAAAGAAATCAAAGAGCTTTTGGAGAAACAGGAATGGAGTTGGATGCTGAAATCATGTCAAAAGGATCTTAAGAGGAAAGGGTAGTTGGAGAAGACAGACGAGTCGAGGGTAGGCTTTTGAAAAGTGGGGTTGCAGGAAAAAGATATCCTAGTTTAATGGACTAGTGAATCAAACTCAGGCAGTTTAATCTAACAGTGGCTGGTAACTGGCTTCGAAAATAAGCAGCATGGCTCAATGACACTTTCAACAAGCCGGGAAATGCACTGTTGCAATTCAGTACGTAACAGCTAGGTGACAGCTCAGTGTTAAATAGCAGTCATAACTAAATAACTGAGCAGTGTGTGGGTAACAGTCTGAGAACAGTAAAGGCTTATAACTGAAGAAAAGCCATGAGTTTATTACCTTTAATACACAATATTCAAATCACTGAATACCGACACTGATGCAGTGTATGTGCATTACGCTGTGCCTGACGCGTTTGCATGTGCATTCAAAACACAAATGCAGCCTGAAATCAGAGCAGTCAGGCTGTATGAATACAGTGTTGACTGTCAGAGTCATACAGCATAGAAACAGGCTCTTTGGCCCACTGCGTCCGTGCCGATCTTAATGCCTATCTATACTAATACCACCCCCCTGCGTTAATTCCACATCCCTCTATGCCTTGCGCATTCAAGTACCTGTCCAGATGCCTCTTAAATGTTGCTACTGTTCCTGCCTCCACCACCTCTTCTGGCAGCTCATTCCGAATACCCACTATTCTTTGTGCGAAAAATTTACCCCTTTGATCCCCTTTAAACCTCCTCCCTCTCACCTTAAATCTATGCCCTCTAGTTTTAGTCACCCCTACCATGGGAAACAGACTCTGGCTATCTACCCTATCTATGCCTCAATTTTATATACCTCTATCATGTCCCCTCTCGGCCTCCTTCGCTCCAGGGAAAACAGACCCAGCCTATCCAATCTCTCTTTATAACTCAAGCCCTCCAAACCAGGCAACATCCTTGTGAATCTTTTCTGCACCCTCTCTAGCTTAATCTGGGTCCAAGTTATTTAATTGAAGACATTCAGATAAAGCTCTTTTATTTCTATAATTTTCTTCTGTAATACAGCAGAGGAAGGGTCTGATAACCAAAACTGAGCCACCCATGCTCTGATCATATTAGGTCCTCATTCTAGATGGTGGGTTCAGGGCACTAAACCTAAGATAATACACGCTATGTACTGAGGTTAGTGCCAAACTGAAGTTACTAATTCTTTTGGGGGGGGGGGGGGGGGGGGGGAAATACCAACCCAGCTAAAGCCGCTGAGTACCAAGATACCTAATGCTATGATGAAGTCAAACAGATGAGGGCTGTGCACCTTTTACAGGGAATTTATGTTGGCTGCCTTGAAGCTTTAACATAATTGACCCCTGCTAAGCTACACGAGAGAAGCTTAAGAGTGAAAAAGAGCACGACAAGTGAAAATGCAGAGCAATCAATGAAAAACAGTGAAGTAATTTTTTTGATAAAATAATGCAGGCCCTTGAGCTTGGAGAGTAGGAGCAGAAGGACGTATGACACATCCTAGCAGGATGTCAGGATTCAATTTTGTATGGGTGTGCCCAGCACATTGTTTCACCAGAACCAACCTAGGTTGGCCAAGAACAATTAAATATCTTGAGACACATTAAATAAAAATTACATAACACAATGCACGTGCAAAACAATTTTTTTTAAGCGCGCAAAGGTCTTGTTTTGCTTACTCTTAAAAGTAGCGCATTGATTATATATTAAGTGTGGAGATGGTTAACTCATCCCATAGAATATTTGTGAAAACAATGGCTGCCCCTAAATAAAAAATTAAAAGCAGCATTAAAATAAAACCAAAGATTACTTTTTTTTTTAAAGAAGAAAACAATGGGCCAAATCTTCAGAGAAAAACAATGCATGTCATTAGTAATTTGAAAATCAACCAGCAAGTTCGGGGATGGAGTGATACATTGCGAGTTGCAAATTTCCAGAACTTGTTTGACTTACGCAATTTGCCTTGTATAAACTGCATCTCACCCTTAACCTCACCATTATTTTTAATAACTTACTGGGATTTGCAGATTAATTGACCATTAAACAGTTTATAGAAAATTAGTCAATTAATAGCATAAGTAACCTTTTAATGTAATAATTGTTAATGGAAAATTTAAAACCATTTCAACTTGAGCATTGCTGAAAAGAGCTATTTTGTCTAAGCTTTTCGTCTTGCACTCATCAGAACAATTTGCAAGATCAATGCAAGAGAAGCAACAAATTTATACTATGAAAAGATAATGCTGATTGGTAGAGGCGTTGCCATGGAGAATGCACGAGTTTATGGTGACGGAGTTAACTGCTGAGCTTTGTTTGAAGCAGTCAAATGAGCTCCCTTTCCTTGATATACCAGTTGAGAAATCTGCTAAGAGGTTCTCTACCACGGTCTACCGCAAGCCTGCCTTCACTGGTCAAAACACGCATTGGGATTCTTATAGTTCCACGCGCTATAAGATTGGCCTTATTGGCAACCTCGTAAATGGGGCCCGAGCCATTTGCTCACCATGCAAACTTGATGCTGAAATAGGGCGAATCAAAGGCATCCTGCGTGACAATGGCTATCCTGATCGGGTCATCTCTCGCTGTATACCGCACAAACTTATGAACAGGCTAAAGGCCATCAATTTCGGCCCTGAAAAGTGCCCAGTCTACCTCAGTCTGGAAGGGTAATGTATCCCAAAAATTTGAGCAACGGGTAAAGCTAGCTGTTTCATGCTGCTACTATGCAGAAGCAACATGTGTGGTGTTCACTAACAGGATGCTGCCATCAAGCCAAAAGGACATTCTGCTCATCATGCAAATGAGTAATGTGATGTATGAATTTCAATGCCAGTGTGATCCTCGGTATACAAACCCAAAGACTGGCTGATTGTATCAAACATGTCCCTTCCGCTGCTCGCAACGAGCAAGGTACAGACCATACCCAACCAGCCCATGCTTGCAAAACTCAAAACCGTGCCCAACATTAGATGAGATTCCTAGATTGGACAACATTTGCTAAATAATTTTCAGTGTGCTAAGAATTATGCTGACAAACAATTAAAGATAGTCTGGCTTGCAGTGTGGTGCATTTGTGCATAATGGAAGCTACATATATTAATACACAGGGCCCTGTTCTTGACAGACAGGAAGAACATGTACAAACATTGCATCTGTTTCAGCTGAACAAAATAAGTGACAGCCATTCATTGGTTCATTCCTCAGGGCAATGCCTTGACCAGAGTCAAGCTGCCTGGTTTAAAATTTCAAACCAAGCTTGGCAGTTAACTGTCAGTCACCATAAACTGGTGCATTCTTCATGGCAACACCTCTACCAGAGTCCACTTGCCAACCAATCAGCAGTCTCTTCTCATTGTATAGATTTGTTGCTTCCCTTACATTGGTATTTTTGCGTTTTGTCCTGATGAGTGCAAGACGAAAGCTTCGACAAAATGTCTGTTTTCAGCACTACTCAAGTTCCGTACTAACAATTTGAGCTGTTGAATCTCATTCCTGCATGTAGTAAATTGTTAGATTCTGTAAAAAGTCATTTTCTTAAACTTTACTTTTCCTTTGTGTTCTCTCTCAATTTAATCTCTTTCCATATTTATATCTGTTCCTGATTGGACTAATTCACCATATTTCATTGTCATTCTCAGTTTCTTTAATCCTTAAAATCTCATTGGTTGAGATACACCAGTAGTCCCACTGTTGAGTAAGGTCCCAGATGCCCCGTTAGCAGTTCTCAGTTCCAGTAAGTTATGGCTCAAACATTTTTTGAACTCAAGGGTATGGGAAAAGTCTGACTAATGGTTCACACCAAGATGCCACATGCTAGCAAGATTTGGCTCCTTATAACCACAGTAAAATAATTAGTTTCAATTGGTTAAAGCACCTTTTCAAATAAACATCCAGCTCAAGAATTTATGAATTTAGAAGGCAGTTACAAGTTTTTTCAAAAATATGACTCATACGGTAGATAGTATTCTCTAAAGATTGCACTGCTCAAAAACAGCTCACTCACATTCTGCTGTCAGGTGCTGGTCTAGCAGTATCACCAGGTCAGCAACGGCATCACCCTTAAGCTATTGTTATTGTGTTAGCTAATAATAAAGGTCAACAATGTCCTTCTTAAATTAAAATGCTTATGTTACTGCACAACTATTTATTTAAAAAGGAACTATACTAAATTTCTAACAGTCTTGCTCAAAAGCACAAGAATATCAGAGAGGGGCCTGCACTGTCTGGTTGAAATCTTGTCCTTTAAGGGGATTTGTATGGCAAACAATTTTAATGAAATTTCTATTGGTGGAGGCAAGAGGACAATCAAACGGATATCAAGTTTAACATATACTCACCAATGGTAAGGTCATGAACAGGTTGAAATCTTTTATCTGTAAACTGTAGTAATAAACATGACTTTCCCACACCTGCAAAATAAATGAGATGCCTATTGTTAAATTCTGCACATACAAGTGTAAGTGTAATAGGCAAATGGTCTCAAAGTAACACTTTTACAAGAAAAAGGAAAGGCACGAGGGATCACATTGGCAACAGAGCAAATCACTGAACAAACCATGCCACAAGTTAAGCTTTTATTAAATTAATATTCTCCTGCTTCACCTCAACCTCTGACTTTATATTAACACTGCCTATGGCTTCTATGGGTAAATATGAAATAATGGCGCAGCACGAGAGCATGGTATGTTCTGCAGTACCCAGTTAGTTACAGATTTAACTCAAAGTGGATCTGTTTTGAATGAGTTAAATCTCGGCCAAACTTTTTCACCTAGCGTTCTGCTGAAGTATTTTGCCCTTCAGGGTGGCGCAGTGGTTAGCACCGCAGCCTCACAGCTCCAGGGACCCGGGTTCGATTCTGGGTACTGCCCATGTGGAGTTTGCAAGTTCTCCCTGCGACCGCGTGGGTTTTCCCCAGGTGCTCTGGTTTCCTCCCACAGCCAAAGACTTGCAGGTGATAGGTAAATTGGCCATTGTAAATTGCCCCTAGTGTAGGGAGGGAATATGGGATTACTGTAGGGTTAGTATAAATGGGTGGTTGTTGGTTGGCACAGACTCGGTGGGCCGAAGGGCCTGTTTCAGTGCTGTATCTCTAAATACATTTTTTTTTTTTTTTTAAAGTCATTGGAATTGAGAACTGATAACAGGGGACTTGAGTGAATGATGAAATCAATGGTTCTATCTCTTTAACCAGAGATTGAAGGTTTAAGAAAGCAAGAGGGAATGACAGAAGGATAGTGAATCAGAGTGGGTGAATTAGAGTTAAATCAGATACAGAAAGAGAGGGAAAGACAGACAGGATTGTGAGGAAAAAAAATAAAATTTCAAATTTAAAAAAATCTGAGATTATGAAATGTAGGAAATGAGACTCCAATTTAAAAATGTTCCTTTCTGGGCTAGAGAGGTTGAGTAGCATTATAAATTTCCCCAATTATAAAAAGCTACTTATGCTGTTAAGTACTGGACCGAGAGTGCTATGTGAGTAATATGCAAATGCAGCAACTTTACAAAACTAATGGGTAAGTTGAGACCAACCTGCTGTTTTCATGAAGCTAATAGCAGAGTAGGGCTAATTTCTAGCAACTAGGTCTTTTACTCATCACAAATTGCTGGCCATATACTCATCAACAGCGAGCACTTTTAAATTCGCTATTATTTTGGCAGCAAATTCTGTTCCATGGTGCACACTTTGAAGCAATCAATTTTCTATTGCTGCAAAAGTTTGCAGTCAGCATAACATTACCAACAAGGAACGGGAAATACTCCAGATGGCACCCAAGTCTAAGCCCATTGTTGCAGTAACAATATCACTTGCTTGTGGACAAAGTTAACCTAATGAGCTCAATAACCAACAGCCCTCTTTTCGGAATACGCTTACGCACATCAACTCCAAATTTCTTTATTCCTTTGTTGAAACACGGAGTTTACTTTAGGTGGTAAATGAAATCCCATACTTTTGCCTTTCTGAAATAGAGAAATCCAAAAGTGGTGAAGAAAAAAAAAATCAAGGCGGTGCCTCTTTAAAATCTGTTAAAAGTGGGGGACAGGCGGTCTTTGTTCCCCGATTTTTGAAAAGGATAATTTTTCAAGTTAACCAAGAGCTCAATATTCAGGGAAAGATAGAGCATTTCCCTTCTAAAAGTTTCTTCATGCCTTACATGTAAACGTTTTACAGACTGCATATGTACAGCATGGCTTGAGCAGCTCTGGTAAAACCAGAGGCATAATACTTGTATTAAAAGCAGTGGCACTTGTCGAATACAGGCATAGAGGAGCACAAGGTCCCAATACCTTCAATGGGTTTTTTAGCTGAAGCCATCAACGAAGACCCTACAAGGTAGGTATGAATTTCACACTCGGCATGACAGTGAGCTCTTCCATCGCCTTTGCCTCCAGGCTCACTTCTTTGACCAGCAGTCCTCCCCCCGACCAGCAGACCCATTCACCCGCCTCCAGCATCCTCCCTCCACCTGGACCCCTCCCTCTGGTCGATTACCCACTCTGGATCTTTTCATTGAAAACTGTTGGCAAGGCATCGGCGTCTCAATTTCTCTGCCCCCCTCACTCTAACTTATCTCCCTCTGAACTTGGTGCACTCCGTTCTCTCAGGTCTAACCCTGACATTGTCATCAAACCTGCAGACAAGGGTGGTGCTGTTGTTGTCTGGCATACCGACCTCTACCTTGAAGAGGCTCAGCGCCAACTCTGACACTTCTTCCTACCTCCCCCGGACCATGACCCCAACACCGGACATCAAGCTACTGTCCACAGAGCTGTCACTGACCTCATCTCCTCTGGAGATCTTCCGTCTGCAACTTCCAACCTCAGTCCCACAAACCCGGACAGCCCGCTTCTACCTCCTTCCTAAAATCCACAAACAGAACTGTCCTGTCAGACCCATTGTCTCAGCCTGTTCCTGCCCCACTGAACTTATTTCTTCCTCGCTTGACTATCTCTTCTCCCCCACTCTAGTCTCTTCCCACCTACATCTGTGACTCTTCTGACGCCATACGTCATTGATAATTGCCAGTTTCCTGGCTCCAACCGCCTGCTCTTCACTATGGGCATCCAATCTCTCTACACCTCCATCCCCCACCAGGACAGTTTGAGGGCTCTCTGCTTCTTCCTTGAACAGAGGCCCAACCAGCCCCCATCCACCACCCACTCCTGAACTTATCACATTGAAGAACTTAGGCTTCAACTCCACTCACTTCCTTCAAGCAAAAGGGGCTGCTATGGGTACCCAGATGGGTCCTAGTTATGCCTGTTTTTTTGTGGGATATGTCGAACATTCCTTTTTCCAGTCCTACTCAGGTGCCCTCCACCAACTCTTATTCCAGTACATGGATGACTATCGGTGCAGTTTCCAGCTCCCGCCCGGAACTGGAAAACTATCAACTTTGCTTCTAATTTCCACCCTTTTCTCACCTTTACTAGGTCTATCTGACACTTCCCTTCCTCGACTTCTCTGTCTCCATCTCTGGGGATAGGCTGTCTATTAATTATAAGCCCACTGACTCCCACAGCTACCTTGACTATACTTCTTCACACCCTGCCTCCTATAAGCACTCCATTCCGTTCTCCCAGTTTCTCCGTCTCTGACGCATCTGCTCTGATGATGCAACCTTCCATGACAGCGCTTCTGATATGTCTTTCTTTTTCCTTAACCGAGGATTCCCCCCCCACTGTGGTTGACAGGGCCCTCAACCGTGTCCGGCCCATTTCCCGCACCTCTACCCTCACCCCTTCCTCCCAGAACTGCAACAGGGTTCCCCTTGTCCTCACTTTCCACCCCATCAGCCTCCATATCCAAAGGATCATCCTCCATCATTTCCGCCACCTCCAGAGTGATGCCACTACCAAACACAACTTCCCTTCCTGGCAGCATTCCAAAGAGAGTGTTTCCTCCGCGACACCCTGGTCCACTCCTCCATTACCCCCCACCACCTTGTCCCCTTCCCACGGCACCTTCCCCTGCAATCACAGAAGGTGTAATACCTGCCCATTTAACCCCTCTCCTCTCTCCTCACTATCCAAGGCCCCAAACACTCCTTTCAGGTGAAGCAGCAATTTACTTTACTTCTTTCAATTGGTATACTGTATTCACTGCTCACTGTGTTCTCCTCTACACTTGGGAGATCAAAAACAGACTGGGTGACTGCTTTGTGGAACATCTCCACTCTGTCCAAAAGCATGACCCCGAGCTTCCAGTTGCTGGCCATTTCAACACTCTTTCTCCCCCCCACTGCTCTCATGCCCATATCTCTGTCCTGGGATTGCTGCAGTGTTCCAGTGATCAACGCAAACTCGAGGAACAGCATCTCATTTACCAATTAGGCACGCTACAGCCTGCCAGACTGAATATTGAGTTCAATAATTTCAGAGCATTAGTTATTTTTTCTTTGTGTCTTTATTTTATTTTAGTTTGTTTCTGCTGTGCCAAGCCACTGTTTTTCTCATGTTTGTGCTTGGGGCCAGGCTGTTCAGTTTTCTGTCAATTAACACCCTCTCTATACTAAAGCTTTGTCTTTCACCCACTATTAGCATACTGTTTGTCTTTGCTCCATGACCTTCTGGCCAGTTATTCTGTGACCTTGTCCTATCAACACCTCCTTTGTTATCTCTTGCCCCACCCCACTTTACTTTCTTAATGCCTATTACATTTCGGACTCTGCCAGTTCTGATGGAGTCACTGACCTGAAACATTAACTCTGCTTCTCTCCACAGATGCTGCCAGACCTGCTGAGTATTTCCAGCATTTCTTGTTTTTATTCCCTATTAAGACTAGGATGCTGCTCTCAACCTGTCCTGCCAGATTCAATGGTTTATGCACATGTACACCCAGGTCCCTCTGCTCCAGCACCCCCTTTAGAATTGCATCCTTTATTTTATATTGTCCCTCCGCACTCTACCTACCAAAATGAATCACTTCACACTTTTCTGCATGAAATTTCATCTAACACTTGTCTGCCCATTCCACCAACTTGTCTACATCCTTTCCGAGTTCTACACTATCCCCCTCACAGTTCACAATGTTTCTAAGTTGCTTATCGTCTGCGAATTTTGAAATTGCACCCTGCAAACCAAGGTCTAGGTCTTTACAATATATATCAGTAAGAGAACTCTACTACAAACCTTCCTCCAGTCCAAAATACATCCATTAACCATTACTGTTGCCTGCCACTAAGCCAGTGTCATATCCATGTTGCTACTGTCCCTTTTATTCCATGGGCTATAACCTGGCTCATATTTATGCAGCACTGTATCTAATGTCTTTTGGAAGACCACGTACACATGAACAGCATTACCTTCATCAACCCTGTTACATCAAAAAAAACTCCAGAACATTAGTTAAACACGATTTGTCCTTCACAAATACATGCTGGCTTTCCTCAATTAACCCACATTTGCCCAAGTGACTATTAATTCTGTCCTGAATAATCAATTCTCGAAGCTTCCCCACCACTGAGGTTGAACTGACTGGTCTGTAGTTGGCAGGTTTATCTTTACACCCATTTTGAGCAATAGTGTAATATTTGCAGTTCTCCAATCCTTTAGCATCATCCAAGTCAAAGACTGAAAAACTATGGCCAATGTCTCTATAATTTCCACTCAATTCCCTCAGTATCCTTGGTCTCATCTGGTCCTGGTCCCTTATCAACTTTAAATACAGACAGCCTATCCAATACCATTTTTTATGAATTATAAACCCTTCAAGTGTCTCAATTACCTCCTCTTTCACCATGACCTGTACAGCATCATCTTCCTTGAGGACAGATGTAAAGTATTCATTTAATACCTCAGCCACACCTCTACCTCCATGCAGAAAGCCTCTTTTTGGTCCCTAATTGGCCCCACTCCTTTTACCATCTGCGTATCGAAGACTTTTGGATTCCCTTTCATATTAGCTACCAGTCTCTTTTCATACTCTCTTTGCTTCTCAATTTCTTTTTCACTTCCCTTCTGAACCTTCTGTATTCAGCCTGGTTCTCCATTGTATTATCCACCTGACATCTACTAAACACACTTTTTCTTCATCTTAATCTCGATTGCTTTGATCATCCAGGGAGCTCTGGATTTGTTAGCCCTACATTTCCCCTTCATGGGAATGTACCTTGACTGTGCCTGAACACTCTTTAAAGGCAGCCCATTGCTCAGTTTTGCTCACCAACCACCGATTCAAATTTATCTGGGTCAGATCCATTCTTATCCATTGATTTTGGCTTCCTCCCAGTTAATTATTCTTACTCTACATTGTTCCTTGTCCTTTTCCATAGCCAACCTAAACCTAATGATACAAGGATCACTGTCCCCTAAACATTCCCCTCCTGACACTTGATCCACTTGGCACACCTCATTTCCAAGAACCAGGTCTAGCAGTGCCTTCTTGTTAGACTGGAAACATACTGTAGAAAATTTTCCTCAACACACTCTGCGAAATATTGCCTCTCTCTGCTCTTTGCACTATTACAATCCTAGTCTATATTTAGCTAATTGAAGTCCTCCATTATTTCTCTAATTCTTGCACCAGTAATTTCCTTGCAAATTTGTTCCTTACATCTTGCCCACAAATTGGTGGTCTATAGACTACACAGGGCAATGTAATTGCACCTTTCTTTGTTCCTTGGCTCTAGCCAGAGATTCTGTCCTTGTCCCCTTTGGAACATCCTCTGTCTCCATCACTGCAACATTCTCCATCAATACTGCCACCCTTCCCCCTTTCCTCTCTCCCATCTTTCCTGAACACCTTGTATCCAGGAATATTTAATATCCAGTCAGTCGTACAGCATAGAAACGGGCCCTTCGGCCCACCACGTCCATGCCGACCATAATGCTCATCTATACTAATCCCACCTGCCTGCATTAATTCCACATCCCTCTATGCCTTGCTCATTCAAGTACCTTTCCAGATGCCTCTTAAATGTTGCTACTGTTCCTGCCTCCACCACCTCCTCTGGCAGCTCATTCGGAATACCAACTATTCTTTGTGTGAAAAATTTACCCCTTTGATCCTCCTCCCTCTCACGGTAAATCTATGCCCTCTAGTTTTAGTCACCCCTACCATGGGAAACAGACTCTGGCTATCTACCCTTTCTATGCCTCTCAATTTTATATACCTCGATCATGTCCCCTCTCAGCCTCCTTCGCTCCAGGGAAAACAGACCCAGCCTATCCAATCTCTCTTTATAACTCAAGCCCTCCAAACCAGGCAACATCCTTGTGAATCTTTTCTGCACCCTCTCTAGCTTAATCACATCTTTCCTGCAGTGCAGCGACCAGAACTGCACAGAGTACTCCAAATGCGGCCTAACCAACGTTACGTACAACTGTAACATGACATCCCAACTCTTGTACTCAATGCCTCGGCCGATGAAGGCAAGCATGCCATATGCCTTCTTCACCATCCTGTCGACCTGTGTTGCCACTTTCAGGGAACTATGTACTTGCACCCCAAGGTGTCTCTGCTCAACAACACTCCCCAGGGTCCTGCCATTCACTGTATATGTCCTGCCCTTGTTTAACTTCCCAAAATGCATCACTTTGCACTTGTCTGTTTTAACTTCCATTTGCCAATCCCTTGCCCACTTTCCCAGTTGATTAATAGCCTGTTGTAACCTTAGACAATCTTCTTCACTGTCCACTATACCACCAATCTTGGTGTCATCTGCAAACTTACTAATCATGCCCCCTACATTCACATCCAGGTCATTAATATATATGACTAACGAGAGGGCCCAGCACCCATCCCTGTGGCACACCACTGGTCACTGGCCTCCAATCTGAAAAACAACCCTCCACTACCACCCTCTGCCTCCCATCACCAAGCCAATTTTGTATCCAATTGGCTAGCTCACCCTGGATCCCATGTGTTCGAACCTTCTGGACCAACCTACCATGCGAGACCTTGTCAAAGGCCTTGCTAAAGTCCATGTAGACAACGTCCATCACCCTGCCCTCATCAATCCTCTTGGTCACCTCCGAGAAACTCAATCAAATTTGAGAGACATGATTTCCCATGCACAAAGCTATGCTGACTAACCCTAATCAGACCTTGCCTTTCCAAATGCATACAAATCCTGTCTCTCAGAATCCCTTCCAATAACTTTCCCACTACTGATGTAAAGCTTACCGGCCTGTAGTTCCCTGGCTTATCCCTGCTGCCCTTCTTAAATAAAGGCACATTAGCTATCCTCCAGTCTTCCGGTACCTCACCCGTGGCTAATGATGATACAAAAATCTCTGCCAGGGCCCCAGCAATCTCCTCCCTTGCTTCCCATAGCATCCTAGGATACACCTGGTCAGGCCCTGGGGATTTATCCACCTTAATGCACTTCAAAACCTCCAACACCTCCTCCATTGTAATGTTGGTATGCTTCAGGATATCAGCGTTCCCTCCCTTGAACTCACTAGCTTCCATGACCTTCTCCAAGGTAAATACAGACGAGAAGTATTAAGACCTCGCCCATTTCCCATGGCTGCACACATAGATTAACACACTGACCCTTAAGGGGACCTACTCTCTCCCTAGCTACCCTTTTACTCTTAATATACTTATAGAATCTTTTAGTATTCTCCTTTATCTCATCTGCCAGGGAAATCTCATGGCCCCTTTTCACCCTCCTAATTTCCTTAAGTGTAGTCCTACATCCCCCATACTCCGAGGGACTCACTTGATCCCAGTTGCCTATACCTGACATATGCCTCCTTCTTTGTCCTGACCAGACCCTCAATATCCCTAGTCAACCAAGGTTCCCTAAACTTGCCAGCCTTGCCCTTCATTCCAACAGGAATATGCCGGCCCTGAACTCTTCCTATCTCACTTTTAAAAGCCTCCCACTCGCCAGACGTCCCTTTACCTGTAAAGGGCCTCTCCCATTCAACTTTTGAGTGTTCCTGTCTGATGCCATCGAAATTAGCCTTCCCCCAATTTAGGACTTCAACCCGAGGACCAGTCCTATCCTTTTCCATAACTATCTTGAAGCTAATAGTTATAGTCATGGCCCCAAAGTGCTCCCCCACTGACACAGCAGTCCTCCTCTTCTTTGCCCCTATTCAAAAAAAGGAGAAAGACAAAAAGCAGGAAACTATTGGCCATTAGCCTAACATTTATCATTGGGAAAATGCTGGAACCCTTTATTAATAGTAGGACATTTAAAAAATACTACAATTAAGCAAAGTCAACATTGTTTCATGAAACAGAAATAGTGTTTGACAAAACAAGCAGGATGGATAAAGCAGTACATATAGTGAATTTGGATTTACAGAAGGTATTCAGTAAGGTGCCACGTAAAAGATTACTGCACAAGATAAGAGCTCATGGTGTTGGGGTAATATATTAGCATGGACAGAGCACTGGCTAACAGAATAGAGTTGGGAAAAATGGGCCATTTTCAGATTGGCAAACCAACTAGTGGGGTGCCACAGGGATCAGTGCTGGGGCTTCAAGCAGCACAAAATTCTGCTCAACTGAGTCCTGCGCGACAGTGCTTAAGTCAAGAATTTGGTAAACGTGGGTATTCGGTGCAGTGAGGGAGGTGGTGCAATTCCGGTCTTTTGCAGAACAAGCAGTGAGGCGAGAGAGGAAGCCAGAGATAATGAGACCTGAGAGCTGAAGCCCAGAGGCATTAATTAGGTGAGCATGTAGTTGATTGGTTGGAGAGTTACTTTTTTTTCCCTAATTAAAACTGGGGCAGTAGTTTAAACTGGTACTGAGGAGATACAAGCATTGTACTTAACTAGTTCACCTAATTAATAGAACTACGAATTCTGATATTTCTAAATTTGAAACCTAATTCGTTAATTAAAACACAGTCGAGATGGCAGGGCAAGTGTGTGCAGCTGTCGCATATGGGAGTTGGTGGACACTAGTGATCTCCACTGCAACCCCACATCTGCAGTAAATATCTGCAGCTCGAGTAACTTTGCCTCAGAATTGATGAGTTGGAGTATGAGATTCAGACACTGTGGAGCAAGGGAGCAAAAGTTGCCTGGACACTGTGTTCCAGGAGGCAGTCACACTCCTTCAGCTAGGCACTTCAGCTTTGGTCCGTTCTCAGGTACGAGAGGGTGCGACAAGTGAGGCAGGACCCAGAAGGTAGCAATGGAGCAGCCTCAGCCCTTGCACTTCCCCAACAGGTTCGCGTTCTGATGAAAGGTCATCAACCTGAAAAGGTTAACTTTCTCCCTCCACAAATGCTGGCACCCTTCTGAGTATTTCCAACACATTGTTTTTATTTCGGATTTTCAGCAACCGTAATTTGCTTTTATTTTAGGTTTGAGGTTCTTGCAGCTTGGTGTGGACGAGAGCAGGGACTGCAGGGAGGGTGAGAAAATTGACCACAGCAACATGATGCAAGGGGCTGTTCAAGTGGTTGGGGAGGGGGTGCAGAAGATAAACAGAGAGTAGTACTTGACAATATAGTGAGGGGGACAGATCCTGTTCTCTGCAGCAGAAACCCTGAATCCCGAAGGCTATGTTTCCTGCCCAGTGCCAGGGTTAAGGACATCTCCTTGGGGCTGGAGATGAACTTGGAGTGGGAAGTGAAGGATCCAGTTGTCATGGTCCACGTGAGTACTAAAGACATAGGTAGGACTAAAAATGAGGTTCGGCTGAGGGAGTAAGAATTGCTAGGGGCTAAATTAAAAAGCAGAACCACAAAGGTGGTAACCTCTGGATTACTACCCGAGCCACAAGCAAATTGGCATAGGTAAATAAGATCAGAGTGTTGAGTGCGTTGCTCAAATATTGGTAAGGGAGAAACAGGTTTGAATTCATGGGGCACTGGCACCAGTACTGGAGAAAGTGTGAGCTGCACCATCGAGATGGCCTTCACCTAAACCCTGCTGGGACCAGTGCCCTGGTGAATCACACAACTAGGGTTGTAGAGAGGGTTTTAAACTAAATGCAGGAAGGATACTGAAGGGTTCACATGAGTTGAGATTTAGAAAGTTAATGAAAAGGACAAGGCAATAGTACAGGTAATGGTAACCAGAGCGTGACAGGAAGGGACCAAGCATAATAACATAAGGGTGTACCAGCAAGTAAAGTCAGAAAAGGGAGGGAAAAAAAGTGGGAAAGACAAAACTGAATGCTGCATGCATTCGTAACATGAATGAATTGATAGCACAAATAGAAATAAATAGTATATGATAGCCATTACAAAGACAGTTACAAAGTGACCATGGCTGGGAACTAAATATTCAAGGGTATGACATTTCAGAAGGATAGGAAGAAAGGCAAAGGAAGTGGGGTATTACTTAATAAAGGATGAGATCAGAACAGTAGTGAGAAATGATCTTGGCTCGGAAGATCAAGATGTAGAATCAGTTTGGGTGGAGATAATAGCAAAGGAAAGAAGTCACTGGCGGAAGTAGTCGATAGCCCTAATAGTAGCTACACTGTGGACAGAATATAAAAATCAAGCAATGATGGGGGCTTGTAAGTACTGCAGCAATTGTGGGCAATTTTATTCTTCATATAGATTGGACTAGTCAAATTGGCAAAGGTGACCTGAAGGACGAGTTCATAGAATGTATTAGGGACAGTTTCTTAGAACAATACATTCTGGAACCAACCCGGGAGCAGGCTATTTTAGACCTGGTAATGTACAATGAGACAGGATTAATAAATGACCTCATCGTAAAAGGACCCTCTAGGCAAGATTGATCATAACATAAGAGTGAGAAATTTGTGTCTTAAACTTAAAGGCAAGGGTATGAAGACAGCAGACTGGGAAGTTAAGTTTAAAAAAATGACAGAGCAGAGGCAGACATTTAAGGAGATATTTCATAACTCTCAAAGATATATTCCATTGAGAACTAAGGAAGTTAAGGATGGTATCAATTTGAAAGAAAAGGCATGCAATGCTGCAAAAATTAGTGGTAAGCCAGAAGATTGGTAACATTTTAGAAACCTGAGGATGACTAAAAAACTAAATAGGGAGAAATTTAAGTATGAGAGCAAACTAGCAAGAAATATAAGAGCAAACAGTAAAAGCTTCTACAAATACATGAAAAGGAAGGGAGTCGCTAAATTAAGTGTTGGTCCCTTAGGGTATGAGATTGGGGAATTAATAACAGCAAACAAGGAAATGGCAGAAACTTTGTACGTATTTTGTATCATCACAGTAGAAGACACAAAAAGCATTGCAAGAATAGCAGAAATGAGGTACTGCCACTAGAGAAAGTACTAGGAAAACAAATGGAACTAAAGGCTGACAAGTTCCCTTGAACTAATGGCCTGTACCCCAAGGTCTTAAAAGAACTGGCTGCAGTGGCTGTAATCTTCCAAAATTCCCTAGATTCTGGAAAGGTCCCACCAGATTGGAAAGTCACAAACACAACACCTCTATTCAGTGGGGGGGGGGGGGGGGGCACAGAAAGCAGGAAACTCTAGGACAGTTAACCTAACATCTGACTTTGGGAAAATGCTCGAACCCATTATGAAGGATGTAGCAGCAGGACATTTAGAAAATCATAATGCAATCAGGCAGAGTCAACATGGTTATATTAAAGGGAAATAGAGTTTGACGCATTTATTACATCCTCAGAACTCTGATAAGCAGAATGAAAGGGAACCAGTAGTAGTGTATTGGGATTTCCACAAGGCACTCAATAAGGCACCACATAAAAGGTTACACAGCGACCACGCTCTGGAAGTAGTTCAAGAGTTCACCTACCGAGGCTCAACTGTCACCAGTAACCTGTCTCTCGATGCAGAAATCAACAAGCCCATGGGAAAGGCTTCCTCTGCTATGTCCAGACTGGCCAAGAGAGTGTGGGAAAATGGCGCACTGACACGGAACACAAAAGTCCAAGTGTATCAAGCCTGTGTCCTCAGTACCATGCTCGACGGCAGCGAGGCCTGGACAAAGTATGTCAGCCAAGAGCGACGTCTCAATTCATTCCATCTTCGCTGCCTCCGGAGAATCCTTGCCATCAGGTTGCAGGACCGTATCTCCAACACAGAAGTCCTCGAGGTGGCCAACATCCCCAGCTTATACACACTACTGAGTCAGCGGCGCTCGAGATGGCTTGGCCATGTGAGCCACATGGAAGATGGCAGGATCCCCAAGGACACATAGTACAGTGAGCTCGCCACTGGTATCAGACCCACCGGCCGTCCATGTCTCCGCTTTAAAGACGTCTGCAAACGCGTCATGAAGTCCTGTGACATTGATCAGAAGTCATGGGAGTCAGTTGTCAGCGATCGCCAGAGCTGGCGGGCAGCCATAAAGGCGGGGCTAAAGTGCGGCGAGTCAAGAGACTTAGCAGTTGGCAGGAAAAAAGACAGAAGCGCAAGGAGAGAGCCAACTGCGAAACAGCCCTGACAACCAATTTTATCTGCAGCACCTGTGGAAGAGTCTGTCACTCTAGAATTGGCCTTTATAGCCACTCCAGGCACTGCTCCACAAACCACTGACCACCTGCAGGCGCTTACCCATTGTCTCCCGAGACAAGGAGGCCAAAGAAGAAAAGGTTACACCACAAGAGCTGATGGTGTTAGAGGTAATCAGCATAGATAGAGGATTGGCAAACTAACAAGCAACACAGTCAGGATAAATGAGGCATTTTCATGTTAGCAAACAAATTAGTGGGGCATCATAGGGTTCAATACTGGGATCTCAACTACTTACCATCTATATTAATGACGTGAACGAAGGGACCAAATGTATTGTAGCCAAATTTGAGGATAGTACAACGATAGGTAGGAAAGCACTTGGAAAGGACACAGTGCCTGCAAAGGGATATTGATAGTTTAAGTGAGTGGGGGGAAAAAACTGGCACATGGCACACAATGTGGGGAAAATGTGAGGTTGTCCGCTTTGGCAAGAAGAGCAGTTTATATGAAGTGACTGCAGAATGCTGCAGTACAGAGGGATTTGCATGTCCTTATACATCAATCACAAAACGTTAACATACAGGTACAGTAAATTGAATGTTTGCCTTTATTCCAAGGGGGGATGAAGTATAAAAGTAAGGACATCTTGCAACAACTGTACAGGGCACTGGTGAGATCACTAATCAGCACCTACAGTACTGTGTACAGTTTTGGTCTCATTTGATAGGGGATATACTTGCATTGGAAGCAGTTCAGAGGTTCACTAGGCAGATTCCTGGGGTGAAGGGGTTGTCTTATGAGGAAAGGTTCAGCAGGTTGGAGCTATACTCATTGGAGTTTAGAAGAATGAGGTGATCTTATTGAAACAAAGAATCTGAGGGACTTGACAGGGTAGATGCTGAGAGGATGGTTTCCCCTCGTGGGAGAATCTAGAACTAAGGGGCACAGTTTAAAAATAAGGGGTCTCCATTTAAAACTGAGATGAGGCAGAATTTCTTCAGAGGGTCATTAATCTCTGGAATTCTCTTCCCCAGAGCAAAGAACAAAGAACAGTACAGCACAGGAACAGGCCATTCGGCCCTCCAAGCCTGCGCCGATCTTGATGCCTGCCTAAACTAAAACCTTCTGCACTTCCGGGGTCCATATCCCTCTATTCCCATCCTATTCATGTATGTCAAGATGCCTCTTAAACGTCTCTACGGTACCTGCTTCCACCACCTCCCCCGGCAACAAGTTCCAGGCACTCACCACCCTCTGTGTAAAGAACTTGCCTCGCACATCCCCTCTAAACTTTGCCCCTCTCACCTTAAACCTATGTCCCCTAGTAACTGACTCTTCCACCCTGGGAAAAAGCTTCTGACTATCCACTCTGTCCATGCCGCTCATTACTTTGTAAACCTCCATCATGTCACCCCTCCACCTCCGTCGTTCCAGTGAAAACAATCCGAGTTTATCCAACCTCTCCTCACAGCTAATGCCCTCCAGACCAGGCAACATCATGGTAAACCTCTTCTGTACCCTCTCCAAAGCCTCCACATCCTTCTGGTAGTGTGGCGACCAGAATTGCACGCAATATTCTAAGTGTGGCCTAACTAAGGTTCTGTACAGCTGCAACATGACTTGCCTATTTTTACACTATGCCCCGACCGATGAAGGCAAGCATGCCGTATGCCTTCTTGACTACCTTATCCACCTGCGTTGCCACTTTGTGACCTGTGGACCTGTACGCCCAGATCTCTCCGCCTGTCAATACTCCTAAGGGTTCTGCCATTTACTGTATACTTCCCACCTGCATTAGACCTTCCAAAATGCATTACCTCACATTTGTCCGAATTAAACTCCATCTGCCATTTCTCCGCCCAAGTCTCCAACCGATCTATATCCTGCTGTATCCTGACAATCCTCATCACTGTCCGCAACTCCACCAACCTTTGTGTCGTTCGCAAACTTAATAATCAGACCAGCTACATTTTCCTCCAAATCATTTATATATACTACAAACAGCAAAGGTTCCAGCACTGATCCCTGCGGAACACCACTAGTCACATCTCTCCATTCAGAAATGCATCCTTCCACTGCTACCCTCTGTCTTCTATGACAGAGCCAGTTCTGTATCCATCTTGCCAGCTCCCCTCTGATCCCATGTGACTTCACCTTTTGTATCAGTCTGCCATGAGGGACCTTGTCAAAGGCTTTACTGAAGTCCATATAGATAACATCCACTGCCCTTCCTTCATCAATCATCTTCGTCACTTCCTCAAAAAACTCAATCAAATTAGTGAGAGACGACCTCCCCTTCACAAAACCATGCTGCCTCTCGCTAATAAATTCATTTGTTTCCAAATGGGAGTAAATCCGGTCCCGAAGAATCCCCTCCAATAATTTCCCTACCACTGACGTAAGGCTCACCGGCCTATAATTTCCTCGATTATCCTTGCTACCCTTCTTAAACAAAGGAACAACATTGGCTATTCTCCAGTCCTCTGGGACCTCACCTGTAGCCAATGAGGATGCAAAGATTTCTGTCAAGGCCCCAGCAATTTCTTCCCTTGCCTCCCTCAGTATTCTGGGGTAGATCCCAACAGGCCCTGGGGACTTATCTACCTTAATGCTTTGTAAGACTCCCAACACCTCCTCCTTTTTGATAATGAGATGACTGAGACTATCTACACTCCCTTCCCTAGGCTCATCATCCAAGTCCTTCTCCTTGGTGAATACTGATGCAAAATACTCATTTAGTACCTCGCCCATTTCCTCTGGTTCCACACATAGATGCCCTTCTCTGTCCTTGAGTGGGCCAACCCTTTCCCTGGTTACCCTCTTGCTCGTTATATACGTATAAAAAGCCTTGGGATTTTCCTTAATCCTGTTTGCCAATGACTTCTCATAACCCCTTTTAGCCCTCCTGACTCCTTGCTTAAGTTCCTTTCTACTGTCTTTATATTCCTCAAGGGATTCGTCTGTTCCTAGCCTTCCAGCCCTTACGAATGCTTCCTTTTTCTTTTTGACGAGGCTCACAATATCCCGCGTTATCCAAGGTTCCCGAAACTTGCCAAACTTATCCTTCTTCCTCACAGGAACATGCTGGTCCTGGATTCTAATCAACTGACGTTTGAAAGACTCCCACATGTCAGATGTTGATTTACCCTCAAACAGCCGCCCCAATCTAAATTCTTCAGTTCCTGCCTAATATTGTTATAATTAGCCTTCCCCCAATTTAACACCTTCACCTGAGGACTACTCTTATCCTTATCCACAAGTACCTTAAAACTTATGGAATTATGGTCACTGTTCCCGAAATGCTTCCCTACTGAAACTTCGACCACCTGGCCGGGCTCATTCCCCAATACCAGGTCCAGTACGGCCCCATCCCTAGTTGGACTATCTACGTATTGTTTCAAGAAGCCCTCCTGGATGCTCCTTACTAATTCTGCCCCATCTAAGCCCCTAGCACTAAGTGAGTCCCAATCAATATAGGGGAAGTTAAAATCACCCACCACTACAACCCTGTTACCTTTACATCTTTCCAAAATCTGTCTACATATCTGCTCCTCTACCTCCCGCTGGCTGTTGGGAGGCCTGTAGTAAACTCCCAACATCGTGACTGCACCCTTCCTATTCCTGAGCTCCACCCATATTGCCTCGCTGCATGACCCCTCCGAGGTGTCCTCCAGCAGTACAGCTGTGATATTCTCCTTAACCAGTAATGCAACTGCCCCACCCCTTTTACATCCCCCTCTATCCCGCCTGAAGCTTCTAAATCCTGGAACATTTAGCTGCCAATCCTGTCCTTCGCTCAACCAAGTCTCTGTAATAGCATCATAGCTCCAAGTACTAATCCAAGCTCCAAGTTCATCTGCTTTACCTGTTATACTTCTTGCATTGAAACAAATGCATTTCAGACCACCAGTCCCGCTGTTCTCCACAACATCTCCCTGCCTGCTCTTCCTCTTAGTCTTACTGGCCTTATTTACTAGTTCCCCTTCATTTATTTCACTTGCTGTCCTACTGCTCTGGTTCCCACCCCTCTGCCACACTAGTTTAAACCCTCCCGAGTGACGCTAGCAAACCTCGCAGCCAGGATATTTGTGCCCCTCCAGTTTAGATGCAACCCGTCCTTCTTGTACAGGTCCCATCTGTCCCTGAAGAGATCCCAATGGTCCAGATAACTGAAACCCTCCCTTCTACACCAGCTGTTCAGCCACGTGTTTAGCTGCACTATCTTCCTATTTCTAGCCTCACTGGCACGTGGCACAGGGAGTAATCCTGAGATTACAACCCTCGAGGTCCTGTTTTTTAAACTTTCTACCTAACTCCCTAAACTCCCCCTGCAGGACCTCATCACTCTTCATGCCTATGTCGTTGGTACAGATGTGTACCACAACCTCTGGCTGTCCACCCTCCCCCTTCAGAATGCCCCCTGTCCGTTCAGAGACATCCTTGACCCTGGCACCAGGGAGGCAACATACCATCCTGGAGTCTCTTTCACGTCCACAGAAGCGCCTATCTGTGCCCCTGACTATACAGTCCCCTATAACTATTGCTCTTCTGCGCTTTGTCCCTCCCTGCTGAACAACAGTGCCAGCCATGGTGCCACTGCTCTGGCTGCTGCTGTTTTCCCCCAACAGTATCCAAAATGGTATACTTGTTAGGGAGGCGAATAGCCACAGGGGATTCTTGCACTGACTGCCTGCCCCTTCTAGCGGTCACCCATCTATCTGCCTGCACCTTGGGTGTAACCACTTCTCTAAAACTCCTGTCTATGACAGCAGTAGAGGCTTGGTCATTGAATATTTTCAAGGTTGAGTTAGACAGATTTTTGATCTACAAAGGAGTCAAGGGTTATGGGGCACAGACAAGGAAGTGGAGTTGAAGCCACAATCAAATCAGCCATGATCTTAATAACTGGTGGAGCAAGCTCGAGGGGCCAAGTGGCCTACCCCTGCTCTCATTTATGTTCTCATAAGCATTAAAATCTATTTTAATGCCTTGGATGAAGGGACAGAGTGTATTGTAGCCAAATTTGCTGACAATACAAAAGATGGGGGGGAAAGCACGTTGTGAGGAGGACACTGAGTCTGCCAAGGGATAAAAGATGCAAGTGGGCAAAAATTTGGCAGATGAACTATCATGTGGGAAAATGTGAGGTTGCCCACTTTGGCAGGAAGAATAGTAAAGCAAATTATTTAAACGGAGACACTACAGAAATCAGCATTAGAGGGATCTGGGTGTCCTCATACATTTTTTTTTATTATTAGAGATACAGCACTGAAACAGGCCCTTCGGTCAGAGTCTGTGCCGACCAACTACCACCCATTTATACTAATCCTACATTCATCCCATATTCCCTACCACATCCCCACCATTCTCCTACCACCTACCTACACTAGGGGCAATTTACAATGGCCAATTTACCTACCACCTGCAAGTCTTTGGCTGTGGGAGGAAACCGGAGCACCCGGCGGAAACCCACGCAGTCACAGGGAGAACTTGCAAACTCCGCACAGGCAGTACCCAGAACTGAATCCAGGTCGCTGGAGCTGTGAGGCTGCGGTGCTAACCACTGCGCCAACATGAATCACAAAGCTAATATACATGCACAATTAATGCCTGAGAGTGTGGAGGAGACAGGTTCAATCAAGGCATTCAAAAGGGAATTAGACAGTTATATGAAAAGGAAGAAAGTGCAGGGTTACAGGGAGAAGGCAAGGAGTGGCACGAGGTGAAATGCTAGTTGAGAGCCAGTGCAGACACGATGGGCTGAACAGCCACCTTCTGTGCTGTAACAATTCTGAGATTCTGTAATTAGGAAGGCAAATGGAATGTTGGCCTTTATTTCAAGGGGGATGGAGTAGAAAAGTTGGGACATCTTGCTACAACTGTATAGGGCACTGGCGAGACCACACTTGCGTGGAGTTTTGGTCTCCTTATTTAAGGAAGTATATACTTACGCTGAAGGCAGTTCAGAGAAGGTTCACTCGGTTGATTCCTGGGATGAAGGGGTTGTCTTAGGAGGAAAGATTGAGCAGGTTGGGCCTATACTCATTAGAGTTAAGAAAGAGAGGTGATCTTATTGAAACATAAGATTCTGAGGGAGCTTGGCAGTGTCGATATTGAGGAGATGTTTCTCCTTATGGGGGAAATCAAATTAGAGGACATAGTTTCAGAATAAAGGAGTTGCCAATTTATGATGGAGGAGGAAGAATTTCTTCTCAGAGGGTCACACGTCTTTGGAATTCTCTACCCCAGAGAGCTGTGGAGGTTGAGTCACTCAATATACTTGCTGCTGAATTAGACATTCTTTAACTACAGGGGAGTCTCGTGTTATGGAGAACAGGCAGGAAAGTGGAGTTGAGGCCAAGATCAGACCAGCCATGGCTGCATTCAGTGGCACAGCAGAGTCAAGGGGCCAGATTACCTACTTCTGCTCGTATTTCTTGTTTCATGTTCTTGAATATTTTTCAACTTTTATCAATTTATTTTCAAAATGCCACACCTTTAAAGCCATTGCTCCAATCCCCTCCAGTCAGCTGCAGTGATACAATTGAGAGTCAACTGTCCATCACTCCCCTTCAGCAGCAAATGATGTAGTCATGCTGCATAGACAATACACCTGCAGTCTGTGCAGCCTGCCCAAATAGCATCCTACAGGTGTACTCTTCCGATTATTTCCGTTCTTAAGAAACTAATCCATACTGCACAATTATGTTACCTTTAAAATTAGTTGCCATTTCAAAACCTTTAACAAAAATCTAGTAATTAAAAACGTATCCTTCTACAATCCAAATTTCATTGCACTGAACTCCTGCTTACTATCCAATTAAAAAAAAAGATACTGGTCATAATCATTGCCTAAAATTTACCAAAATGTGGTCGATGGTTTTATATTTAGAGCCAAACTGTTCAATCACATTATAACATTTAATGCATTAGTGATGAATGTTTTCTGCATGTTTCTGAAAATTTCACCACAGTAGTCATGGTCAATTAATTAAGTTGAATGCATTCATTACATTATGAAAAATTTATTTTCCCACAGCACTGCAGTATTTTTGGAGTAGAAAAGAATGTTCAAACCAATCAGCAGGGGCGAATGTATATTAGACCACATTCAGTGTTGACTGTAGAAATGCAGCCAAGTGTAATGGTGGGCGTAAGCAATTTTCATGCTATGCACATTTCTACTGTGAAGAACATCCAACAGTCCAAGTATTTTGTCCTTTCAAATTTAGGATGGAGTGGTGACAACATTTTGAGCATCAGACCATCAGGATAAAATCTGATGGCTACAGGTCTATTGTTGGCAGTCGAACAATTTGACAAGAACACTCCAACAACACATTCACACATTGAACTTTATTAAATTTTATTCTTTCCTACAGCAGCAATATTGCAAACAATTCAAAATAAAACAACCCATCAAATTTATACCCAAGGATTAAAACTCATTATAAGCTAAAGATCACTTTCTGGATCTTTGAGGGTTGTTTAGTTAGCAGTCAGGCAACACCATATGAATTGTTGTCACCAATTAGTTCAGTAGCAAGAGTGCACAAATCGGAGAGCAAGCTCACAATCAATGCTCTTCCCTTCCGAGCTCCTGCCTATTAAAGTCTTTTGGGAGCTCTGACAGAAACAACTAACATGAACATCACACTACTTCTAAATTTCATTTACACAGCCTCAGGCACTACAAAAATGAATTATTCCTAAAAATTTAATTGCCCCATAGTGATGAAACATGTTACCTTCATATTGAAAGTAGTTTTATCTTCGCTCTCCAACAACTATACAACAGTAAAACAAAAGGTGAAATCACCAGTTTTCTGGTAACAACCCTAGTTGTTCATTTTTAGCCCATGGTTATCTAGAATATGCACTCTTCCTCTGCTAGGCAATCAGCAGTAGGCACCACCATTCCACACAAACTGACAGCTCAAGATAAATGGGCAGCCATACATGACAATAGAGGTGACCAAGCCAGGAATGGTCAGTTATAGCTGAGCATACATACATTGTTTCTTTAAAATGAGGTACTTTGAACTGTTCAAATAATTGTTAAAGTAGAATCAATGCACAGTTTCACCATATTTCCCAGAAGCTACAACTAAGAAAAAATGCTGCAGTGCCATATTAATCACATGGAATGGTCAAACAATTTGAACTACTGACTTATTTAAATGTAGCCTGAAAGTAAACAATGTCTTAAATACTGTCTGAAGTTACTTATTTTAATTATAGCATACTAAAGAATTCAGACATTCTAAAAACTAAAAGGAATCTGAAAAGGCCATTTGGTCGATCAAACCCACTGGTTAGAGTCCGTAAACTTAGCTCAATCATGGACTACTCCCAACCTAGGAACCATCTGATAGAAAGGTTATGAAAACTTTCATCCTGCCATCAAAACATAAATGAAGCAAAACTTCACAATATCTAACCATAAATATGACATTATGCATTATTAATAGGCTGACTTCTTGAAATAACACTTCAATGTCTCCAGCAACTCAACATAATCAAATATAGCCCAGATTTTGTGGTTGTAACAATGGTAAAATTGTCAGCGTTCGCTGTTATTACCCTGTGAAATGGAGTAATTTCTGACATCTGCATATTTGCAGTCAAACGTGGAAATCCGGAGTTGCTGACAGGGACTCCCTGCTCCTTCACAGCGTGTACTGATGATGTCCCCACAGATGGCAATCTTTAGAAAACCACTGAACTTACTTAACTTTCCCTTTTAAGCTGCAAATCACTGCTCCTGGAAAGGTTACACCTTGTTAATAAGGTGGAACTGGGTTTACAAATGGTGTACGGAGTCATAACCCTTGCTGAATGACCTGTCTGGTCCTGAAAAGCATTTCATTTCAAATTTGTGTAATGCCAATTTTTTCCATTATAATTCCATACTTTTATTTTCCAAGTTTGACCTTTCAGCTTCTAATGTGTATATTTTGCTGGCTGTAAAAATTTAAAAAGTGCATAATCAGTGCATTTTATTTCCTGGTTTGCTGTCTGAGAATTCTTCAATGTGATTAGCTGCTGGATGACATCACTGTTACTGGATGTCTGGAAATCTCAACTTGGCACAAAATTCAAATTAACGTCAGGACAGGTGAAATCCATGCCAGGGAGAGTCTACTAGATGCTTGTGGGCAGCTTTCAAGATCAGCAGCGAGCACCATCACTGACACTGACTGTAGCAGTCAGTTGCACTAAAAGAAACTGGTGCTTAGAGGTCAAAAGGTTCCCACAAATGCCACTTTGGGAGGTCATAAGTGCCCACTAGTGCTGCTCCTGGTAGACAAGCACCAACACAGAAGTGGCATTAAGCCTGGTAAACTTTAATTGTGCAATCAATACTCCAACAAGATCATGTTTCAAAACCATGGCAAGAAAATTCATGAGCTGTTCCCATTCGCCAGCATTACTTTGCCGGCAGTAAGTCAGATATTACCTTTACACAGAAACAGGATTTATAATACACTTCCAGCAAAGTAATGCTAGTTACAACTGGCCCATATGTTGACAATAGTGTTAATGGTCACAAGTAAACATCAGAGTCCAAGTCTCAGTGCAAGTATTACTTATTTTCAGCAAACAACTGGAATTCAAATTCTGCCACATGTTTTAAAACTTACAAAAGTTGCCATTTATCCTCCTGCCATCTTTGCACCTTACAGAATGTACAAAACAATATTGATGGGTGAGCATCACATTTTCCACAATCCTTTTCCACAGAATAGTGATAAATTCTACAGAAGAACAAACTTCCACTACCTCAGTGAAACCAAAGTGCTTTACAGTCACTTAAATGACTTTTGAAGTGTCGTCACTGTTTAAATACAAGGAAACACAACAACTAATTTACAAACACAGCAAGGTCTCACAAACAGCAATGAAATAAATGACTACATAATCTATTTTAGTGCTGTTCATGAAAGGATAAATCAACAGGAAACCAGGAGAATTCTTTTTGAATTTTTCCATCAGATCTTTTACACCCACCTAATCTGAAAAATGTTACATCCAATGGTGCAGCAGTACCTCAATACCACACTAAGCATCAGTCTGGATCATTGCTCTAGTCTCTGGACTAGGCCTTAAACCCACAAACTTGACTGGGGATTAGTGCTGCCACTGAGCCATGGCTGATAATACTATCAAAATGAGGATTTCTATATTTACGCAGTGTAAAGGAGACTGTCTGGGACTTTTGCATTCCATCCAATATTGAATTATTGTACGCTGTACATCTCCAGTCATACCAGCAGTCAACAACTCCTAATTCCAACAAGACTAGCTCACAAATTGCACTAGAATGCCATATCAAATTGAAGGCGAACAATGCAAAGCAAAATCTTCACTTGACATGAGCTGCCCAGAGTCAAGCACTACAAACAAGCAAGGACAACAACCCAAAGAGTTTTATTTCTTCAAGCAGCTCAACAGAATTTCCTGCCTGCTGTTGGCAATGTAGGCAGGAGAAATCAGATCAAGCTTCCATCTTTATACACTAAGAGTTTTAAGCTAAGTGATTTTGAACTTGGCCCCACTTTGGGGACAAAAGAAAAAAATCTCTGCTTCATTTAGGACAATTTCCTTGTTAAACCAAATGTTACAGATTCAGTCATAAAGCAAAGGAGGCTATTCTGCATTTATATAGTGCCTTTCATATCTTCTGCATGTCTCAAAGCATTGTGGAGCCAATGAAGTACTTTTGAAATGTAGTTACTTTTGTAATGCTGGGAAATACAGCAGCCAATTTGCACATAAGACGATCTCACAAACAGCAATGAGATAATGACTAGATGAAATTATCAGTTTTAACGATGTTAGTTGAGAGAAATATATTAGCCAGAACACAATAGAGAACTTCCCTATTCTTCGAAAAAGTGCCATCAGAACTTTTATGTCCACCTGAGGAGGCAAAAGGGACCTTGGTTCAACATCTCATCTGAATATGGCAGCTCCAACAATACAGCACTCCCTCAGTACTGTACTGAGGAGCCAGCCTGGATAATGTGCTCAAGTCCCTGGAATGGTATTGAATGCATGATCTTCTGACTCTGACAAGATTTCCACCCCTGAGGCAAGGCTATCAAAGAAAAAAAAACAAAAATAATCAAATCGTCAAAGCATAGAAGTTTTTTTGAATGTATAGAACAGTCTGAAATGATTTGAGAAACTGCTTTTGTGTCAGGGCAGATAAATTAGCACTTACTCAACAGTGGGCAAACAATCAGCTAAAATACCCTTGAATATATCTTGCTATGAATTACCAAATTTATTTTCAAACGCATTTTCAGCAATTACACTGCTCACCCAGAACAGGTTGTTTATTCAGATGTTTCTACAAATGTGCAGTTAAACAGCCTTACTGCTGTTTAACAACTTTGCTCATTTGCCTATGCAACCTAATAAGCACATGTTTTAATTTGTACAATGATTGCAACCATCTTTTTTCTGAAAACTACAATTTCTAATTGCATACTTAACTAGTTGGATTAAATTGACAGAAAACTGCCACACAATTCCTAGCCAATCTAGCATGATGTCAACATTCAAGGTAGATTCTGTTCATGTCAGTTTGCTGGAACTTTCCAGGATTATATTTTTGCTATACTTGGTGCTCAAATTCCAGAGCTGTTTTAACAGCATAATTAGGACATTTCATTAGAATAAACAATCAAGAGTTGTTAATACTGAATTAACTCCTGGGAAAAGGTGATGGTCAAGAATATTGATGAAAACCAGTCTGAAAAATACAAGTACATTGGCATAAACGATGTACAAGATCACTGATGTTGCGCAAATGAAAATGTCTGAGCATATCTGGCAGGATGGAAGAGTGTGGACTGCCATACTCGATTGGTATCTTGGAACTTGGATAAATCACCTTCACCGGTCAAAATTTTTAGTTTTTATCTTCCCTAAAGTCACTTGTTAGATTAAACAACTCAAGCTGCTTGAACTACTCCATCAAGGTACTTACAAATGAAGTGTTTAATTGTCTATATTTCTCATCCTCCATATTAATGCACCAGGAGGGAGAAGACCTTCCTTGAGCATTGCCTTAGCTACATCACCTGTTCCTTTCCCATTGTTGATACCTAATTTTCTCCCAAAGTTTTTCTCCCCACAGACATGTTATCTTTTGTTGGACTGACCCTTCACAGGCCCAAGAGCTCTAACTGAAATTCTATGATTTGGCATGCCACTTCCAAATTTTCTTCCAAGCAGGCCCAATTGGTTTATGGTCCTTCTTGTTGAGACTTTAACACAATATTCCTTCATATCTTTTGGCAGGACTGTTTGACTATTTATTACATAGGAACATGAAGCCCCTCAAGCCCATTCTACCATTTAATTAGATCATAGCTGATCTGTAGATCATAGCAATTCTATCATTCCATCTACCCGCCTTGGCTCCGTGACTCTTAATATACTTGACTAACAAAAATCTAAGTTCTGAAACTTTCAGCTTACCTAGCCAAAACAGCATTCAGGGTGGAGGGAAGGGGGGGGGGGGGGGGGGTGGGTGGTGAACGTTCCAGATTTCCACTAACTTTCTGTGACGTGTTGACTCACACCACCCCCTGAACAGTCTAGCTCTAATTTTAAGATTGTGCCACTTTGTTCTGGACTCCAGAAGAAAGTTTTTCTCCATTTACCCTATCAAATCCTTTAATCCATTAGATGACCCACTAATCTTCTATTGACAGACAAGCCTGGTCTATGTAACTTGTCCTCAAGTTAACTTGGTGAACCTGTGTTTGCTTAATTCTTACAATAGTATTATTCCAACAAATGTGACAGTTCAGTTTTCTTTTATCTTTTTACCTTGCGCATTGCAACAATTACTACTCTGTTCAAAAATAACAATGCCTATTGGTAGTATTAATACAAGAATACATAAATCATGTTAGATGAACTGCTTGCATGAACAGCAGCAAAATAATACTGTATTGGACTGCTGTCCTGTTACCATAGGGATCTTCTCCACAGCTAGACAACATAAAACAAATTCAAAAGTACCTTAAAGTAGTAGGAGTCAAGACACCTGACATCAGATCATAAATTCTAAATACATTTGTGTTTCAAGGCGGCCATTGAACTTGCACATAATCACAAGGATATGCAAGTCCAACTATGGGTGTCACCACAAGATACAAGTTTAAGCAGCACAATAGGCACACTCATTTGTGAGCAGGTAGGACATAAAAACATACCATGCATCACTCACCAAGACTGAATCATTAATTTGCTTTAAGGAAAAATAAGAACCGTTGTTACACATCACAGTGAAAACAAATAGCTCGTGTTTACAGGATTTGCGACCTGCAAAATGTTTTTTGTAAGGCGACAACTACGATGTGCATTGGAAATCAAGCCACTTATGTTTACAAAAAGGTGATGCAGCCGGACCTCTTGACTTAACGTACACTCCCTTAACAATCGATTACAGTGCTCGCTGCTACTACAGGCCACCGGCGCTTGATGGTGGTGGGGGTCGGGGAACACTTGCTATTTCAACAACTCTTCCAATTGGTCAGAGTGCTATATGGATAGTTTTAATGTTTTTCTTCCTTCCATTGCAGTACCCACTATTCACCAAACCCGGTTCTCGTAAATTCAAGAACAGGATCACCCAGTGGGTGGGACAGAAATTTTTATTCATAAAGCAACATAAGGGGAAAAATTCATCAAATCTCTCCGCGAACTCCCAGTTCACTCCAGAAGCAGAAACTGTTCTGATTTTGGTACATTCATAGGAACGGAAAATAAACTCATTCCAGTTTCAACAGTGCCAAATTCATTCATTCTCCTCCCGAACTCAGGAGCCAGTCAATAACACCACACCGGTGTCACCATCCCGGGAACCATACCATGCAGCCTGGCCTCGCCTCATACACCGAGGGGGGGGGGGGGGGGGGGGAAGAGACAATGAGTTTACAGCCGAGGCCGCAGATTAAGGCCTGGGTGAAGTTTGTATTTTGCTTTCGCCCAAAACGACATGGCCGACGAGACCCGCAATCTCGCTTTTGCCCCCTCGCCCACAGTGCTCAAGCCTTTGGCCGAGCTTTCATATAGAAGCTCCAGACAAGCTCGGGAGGGGGAGCATAAACAGGCGCTGAACCAGACAGCTGCACCGGCCCGGGTCCCTCTCCACGCCTCCTGAGGCCGCTTCCCCGCAGCTGAAAGGCGGCAGACGAGAGCAGGTGAGCTGGCAGCCGGCTGGGCCGAGGCCTGGTGCCGGTTTCCCCATCTTCGCTCCCACTGCGGTGCCAGTCCCCAATGTGGCCACGCAGCAGTGTGGGCTCGGAGCTCACCTGTGTCCCCGATGATGATGTACTTGAAGAGGTAAGCGTACGCCATCCTGTGTCCACGGTGACTGCGCACTCGAGCCGCTGCCGCCGCCTCAGCAATAACAGCTCCTGCCGACGTCAGCAGCGGAAGTGCCAGAGCTCAAAACGACCCTCGCCGCCACTCACAGCGCCCCCAGCGGCACCGACCCTCGCCGCCACTCACAGCGCCCCCAGCGGCACCGACCCTCGCCGCCACTCACAGCGCCCCCAGCGGCACCCACCCTCGCCGCCGCTCACAGCGCCCCCAGCGGCACCGACCCACTCAGCAACCCCCCCAGTGGCACCACCCCATACCAGTCCTTACAGTGTGCCTGCTGACAACAGCCCGCACCATCCCTCACAGCACCTCCAGTGGCACCGACCCACTCAGCTCCCCCCAGTGGCACCACCCCATACCACTCCTTACATGTGCCTGCTGACAACAGCCCTCACCATCCCTCACAGCACCTCCAGTGGCACCGATCCACACCGCCCCTCACAGCGCCCCCAGCAACACCAATCTTCACAGAACCCCAAGCAACACCAACCCTCACAGCAGCCCTAGCGGCACCGCCCCTCATAGCACCCCCAGCAACACTGCCCCTCACAGCCCCCAGAGACATCGACCCTCACCGCCCCTCACAGCACCAATCCTCACAGTGCCCCCAGAGGTATTGACCCTCACAGCACTCCCAGTGGCACCGACCCTCACAGTGCCCCCAGAGGCATTGACCCTCACTGCCCCTCACAGCACCCCAGCAGCACCAATTCTCACAGCGCCCCCAGCGGCAGCGATCCTCACAGCGTCCCCAGTGGCACTGACCTTCATCACCCCTCACAGCACCTCCTGAGGTCCCATCCTGATCTACCACCCGCTGTCCTCCCACTCAGTCTGTACACACGTATACACTGGGGAAGGTAGAAACTCAGATACACACATGGAGACAACTACTCAGACAAACATGGACACGAACAGATGCCGAGCACGGTGGTGGCAAAGTGTGACTCCAGGTGGTGTGCAGGCTGGTCCAAAATGCCATGCCTTGCACAATGCCTTGGTCAAGGCCATACGAGAGAACAGACCAGAACCCTCATCCCCACTTGCGTGACGTCACACGCCTTCTGCCTGCGTGGCACGAGTCCAAGCCACAACAATGTAGTTTTATATGCAAGATTTGTATTACTGTTACAACATACAATCCAAATTTCAACACTTGTGGGGCTGAAAACAAAGATGAGGAACCGGCTGAAAGTGCAGCCCGACATGAGCGTGAAGCTCGCCAGCTTGGAACCAGACATCATCTCATTGGTGCCTTATCAAAAGCAGCGTCGTTCTTCCCATTAATTCTGATGAGTATTTTGTGGTGGCAAGCGAAAGTGGGTCTTTTGCCCCACCTAAGTGGCTGTGGATGAAAATGTTTGAGAACCACTGGCTTAACACAGTGTACAAAGGAACCTTCCAAATCCTATTTGAAATGACACATTCATTTCTGAACAAAATCCTAATATTGTTCAAAGCCACCTCGATGTTTTAATATCTATGAATGTATTTGAATACTCAATTTAACAGTATATTTTATGTCAGAGTGTGAATTATGGCAACCTAGAGTTATAGAATAGTTACAGCACAGAAGGAGGCCATTCAGTCCATCAAGTCAATGCCAGCTGTCTACAAGTAATTCAGCTGCCCCCACTCCCCCACCCTTTCCCCATAACCATGCATTTTTTTTTATCTCTTCAGAGGCTTATCCAATTCCCTTTTGAAAACCTCAATTGAATCTGCCTCCACCGCCCTTTCAGGCAGTGCATTCCATATCCTAACTCGCTGTAGCCTTTGGTTCTTTTGCCAGTCACCTTAAATCTGTGTCCTCTGGTTTTGGACTGCTCTGCAAAGGGAACAATTTCTCTGATCTACTCTGTCTATATTCCTCATGATTTTGAACACCTCTATCAAATTTTCTCTCAACCTTCTCTTCAGAGAACAACCCCGCTTCTCCAATCTATCCTTGTAACTGAAGTCTCTCATTCCTGGAACCATTCCTGTAAATCTTTTCTGCACCCTCTGTAAAGCATTCATATACTTCCTAAAGTGCATGCCCAGAATTGGACACAATACTCCAGTTGAGGCTGAGCCACTGTTTTATAAAAATTCATTATAACTTCCTTGCTCTTGTAGACTATGCCTTGATTTATATAGCCCAGCATCCCCTAAGCCTTTTTAACCACTTCCTCAACCTGTCCTGCCACCTTCAACGATTTTGTGCACATATACATTGAAGTGGGACCAGTAGGGCAACATTAGTAGATTCTTTAGCATTAGGATATATTAACAGTCTGAGAAGGAAGATGGAAGCACTGTAGTTGTGGGGAACCAGGGCATGATGCGATGCGTGGCAATGGTCATGGGAAGTTGTACAACTCAGAAGTCTAATTGCCTTTACATCTGTGTAAACATGGTGTCCTTGAGATAAGACTGCGACTGCAGGAGACACAGGATATTATAAACTGTGAAACAATAAGGCTCAAGAATGGGAATAAGGAGACAACAGTGGGAATGATTAGTGAGACAATACACTTCAGTTTATTGATCAAGCTGCAGCTTTGGAATGTGTCGGGGGGGTGGGGGAGGCTAGTGTGAACAAATGAGTAATGGTTATAGTATTGTATAAATTTGTACTACAGAGTGTGTTTCATTGAGAAGTCACTGGATGTTTCACCAGACACTTCTTCCTTGCACCAGTGTTTGAATAAACCTTTATTTACTTCAATCCCGTGGACTTGAGACAAGTTATTTTCTCCACAACAACACACAGGTCCCTTTGTTCCTGCACCCCCTTTAGAATTGTGCCCTTTATTTTATATTGCCTCTCCTTGTTCTTCCTACCAAAACATATCACTTCACACTTCTCTGCATTAGAACATAAGAACATAAGAAATAGGAGCAGGAGTAGGCCATTTGGCCCCTCAAGCCTGCCCTGCCATTCAATAAGATCATGGCTGATCTGCCCCAGACCTCAACTCCTCTTTCGTGCCAGCTCCTCATAGCCCTCATCTCCCCGATATTTCAAAAATCTATCTACCTCCTCGTTAAATACTTTCAGTAATCTAGCCTCCACAACTCTCTGGGGTAGAGAATTTCACACATTCTGAAAGAAGAAATTCCTTCACATCTCAGTTTTAAATGAGTGTCCCCTTATTCTGTAACTATGTCCCCCAGATCGAGATTCCCCCGCTAGTGGAAACATCTTCTCAACATCTACCCTGTCAAGCCCCCTCAGAATCTTGTACATTTCAATAAGATCACCCCTCATTCTTCTAAACTCTAATGAATAAATGCCTCACCTGTTTAGCCATTCTTGATAAGTCACCCCCTTCATCCCAGGAATCAGCCTAGTGAATCTCTTTTGAACTGCCTCCAATGCTAGTATATCCTTTCTTAAATACGGGGACCAAAACTGGACACTGTACTCCAGGAGCGGCCTCACTAACACCCAGTACAGTTGAAACAAGACTTCCCTATTTTTAAACTCCAACCGCCCAGCAATAAAGGCCAAAATTCCATTTGCCTTCTTAATTACTTGCTGCACCCGCATGCTAACTTTCTGTGTTTCATGCACAAGAACACCCAGATCCCTCTGTGCTGCACTTTTTTGGAGACTCTCCATTTAAATAATAGTCTGCCTTTTGATTCTTCCGACCAAATTGCATGACCTCACACTTTCCTACACTAAACTCCATCTGCCAAGTTTTTGCCCACTCACTCAACCTATCTATATCCCCTTGCAGATTCCTTATGTCCTCATCACAACATGTCCTCCCACCTATTTTTGTATTGTCAGCAAATTTGGATATATTACACTCTGCCCCCTCCTCCAAGTCATCAATATAGATAGTAAATAATTGAGGCCCTAGGACTGATCCTTGTGGCACTCCACTAGTTACGTCTTTCCAACCTGAAAAAGACCCATTAATCCTGATTCTCTGTCTTCTGTGAGTTAACCAATCCTCAATCCATGTTAATACATTACCCCCAATACCGTGAGCTCTTATCTTGTGCAATAATCTTTTATGTGGCACCTTATCAAATGCCTTCTGGAAATCCAAATACATCTACCGGTTCCGCTTTATCAACTCTGCTTGTTATATCCTCAAAGAACTCTAGCAAATGTGTCAAACATGATTTCCCTTTCACAAAACCGTGTTGACTCTGTTTGAATGAGTTAAGCTTTTCTAAATATCCTGCTATTTCTTTCTTAATTATGGATTCCAGCATTTTCCCAACGACCGATGTTAGGCTGACTGGCCTATAGTTTCCTGCTTTTGTTTCCTTCCCTTCTTGAACAGGGGCGTCACATTAGCAGTTTTCCAATCCGCTGGGACCTTCCTGGAATCCAGTGAGTTCTGGAATATTTCGACCAGTGCCTCCACTATCTCTGCAACAACTTCCTTTAAAACCCTTGGATGTAGGCCATCAGGTCCTGGCGACCTGTCTGCCTTTAGTCCCATTAGTTTGTCAAAAACTTTATCCCTCGTGATAGAGACTGTTACAAGATCTTTCCTCCCATTAGCTCCTTGCTTATCTAATATCTGTGGGATGTTTATAGTGTCCTCCACCATGAAGACCGATGCAAAATATTGGTTTAAGTTATCTGCCATTTCCCTGTTCCCCATTATCAATTCTCCAGTTGCATCCTCCAAGGGTCCCACGCTCACTTTAGCTACTCTCTTTCTTTTTAAATACCTGTAGAAGCTCTTGCTGTTTGTTTTTATATTTATTGGCAATTTACTTTCAGAATCAATTTTCTCCCTCTTTATTAGCTTTTATGTCATCCGCTGCTGGTTCCTAAAAAGTTTCCAATCCTCTGGCCTACCACTAGTTTTTGCCACTTTGTATGCCTTAGTTTTTGATTGGATGCTCTCCTTAACCACCTTTGTTAACCATGGGTGGTTCATCCTTCTCATCCAGTCCTTCTTTTTGACCAGGATAAATTTTTGCTGAGCGTTATGAAATATCTGCTTAAATGTCTGCCACTGCTCATCCACTGACCTTCCCCTTAATCTACTTTCCCAGCCCGCTTTAGAAACTCTTTCTTCATACCTCCGTAATTGCCCTTGTTTAAGTTGAGGACATTGGTTTGAGACCCAAGTTGCTCGCCTTCAAACTGAATTTGAAATTCTACCATGTTGTGATCGCTACCCCCTAGAGAATCCTTAACTATGATATCTCTTATTAATCCTACCTCATTACACATTACTAGATCTAAAATAGCCTGTTCCCGGGTAGGCTCTGCAATGTATTGCTTTGAGTAACAATCCCTGATGCACTCGACAAATTCGTCTTCCATGTTATCTCTGCCAATCTGATTTGTCCAGACAATATGCAGATTAAAATCACCCATGACAATTGTAGCACCCTTCTTACACACCTCCATTATTTCCCAATTTATACTTTGTCCTACAGTGAGGAAACTCTTCGGGTGCCTATAGACAACTCCCACCCGTGACTTTATCAAATGCATTTTCGAAGTCCATGTACACCACATCAACTTCATCAACATTCTCTGTTACCTCATCAAAAAACTCAAATCAAGTTAGTGAAGCACAATTTGTCTTTAACAAATTCATACTGGCTTCTCTTAATTCTTTTTATTCATTCATGGGATGTGGGCGTTGCTGGCAAGGACAGTATTTATTACCCATCCCTAATCGCCCTCGAGAAGGTTGTGGCAAGCTACCTTCTTGAACCGCAGCAGTCCTTGGGGTGTAGGTACACCCACAGTACTGTTAGGAAGGGAGTTCCAGGATTTTGACCTAACAACAGTGCAGGAACGGCGATATAGTTCCAAATCAGGATGGTGTGTGGCTTGGAGAAGAGCTTGCAGGTGGTGGTGTTCCCATGCATCTGCTGCCCTGTCCTTCTAGGTGGTAGAGGTCGTGGGTTTGGAAGGTTCTGTCGAAGGAAACTTGGTGAGATGCTGCTGTGCATCTTGTAGATGGTACACACTGCTGCCATTGTGCATTAGTGGTGAAGGGTGTGAATGTTGAAGGTGGTGCATGGGGTGCCAATCAGGTGGGCTGCTTATCTTGGATGGTGTCGAGCTTCTTGAGTGTTGTTGGAGCTGTACCCATCCAGGCAAGTGAAGACTATTCCATCACACTCCTGACTTGTGCCTTGTAGATGGAGGACAGGCATTGGGGTATCAGGAAGTGAGTTACTCACGGCAGAATTCCCAGCCTCTGACCTGTTCTTATAGCCACAGTATTTATGCAGCTGGTCTTGTCCAATTTCTGGTCAATGATGACCCCAGGATGTTGACAGTGGGGGATTCAGCGATGGTAATGCCATTGAATGTCAAGAAGAGATGATTAGATTCTCTCTCATTTAAGATGGTCATTGCCTGGCACTTGTGTGGCACGAATGTTACTTGCCACTTATCAGCCCAGGCCTGGATGTTGTCCAAGTCTTTCTGCATCTGGACACGGGCTGCTTCAGTATCTGAGGAGTCACAGATGGCACTGACCATTGTGCAATCATCAGCGAACATCCCCATTTCTAACCTGATGATGGAGGGAAGGTCATTGATGAAGCAGCTGAAGATGGTTGGGCCTAGGACACTACCCTGAGGAACTCCTGCAGTGATGTCCTAGGACTGAGATGATTGACCTCCAACAACCACAATCATCTTCCTTTGTACTAGGTATGGCTACAACCAACGGAGAGTTGTCCCCCTGATTCCCATTGACTCCAGTTTTGCTAGGGCTCCTTGATGCCATGCTCGGCCAAATGCTGCCTTGACGTCAAGGGCAGTGACTCTCACCTCACCTCTGGAGTTCAGCTCTTTTGTCCATGTTTGGACAAAGGCTGTAATGAGGTCAGGAGCCGAGTGCTCCCGGCGGAACCCAAACTGAGCGTCACTGAGCAGGTTATTGCTAAGCAAGTTCCGCTTGATCACACTGTTGATGACCCCTTCCATCACTTTGCTGATGATTGAGAGTAGACTGATGGGGCGGTAATTGGCCGGGTTGGATTTGGCCTGCTTTTTGTATGCAGGACATACCTGGGCAATTTTCCGCATTGACGGGTAGATGCCAGTGTTTTTTTAATATTAGTTTGTGGGAAGTGGGCGTCGCTGACTATGCCATCATTTATTGCCCATCCCTAATTGCCCTTGAACTGAGTTGCTTGCGAGGGTATTTACAAGTCAATCACATTGCTGTGGGTCTGGAGTCACATGTAGACCAGACAAGGTAAGGACAGCAGATTTCCTTCCCGAAACGGCATTAGTGAACCAGATGGGTTTTTACAACAATTGACAATGGTTTCATGATCACCATTTAGCTTAACCCACCCTTGTCCAAGTGACTCTTAATTTTGTTGCAGATTATCATTTCTAAAAAGCTTTCCCACCACCAAGGTTAAACTGACTGGCCAGTAGTTGCTGGGTTTATCCTTACTTCCTTTTTTTTGAACATGGGTGTAACATTTTCAATTCTCCAGTCTTCTGGCACCACCCCCGTATCTAAGGAGGATTGGTAGATTATGGCCACTTCTGCAATTTCTGTCCTTACTTCCCTCAGCATCCTTGGATGAATGCCATCTGGTGCTGGTGACTTATTAACTTTAATACACCCAGCCTTACTAATACCTCCTCCTTATCAATTGTAAGCCCATCCAGTATCTCAGTTACTTCCTCCTTCACTCTGACTTTGACAGCATCTTCTTCCTTGGTAAAGACAGATGCAAAGTACTAGTTTAGTATTTCAGCCATGCCCCCTGCCTCCATGCATTGATCCACTTTTTTGGGCCCTAATTGCCCCCACTCCTTCTCTGACTACCCTTTTACTATTTATATGCCTATAGAAGACTTCTGGATTCGCCTTTATGTTACCTAACAGTCTCTTCTCATTCTCTTTCTTTGCCTCTCTCATTTCCTTTTTCACTGCCTGCTGAACCTACTGTCTGTTTAGTTCTCACTTGTATTATCAACCTGACATCTGCCATATGATCCCCTTTCCTGCTTCATCTTGCTCTATCTCTTTTGTCATCCAGGGAGCTCTGGCTTTGGTAGCCCTACCTTTCCTTTGGGGAATGTACTCGACAATATTTGAACTATCTCCTCTTTAAAGGCAGACCATTGTTCCATTGCAGTTGTGCCTGCCAATCTTTGTTTCCAATTTATCTGGGACAGGTCCATTCTCAACCCACTGAAATTGACCCTCTTCCAATTAAGTATTTTTCTTCTGGATTGCTTCTAAACTTTTTCCATAGGTAATCTAAACATTATAAGACTATGTTCCCCTACTGATGTTTGATTCACTTGACCCACCTCATTCCCCAGAACTAGGTCCAGCAATGGGTCGGAAATATACTGGTCATGAAAATTCTCCTGAACACGCTTCAGAAACTCTTCTCCCTCTCTGCCCTGTACACTATTACTATCCCAGTTGATATCAGGATAATTAAAGTCCCACATTATTGCTGCTCTATAGTTTTTGCACCTCTCTGGGGGGAGACAGTGGTCATATCTCTAAACTAGTAATCCAGAGGCCCAGGCTAATGCCCTGGGGACAGGGGTTCAAATTACATCACGGCAGCTGCTGGAATTTAAATTCAATTAATTAATTTTAAAAATCTGGAATTGAAAGCTAGTTTCAGTAATGGTGCCATGGAACCTCTATCAATTGTCATAAAAACCCATCCAGTTCACCAATGTCCTTTAGGGAAAGAAATCTACCATCCTCGCCTGGGTCTGACCGACATGTGACTCCAGACCCACAGCAACGCAGTTGACTCTTAACTGCCCTCTGAAATAGCCGAGCAAGCCATTCAGTTGTGAAGGGCAATTAGGGATCAGCAAAATTGCTTGCGTTGCCAGCAACACCCACATCCCATCGAATAATTTTTTTAAACAATTGCTGCTATATATCTTTCCCACTGGTTGGTGGCCAATAGAACCTAATGCTTGTATAGCTGAAAATAAATTAGTAACTGGTTATGACCATGAGTCACATAAGAACATAGGAGCAGCAGTAGGCCAATTCAACCCATTGAGCCTGCTCCGCCATGCAATACGATCTTGGCTGATTATCCATTTCAATGCCTTTTTCCTCACTATCCTCATATCCCCTTATGTCATTTGTATTTAGCAATCTGTCAATCTCTTCTTTAAACATGCTCAGTGACTAAGCTTCCACAGCCCTCTGGGGTAGAGAATTCCAAAGATTCACAACCCTCTGCACACAGTACTCCAGGTGCGGTCTAACCAAGGTTCTATACAATTGAAGCAAGACTTCACTACTCCTGTACTCAAATCCTCTTCCGATAAAGGCAAACATACAATTAGCCTTCTTAATTGCTTGTTGCACTTGCATGTTCACTTTCAGTGACTTATTGACAAGGACACTCAGGTCCCTTTGTACATTTACATTTTCTAATCTCTTAGCATTTAAGAAATACTCTGCACATCTATTCCTCCTACCAAATTGGATAACCTCACATTTTTCCACATTATATTCCATCTGCCACATTCTTGCCTACTCACTAAGTCTTTCCAAATCTCTTTGAAGCTGCTTTGCATCTTTCTCACAACATACATTCCCACCTAGTTTTGTGTAATCTGCAAACTTGGAAATACTACATTTGGTCCCCACATCCAAATCATTGATATATATTGTGAACAGCTGGGGCTCAAGCACTGATCCCTGCGGTACCCCACTAGTCACAGCCTGCCAACGCAAGAATGACCCATTTATTCCTACTCTCTGTTTTTTGCCTGTTAACCAATCCCCAGTCCATGCCAGTATATTACCTCCTATCCCATGCGCTTTAATTTTACTAACCAACTTCCTGTGGGGGAATTTATCAAAGGCATTCTGAAAATCCAAGTATACCATGTCCACCGACTCCCCTTTATCAATTCTTTTAGGAACATCTTCAAAAACTCCAACAGTGTGCATTTATCACATCCTTTAGAATAGAGTTTAGCATTTTCCAAATGACTGATGTAAGGCTAACAGGTCTGTAATTCCCAGTTTTCTCTCTCCCTCCCTCCTTAAATAGTGGTGTGACATTTGTGACCTTCCAATCTGCAGGAATTGCTCCAGAATCAATAGAACTTTGGAAGATGATCACCAATGCATCCAATATCTCCATAGCTACCTCTTTCAACACTCTGGGATATGGAATATTAGGTTCTGGGGACTAATCAACATTCAGCCCATTAATTTTTCCAATACAACCTTCTTAATAATACTAACTTCCTTCAATTCCTCATTCCCCCAGTCGCTTGGATCTCTAATTCTGGGAGATTTCTTGTATCTTCCTCAGTGAAGACAGACACAAAGTAATCATTTAGCTTCTCTGCTATTTCTCTATTCTCCATTATAAATTCTCCTGACTCTGCCTGTAATGGACCCACATTTGTCTTAGCCAAACGTTTCCTTTTTACGTACCTGTAGAAGCTTTTACTGTCCAATTTTATATTTTTTGCGAGCTTACATTCATATTTTATTCTCTCTTTCTCAATCAGTTTCTTCGTCCTTCTTTGCTGTATTCTAAAATCCTCCCAATCCTCTTGTTTACTACTATTTCTGGCAACTTTATAGGCCTTTTCTTTTAATCTTATACAATCCTTAACTTCCTTTGTGATCCACGGTTGACTGCCTTTATTTTGGGCATTTTTGTACCTTGAAGGAATGTATAGTTGCTGTAAACTATGTAATATTTCTTCAAAGACTATCCATTGCCTATGTACAATCATACCTTTTAATGTATTTTCCCAATCCACCTCAGCCAATTTGCCCCTCATACCTTCATAACTTCCTTTGTTCAAAATTAACACCCTGGCTTCAGACTGAACACCTCACTTTCAAACATAATGTAAAATTCTATCATATTCTATCAATTCTTCTATCATATTATGGTCACATACACAAGCTTTTACCCCATCTTCCTCCACTTCCCCTGTTACCTTAGTAACCACCAAGCTGATCAAAGATAGCACTCCAGTGACATTGGGCAAGCACAGATATATCAGAAACTCGCCAATCACAAAGGTACAGAGTGGAACACAGAACTCCATTCTTTGGTCATCATCACACGCTGTGTAGGAGGGCTGCATTTGTCTGGATGGTTTCTGAGCATGAAGCTTCAATGCAAAGAGACAAAAAGGGATGCAGCTCAGAGAACTAGACATGCCTCAGATCATATCTGAGACTGTTTTGTTTTTAATCATTCACAGGATGCGGTCATCAATAGGAATGCCAGCATTTATTGCCCACCCCTAATTGCCTTGAGAAGCTGCTGGTGAGCTGCCTTCTTGAATACTACAAAGTGACTTGCTAGGCCATTTCAGAGGCCAGTTAAGAGTCAACCACCTTGCTTTGGGTCTGGAGTCACATATAGTCAAGACCAGGCAAAAACAGCAGATTTCACCCATAGAGTGGTGAGCCTATGCAATTCGCTACCACAGAAAGCAGTTGAGGCTAAAACATTGTATGTTTTCAAGAAGGAGTTAGATATATCTCTTGGGGCGAAAGGGATCAAAGGATAGGGGGGGGGGAAAGCGGGAACAGGCTACTGATTTGGATGATCAGCCATGATCATAATGAATGGCGGAGCAGGCTCGAAGGGCCGAATGGCCTACTCCTGCTCCTATTTTCTATGTTTCTATTTCCTTTCCTAAAGGGCATTAGGGGACCAGATGGGTTTTTATGACCATCTGGTACTTTCATGATCACTATTACTGATACTAGTTTTTTCTCAGATTTTTAAAAATAAATTGAACTCAAATTCCCAGCTGCTGTGATAGAATTTGAACTCATATCATTAGGCCAGATCTCTGGATTATAAAACCATTAACACAACCACTCTTCTACTGTACTCATAATGCACTGAGATAGTAAAGCACCTTGGCTCACCTGCTGCAAGTGCCTCACTCATTAAAACTTGGTCAGGAAGATGAGGAGGCCCTCTAAAGTAAGTCAATAGCTTTCTTTAATAGACCAAGGGGAGCAGGAGAGTTCCTCTGGGCTCCACAATGAAACTTTTTACATCTCTTGCCCTGGGCTCTGTAGTGTTGAAGTGTTTTGAAATTGCAATTGCATTGTGCATTGTGTACACTTGGGGCTGCTGTAGAACACACATGCTAGCAAAAGGAAAGTGTAAGTAAAACAGAATAAAAAAGACTCCATCATGTTCCACAGCTTTCTGCCTCTGTCTTAGTCTCTGCCTCACATCTTATACCAAACCCGGTTGAACCTCACTCCACCCCCAAGAATATCACAAGCTTCACCCTCTTCCTACCCAAGCACCAGCCCAGATTTCCCCCACTCTCTTAAACGAATGATGGTGGGTGAGCTTCACACTCACCCTGCCATCCAGCCCACTGATAACCTGCTCCTAGTTAAAATCCCCCATTGTCTCTTACATCTTTTTGTGATACAGCTGCTTTTCCAGGGTTCCACAGTATTGCACTAGCTGTCTGAAACAGAGGTACAGAGAGGGGCAGAGTTCAATCAAGTACAATGTGAGCATCTGACAGAGCAAACTGTGAGGACTTCATGCAAATCTCTGCCACTCTCAGTTCTGCACACATGAGCAGAGGTAAATCTCAGATCAGCCCGAAGCAAGATCAAACTAACAACAATATGGAAGTGTGAAGTGAGTAAGCTCAATGGCGTCTTCTACGGGTGCCCTAAAATTGAGCACACAACCGGAGAAAAAAAGAAATGGAGGTGGGAGAGCTGGTAATGTCTCCTTTTGCATCATTTAGACAACATTGTAAGCACAGGAACAGGCACACACTGAGAAGCCCCACAAATCTGGGGGCAACTAAAAGGGGCCTGAAGGGAGCAACAGACACACAATGATGACAGCATCAAAGACCTTTGCCTTCAGTAATGCCACATTGCAGGTGTTACTGCAACAAACACAACAAAGAAGGGTGGCCCTATTTGGTGTCAAATGACACCCATCTCTCAAGTGCAAAATGCATGGATGGAGTTTGCTGAGCAAGCGCATGCATTCTCCCAGGTTTACTGTGCCTGAGAGCAAGTGAGGATAAAGTTCAGTGGCATCAGAAGAAGTGCCATGGTAAGTGTCAGAACCATTGTCTATATAAAAACTTTTCTTCATAAAAATATGGATCCAAAGTAAATATTCAGTTGCTGCTCCCTTAGAAAGATAAGCTTCAAATAATTCACAGAGCACTTACCTTTTATTGCAACACTCCTTCATTCAACAGGAGCTGCGTGCAGTGACAATAATATCAAAAACTAAAAATAAGAACAGCTTGTATTGATTTAGTGCCTTTAACAACCTTTGGACATCCCAAAGTATTTTACAGGCAATTAAATATTTTTGAACTGTTGTAATGTAGAAAATCGAGTATCCCACAAACAGCAATAAGATAAATGACCAAATAATCTATTTTAGTGATGTTGATTGAGGAATAAATATTGGCCAGAACACCAAGATAATTACCTGTTCTTCTTTGAATAGTAGGAACATAGGACCAGGAATAGGCTATTTCGCCCCTCTGGTCTGTTTAGCTATTCAATGAGATCATGACTAATTTGTGACCTCGCTCCATACACCCCCAGCTTTGCCCCATATCCCATAATACCTTTGGTTAACAGTAATCTATCAATTTGAGACTTAAAATTAACAATTGACCCTGCATCAACTACCATTTGCAGATCAGAATTCCGTCTTTGTGTAGAAGTGTTTCTTAACTTTGCTACTGAACGACCTGGCTCTAATTTTTAGGCTACGTCCCAACCAGCAGAAATAGTTTCTCTCTATCTACCTTATTTGTTCCCCTTCATACCCTTGAAAACTTTGATCAAATTATCTTTTATGTTTAAATTTCTAAATTCCAGGGAATTTTTTTTTTATTTCCAAAATATACTTTATTCATAAAAATCTGTAAAAATTACATTCCCAAACAGTTTCAAACAGCACCAAAAAATACAAACATTGCAAGGGAGATCAGTTTCCTTCAATACTATCATGAGTTTCTTCACAACCCTTCCATTTCACTATTGTCATGCCAATTACAGTTTTACATTTACAGCAAATGAAAATATTAACGATACAGTTCGAGGGGTTTCCCATGGATCCAGCCCCTCAGTTCAGCTTGGTGGGGGGACCTTACACTGTGGGCTTTCCCCATTGAGCCTTTGCTGCGGCTGCCCCAAGCTTTAGTGCGTCCCTCAGCACGTCGTCCTGGACCTTGGAATGTGCCAGTCTGCAACATTCGGTGGTGGACAACTCTTTGCACTGGAAGACCAGCAAGTTTCGGGCAGACCAAAGGGTGTCTTTCACCGAATTGATAGTCCTCCAGCAGCAGTTGATGTTTGTCTCGGTGTGCGTCCCTGGGAACAGCCCATAGAGCACAGACTCCTGTGTTACAGAGCTGCTTGGGATGAACCTCGACAAAAACCACTGCATCTCTTTCCACACCTGCTTTGCAAAGACACATTCCAGGAGGAGGTGGGCGACCGTCTCTTCCTCACCACAGCCACCGCGGGGGCATTGTGCGAAGGGGGCGAGACTTCGGGTGTGCATGAAGGATCTGACGGGGAGGGCCCTTCTCACCACCAGCCAAGCTACGTCTTGGTGCTTGTTTGAAAGTTCTGGTGATGAGGCATTCCGCCAAATGACTTTGACGGTCTGCTCGGGGAACCATCCGACAGGATCCACTGTCTCCTTTTCCCGTAGGGCCTTGAGGACATTCCGTGCAGACCACTGCCTGATGGACCGGTGGTCAAAGGTGTTTTCCCGCAGAAACTGCTCCACGAAGGATAGGTGGTACGGCACGGCCCAACTGCATGGAGCGTTCCGCGGCAATGTGACCAGGCCCATCCTTCGCAACACCGGGGACAGATAGAACCTCAGCACGTAGTGACACTTGGAGTTTGCGTACTGGAGATCTACACACAGCTTGATGCAGCCGCACACAAAGGTGGTCATCAGGATGAGGGCCACGTTGGGTACATTTTTCCCGCCCTTGTCCAGAGATTTGAACATCGTGTCCCTCTGGACCCGGTCCATTTTAGATCCCCAGATGAAGCGGAAAATGGCTCGGGTGACTGCCACAGCGCAGGAGTGGGGTATGGGCCAGACCTGCACCACGTAGAGCAACAACGTGAGCGCCTCGCACCTGATGACCAGGTTCTTACCCACAATGGAGAGAGATCGCTGCCCCCACATGCTCAACTTTTGTTGTACCTTGGCTACTCGCTCCTCCCAGGTTTTGGTGCACGCCCCGGCCCTTGCGAACCATATCCCCAGCACCTTCAGGTAATCTGACCTGACGGTGAAGGGGACAAAGGATCGGTCAGCCCAGTTCCCAAAGAACATGGCCTCGCTCTTGCCGTGGTTAACTTTGGCTCCCGAGGCCAGTTCGAACTGGTCGCAGATGCTCATCAGTCTGCGCACGGACAGCGGATCCGAGCAGAAGACGGCGACGTCATCCATGTACAGGGAGGTTTTAACCTGAGTGCCTCCGCTGCCTGGGATTGTCACCCCTCTTATGCTCGCATCCTTCCTAATAGACTCAGCAAAGGGTTCAATACAGCAAACAAACAAGACCGGGGAGAGAGGACAGCCCTGTCTGACTCCAGATTTGATCGGGAAACTTTCCGATTCCCATCCGTTGATTGAGACTGCGCTACTGATGTTTGTGTAGAGCAGTTGGATCCAATTGTAGATTCCCTCCCCAAACCCCATTTTGGAAAGCACGTCCTTCATGTAGGTGTGCGATATCCTGTCAAAAGCCTTCTCCTGGTCCAGGCTGATGAGGCAGGTGTCCACCCTCCTGTCCCGTACATAGGCGATCGTATCCCTGAGTAGCGCGAGACTATCAGAGATCTTCCTGTCCGGTACAGTACAGGTCTGATCAGGGTGGATCACCAACTCCAGAGCAGATTTGACTCGACTGGCTATGACTTTGGACAGAATCATGTAGTCAACATTAAGCAGTGAGATGGGCCGCCAATTTCTGATTTCTGCCCTGTCCCCCTTCCGCTTGCAGATGAGGGTGATGATGCCTTTCCTCATGGATTCTGACATGCTGCCGGCCAGGAGCATACTCTCGTATACTTCCAGCAGGTCCAGGCCAACCCAATCCCACAGGGCCGAGTATAACTCGACCGGTAAGCCGTCGCTCGTCTCGAAGGACTCGACGGCCTTTGTCAACTCGTCCAGAGTTAGCGGCTTGTCCAGTCTCTCCCTCCTGCTGTCACCTAAGACCTCTGTGATAGATGACAGGAAGGACTGGGAGGCTCTGCTATCTGTGGGCTTCACGTCATACAGCCCAGCATAAAAGGATTTGCTGATCCTTAGTATGTCGGACTGCGAAGACGTTACCGAGCCATCTTATTCCTTCAGACTGCTGATAACAGAGCTCTCTCTGTGTACCTTTTGGAAGAAGTAACGCGAGCACGTCTCATCCTGCTCGATGGAGCGGACTCTGGACCGGAAGATGATCTTGGAGGCCTCCTTGGCAAAGAGCGAGGCCTGCTGGCTCTTCACCTCTTGGAGGTCCTCCTTGACCTCGACCCCCATTGACTGCAACCGGAGCAGATTTTGCATACTTTTCTGGAGTCGGGACATTTCCCTCTGTCTCTCTCTCGCCCTCTGAACACCTTTGTGGATTAAGGACCTCTTGATGTTCTCCTTAATCGCTTCCCACCAGTGAACTGGAGACTCAAAGAGGGGTTTCACGGTCCTCCAACCTTTGTAATCCCTTTTGAGTTCCTCAACGTTCTCTGGGGTCAGCAGTGTAGCATTGAGCTTCCACGTCCCTCTGCCAACCCGCTGGTCGTCCTGTAAGTGACAGTCGGCCAGTAAGAGGCAGTGGTCAGAGAAGAACACCGGCTTGACGTCGGTGGATCCGACCGTGACGGCACGGGACACAAACAGGAAGTCAATCCTGGAACGGGCAGACCCGTCCGATCTTGACCATGTGTATCTGCGCTGCGCTCCGTCGTGCAGTTTGGCATCTTTAACTGTTTCTATTAGGAAACCTAACGTAGCGTCCAGTTTGCTGTCGTCACTGCCGGATCGTCCAGCCGCATCGATGATGCAGTTGAAGTCACCGCCTAGGATGACCGGCCTGGACGTCGCCAGCAGCAGTGGGAGCTGCTGGAAGACGGTCAGCCGCTCGCTGCGTTGTACCGGGGCGTAGACGTTGATCAACCGGAGCAGAGCGTTGTTGTACATCACGTCTGCTACGAGGAGGCGACCGCCCACCACCTCCTTAACTTCGGAGATGGTGAAGTTACCTCCCCGCAGCAGAATACCCAGGCTGGAGGAACGGCAATCATTACCCCCCGACCAGATTGATGGCCCGTGGGACCACCATCGCGACCACTGCCTGTAGGTGCTGAGGTGTGGTATTCCACACTCCTGCAGAAACAGTAGGTCGGCTTTGACCTTGGCGACGTAATCCAAGGTTGAAACACATTGCGTAGTAGATTTAATGCTACACACATTAATGGAAACAATCTGTACACCCATTTTTTAAAAGTTAGTTGTTGCTTCCCATACCATTTGTCCTTGCTAGTCCCAGTCCTTTGGGATGTTCCTGCATACCCATCGTGTGAGCAAGCTGTTTCACAATAGTTGGGCTCAGAAACCCCTCCTGGTTTTTCATGCAGGGGTTTTTCCGCTGGGGTGACATCGAGGGGGGTGGGGGTCGTAGGCAGCAAAGATTGGGTTATCCTCTGCTGCTTCCATCTGTTCCTCCTCGAAAACATCACTGCTCATGGCCTCCCGGAGCTGAGGTGCGCCAGACGTGTCTTTGCTCTCAGGGAATGCTACCCTAGATGGTGTAATCTCTCCTTGTAATTTAACCCTTGGAGACAAGGTATCATTTCAGTAATTCTATGCTGCACTCCCTCCAAGGTCAACATATCCATCCTAAGGGTGTGGTGAACACAACACTCCAGGTGTGGTCTAACCAGAGCTTTGTATAGCTGTAGCATGACTTCTACCCCCTTATATTCTAGTCCTCTAGATTTAAAGGCCAACATTCCATCAGCCCTTTTGGTTATTGTTTGTACCTGTCCATGACATTTTAATGATCTGTGTACCTGAACCCACAAGTCCCTTTGGACCTCCACTGTTGCTATCCCTTTTAGGTCCAAAGTACATGAACTCAAATTTGCTTATATTGAAATCCATTTGCCACAGTTTTGCCCATTTACTTAATCTGCTTTGTAATTTTATGCTTCCATCTGCACTGCTTACAATGTTGCCTCTATTTGTGTAATTGGAAAATTTTGATATGTAGCTTTCTATCCATAAACTTAAGCCATTAATAAATATAGTGACTAGTTGAGGCCCCAACACAGAACCCTGTGGGAAACTGCTAGCCACATCCTCCCAATTTGAGTACCTGCCCATTATCCCTACTCTGCCTCCTGCCGCTCAGCTAATCGCCCATCCAGGTTAACAATTTTCCCTCAATTTCATGAGCTTCAACTTTAGCTAACAGTATCTTATGAGGGACTTTATTGAATGTCTTCTGGGAGTCCATATAAATAACATTCTCCTGTCCACTACTTTAGACACTGCTTCAAAAAAATTCAATTAGGTTTGTCAGGCATGATCTACCCTTTATAAATCCATGCTGACTCTCTCTGATCAGCTGAAAAATTTCAAGGTGTTCCATCACTCTATCCTTAATTATAGACTCTAATAATTTCAAGACAACAGGTGTCAAGCTATAATAATGTATATAAAAATGTTCTTACGTACTTTCTTTAAAATCCTGGATATTTGACACACTTTAGTGCCTTTATTTTATTCATTATTGTTAATTTGCTTATGTTAATTATGATGAGTCCCTGATCCTGGTTCAAAATTAGTTTCCTTGGGGTGTCCAGCATACTATCCTCTTTACTGTAAATTCTGACACAAAGTAATTCTTTAACATGCCCACCATTTTCTTATTTTCATTTATAATACCACCATTATCAGTTTCTGAGGGGCCAACATTGCTCTTAATCATTCACTTTTTTCTAATATAATTGTAAGAGTTTATTGTGTTGATTTTGCTATCCCTTGCAAGTTTCTTTTCATTTGCCTTTTTTGTAGCTTTTGTAGCTTTGTCACCTTTTGCTGTTCTTTGTATCTCTCCCATTTGCCAGGATCTGTGTTATTCTTTGCATTCTTTTATGCTTTTTCATTGAGTTTTATGTTGTCCCTTACCTCTTTAGTCACCCATGGCTGTTCTTTTTGGCAAGTAGAGCTCTTGCCTCTTAGCAACATAAACTTGTTCTGTATCACAAATTCTTTTTTGAACATCTCCCACTGATCTGCTGTCATTTTATCCATTAAAAGATTTGTCCAGTTTACTGTGGGCAGTCTCTGGCTCATCCTGTTGATGTTGGCCTTACCAAAATCTAGAATCTTCATAGCTGTTTCGTGTTTCTTCCTTTTAAATTCAACATTGAACTCAAACATATTATGACCACTACTAAATAAATGTTCATGCACTATTAGGCTGTTAACTAAATCAGGCTCATTACTAAATCCAATATGTCCTGCTTTCTTATTGGTCCTAGGACATACTGTTGCAGAAAACTGTCCTGAACATACTCAAGAAATTAACAATTTTCTGACATGAGTTCCTGGTATATTAAATTCCAAGTCCTGACTGTCTTGCAGCCATGTCTCATAGTGGAATGGGATCTTTTACATCCACCCAAGAGGATATAGGGCCTTGATTAAATATCTGATCCAAAAGACAATTCAATTCTCATTCAGCACTGCACTGAAGGATCAGCCTAGATTATGTGCTTAACTTCAGGAGTGGGGCTTGAACTCCCAACCTTCTAACATAGAGGTAAAAGTGTTACACTGAGCCAAGGCTGACATTTCAAGGATAATAGCTTGCATTTAAATAGCACCTTTAACATAGTAAAACATCCCAAGGCATTTCACAGGAGCATTATCAAACAAAAATTGACACTGAACCGCACAAGGAGATATTAAGACAGATGACCAAAAGCTTGGTCAAAAAGGTAGGTTTTAAGGAGCATTTTAAAGGAGGAGAGAGTGGAGAAGTTTAACAAGAGAATTCTAGAGCTTTGAGCCTTGGCAGCTGAAGGCCTTGCTGGCAAATTGTGGAGCAATTAAAAATTAGGGATGAATAAGAGGTCAGAATTGGAGGAGCACAGAGATCTTGTAAGGCTTTAGAGCTGGAGGAGGATACAGTGATAGGGAGGGGTGAAGCCATAGAGGAATATGAAAACAAGGTTGAGAATTTTAAAATTGAGGCATTGCCAGACTGGGAGCCATGCAGGTCAGCAAGTACAGGGGTGACAAGAAAATGGTGCAAGTTAGGATACATGTCGCAGAGGTTTGGATGAGTTTTTCACAGTTCATCTACAAAAGCATACTGACTGAAAAACAACACATTGCAAGCTAATGTGAGAGGTTTGGGATCAGGAGGGAAGTTGTTAGGGCTCTCCAAAAGTTCATAAAAGTGCTCTGATAATAGGCCAAGACTGTTCACAACCATCTGGAGAGAACAAGGACAGATGGTATCCCAACTGTGCTGAAGTTTCTATCCGAGTGTGAAGAGATAGCCTTTATTTTTTGTAGCTGTGAATTTAGTGAGGGCATTGGTGAGGGCAAGTTTGGAAGAATGGAGCCCCCATTTATGATGAACTTTTCAACACTGACTCCCTTTCTAACTTCTTACAATGAGTATGATTTTACACGTTTTGGGAGGCATTGTCTGGAGAATGCATGGTAAATCTTTTTCCTTTTTTCCCCTTCAGGTTTTTCCCCCAGTTGAGGAAGCCAGAGGCAGTGGTGTCATCAACTCGGACAGTTCACAACACACTGTGTCAAACACAACACCTGTCTAAAGCACCAGTACACATCCCAGAAACCCAGCCATCATAATTTCAGAAAAAGAGGTAGAGCAAGTGGTATGGCAAGAGAGACTGGAGAAAGATCCAGCCATACTGCAAGCCTGTGTTGTGTGCCAACTGTATGGGCAGGAGCCTTCCTTCAGGTGGGAGTTAATTTAGGAGCAAAATATTTCTACAACAATTTCTGAGTCCATTGTGAACAACCTGCAATAGCTGATGATGATGTGCAGCAAGGCACCTCCAAAATCACAATAGTGCAGTGGTAAGGATTTACTCAAATGCAGAGAATCATGGTATGAGTGTCATCTTCATAACAATCTGCAAGGGAACCACAGCACAGCTTGGAAAGAAGGCCAGGACAATATACTCTTGCAAACTAAAAGCAAAATACTGCAGATGCTGGAAATCTGAAATAAAAACAGAAAGTGCTGGAAATACTCAGCATGTCTGGCAGCATCTGTGGAGAGAGAAAAGACTTGCAGGTGATAGGTAAATTGGCTGTTACAAATTGCCCCTAGTGTAGATAGGTGGTAGGGCATATGGGATTACTGTAGGGTTAGTATAAATGGGTGGTTGTTGGTCGGCACAGACTCGGTGGGCCGAAGGACCTGTTTCAGTGCTGTATCTCTAAATTAAAAAAATAACTAAATAGAAGCAGAATTAACGTTTCAGGTCTGTGACTTTTCATCAGAACTCAGAATTTAGTCCAGGATGGGAAGGCCAGTGAAAAGCCTTCCCTGCCCACTGCCAATTGAGGCCCTTACCTGGGCAATTAACCCCCAATGAAGGGCTTCTTCCTGCTACAGCTGCAATTAGTCATGTGGTGGGCAGCCCTGTCACTGCACAGGAAGCATGGCACAGAAATCCATGTGGGCTGCTTCCCGGCTCCAGGGGCAGTGGGGTGGGGGTGGGGGTGGGGAATCCCTCGTTAAAAGGCACTTAGTGCCTGTACAAGGGACCCGGCGTCAGGAAGGGGAGGGCGCCGCTGAGGGCCATCAGATCAATACCTGACCTTCAGTAACTCACATGTTTGTTTTCTCACCCCTTGTAGAAGGGAGTGCAAAATGCAATGGAAAAGGAGCAGACTGGAGGTGTGCCATCACAAATAGTCCAGCTCACAGGTGCAAACAAGGGTGCCATGGAGATAAGTGCCCCTCACGATTGGAAACAGAGAGACTGGGAACTCACAGATGGCTGGTGCTATATTTTTAATGCATATGCTGACTTTATTTCATCAATGACTGAACTGTGAGAAGCCTAAGTATGGTGATTGTCAAGATTGTTACTTTGTCATAACTAATTCATTCATTCACTAAACCTTTTGTTTTTCCATTTATGCATTGATTAAGAGTCACTGGAGATGCATGAGGATGATTTGTCAGAGAACCTCACTCTTTTTGTGGGCACACCTTCACAGGACATACAGCCACACACCAGCGCAAATACTCGCACTTCAGTGGCTCCAGTCAGAGAGTTAGTCGGGTTTTCTGATTCGCAATTCACAAGTGAGCATGAGCAGACACAAGTGTCAGAGACAGCTGTGGAGAATCTGTATCATGGGCACTATCCTCTCCAAGCTCTGCACAGCTGGGCACAGATGCTGAACCCCAGGAGCCAACGTTGAGAAGGAGAATACTGAAGGTGCATCAGAAGCTTTGCGAGGTACTGACATACATGTCACATATATAAGGGGCAGGCCATTTAGGACTGAGTTGAGGAGGAATTTCTTCACTCAGAGGGTGGTGAATCTTTGGAATTCTCTGCCCCAGAAGGTTGTGAAGGCTCAGTCATTGAGTAGGTTCAATAATGAGATCAATAGATTTCTACACATTAAAGACATGAAGGGATATGGGGATAGTGCAGGAAAATGGTGTTGAAGTAGAAGATCAGCAATGATCTCACTGAATGGCAGAGCGGGCTCAAAGGGCTGAATGGTCTACTCCTCCTATTTCTTATGTTCTTATGTATACTCTCTGAAATAACAGAGAGGACGGAGGAGTCCAACTTGAATACTCGGAGATTGGTGGTGCAGGTAATTACAAGAATGCCTGCCATTGAGAAAGTGACTACCTCCATGTAGCTTCAAGCATGAATCTCAAAGGACTCCATGCAGACTATGACCATGGCCGTTCAGACTTCGGATGCCAACACGTCTGCTGCCTTAAACAGGATGACAGGTATCTTCTCCATGGTCTTACATTGATCTTCACCAAGCTGGTGTGCAAATGAATGGTAGGAGTGTTGGTAGTGGTGAATGGCAGGTGCTGGACCAGAAGAATGATGATAATAAAAAGGGAGATGAAAGTGGGAACTCAACTCAATGCACTCCCATTTCTCACCCATTTCCCCGCACCCCCCCACCCCCCGCCCCACCCACCTCCTCAGCCATGCTCCCCAGTCTTCCAGTGGCTGAGTCTGGCCATGCACAGGTGCAGGTGAAGCAATATTTGGCAAGGCCCACAGGGACTCTGAATCCCAGAGATCTTGGGCCAAAGACTCTCAGTATTTGTCAGCGAAGGCGTCGGGAAGCAAAGTGGTGTGCTGCATCCTGTCATGAATTGATATTCAGCATCAAGCAAGTTAAAGGGTAAGTTGGCACTTCTCCCCTTGCAATATAGGACATGACAAAAAAAAATCAATCAATGAAATTTTATGAAGTTATTATAAAAGAAAAAATTAACATAACCTCTTGTCAAACACCAATGTGCATACCCTTGATGAATTACAATTGCCTTAACTTACACTTCCTGGTTAGAGGAGCATCTGATTGGCTTCAGCAGAAGCTCAGATCCCGGCCCTGGCAAGCAATCCAACCGCCACCTGCCTGTTGCATTGATGTTCAGCAGACTACAAGACCCTCAGTATGTTTTCGATAGCATCCTGGCAGGAGCCAGAGGAAAAGAAACTGAGAGCAGATTATCTGCACAACCTTCATGCTGATGTGGGTGTCAGTTAGAGACTGTACATCATGCAGAAAGGTTGTTTTACAATGACTTAAGGTATTAGGCCCTGGTAAAATGTAAAAGTGTCAAGGCTTTCAATTGCATGTCTCACCTTGAAGGTTTGCCATCCTGAGTTATGGATATGTATGAGATGCAATGGAAGAGTCATAAGTTTCTGTGGGGTATGGCATGGGTGAGCAGCAAATGAAGAACAAGCTTACAGCCAACACTTTTGGGATTGCAGCTATGAATAATTATTCAAATGAGTTGATCATGGAAAATTCACTGTGCTGCAGACTAAGTTTACATCAGGTTGAAGAAGGCAGCTCACCACCACCTTCTCAAGGGCGATTAGGGATGGGCAATAAATGCTGGCCTGGCCTCCAATGCTCGCATCCCATGAAAAAAAAAATAAGCAGAAAAAAGTGGACTTGGTCTGTAGTGGCTTATAACATTGATGCTCCAATATATAATAGTTTCAGAATGTAGTATAAGGGTTTGAAAGGGTTAATATCTGGGACAGTGTGAGTAACACCTCCCACCGTGCTGATGTAAGAGATTACACGAGAGAGGTACTTTGAAGGAGAAGAAACAGCATGGCATCAGTGGAATTAGAAATACTTTTGTTAAGTTGTATATAGTTCTTTAATGTGTAATGAACAAGTTATTGTTAAAACTTACCAAAGACTCAGTAATCTCTCCTAGCTAGACTGACCAAACGTACAACATGGTGAATAGTGGTGATTCTTGCCATACAACACTCAGCAAAATTTGAAAAACAACTTTAAAGAAGATTGGAAAGTCAGACCTGAAAAACGTGGTGCCAAAAGTACAGAACTCAAGAAGACGCTGTGAGGAGCTCCAGAACTGCTCCATGGATGAAGTGGAGGCATGGAGAGTTGGCTTGCAGAGGCATTCAGGCTGCACCATAGAGGTGTGCTGGGTCTGTGGAAAAAATCTGTCCAGTGATTGCAGGCTTTGAGCCGGAGAATCAAACAACGGATGTGGATCTGGTGAGAAACCCTTAAAAAGGGTAGAAAATTGTTTTTAACACTGCACAGGGCAGGCAACACAGGGGCAACCAAATCCCTAGCAAGGGCGGATTAGAGGTCAGCGCCATTACATGTGGCAAGAGAGTGAAGAGATTATTGAAATAATGCTGCAAAGCTGCGTTCAAGAAATAAATACCTAGTCTAGCAGAGAGATTTCCCAGGGAAAGACAATGACTGCAGCGGGTGTCAGTGCAAGACTGAGCAGCATGGGATCTTAAATTTATGCTCCAAGAAAGGTTTGGATACATGGAAGGACTAAATCAAACTCAAAACTGGTCCCTTTGGAGAAAAAGATTTTTGAAGTACAGAATTGCTTCAAAATTAGACAGCAAGTTTGAAGCAGAACAAGTCAACACATTACTTTATTCCATAGAAGCAATAACAGATGATGTTACAGCAAGACAAGGCACTAATGAGACATCAGATAAATTTGAAGACGTCTTAAAAGCCTTTGATAATTATTTCAACCTGAGGAGCAACAAGATTCTAGCAAGGGCCAAATTCAACAGAAGGGTCCAGAAACCAGGTGAACCGGTAGATGCTTTTATTACAGAGCTTTGCAAGCTAGGTGGAGGATGAAAATATGTGGCATAAAATCAGAATTAATACAAGACCGCATTTTAATACGTGTTGGTGATGAATCCCAATCAGATTTACAGCAATCAGGACTGTAAAAGAAGCACCAGTAAAGAAGGTACACTTGGGAGGGAAAGTGCAAGATGCCATGAAACCCTGCCAGCGCTGTGAGGCCAGAATGTCCCACAGACATAAACAGTGTCCTGCAAACAATGTAGAATGCTTTCACTGCAAGAAAGATGACCATTTTAGGAAGATGTGCCAAAGTAAAACATATACTTTAACAAATTCTGGAGGAAAGATCTTCACACATACAGCTATTAATGAAGATGAACAATCTCCATTCGAAGAGAAATCAGAAAACTTCCTTGGTGAGATCAATGACCATAATCATGCATTCTGGACTGCGGATATCTATGTCAATGGACATATCACCAACTTTAAACTCGACACTGGAGCAAGTGGAACTGTTTTATCAGCCACGAACCGTGGTTATCAACGCATTGCCTGCAACCAACAAAACCTTAGTTACACGGTCGAGAACAGATTGAACTGAAAGTCAAGGGAAAGCTGCAGACAACACTCCAGTACAAAGGAAAGCAGATATTGGAAACCCTGTATGTTCTGAAGAATCAAGAATTTTCTCTTTTAAGTCGAAGAGTTTGTAATCTTATAATGAAGGTGGAAGAAGATGCATTGTCCAGAGCTACAGTTGACCATCCTGCACAACAGGATGTTAACTTCATTAATGAGATTGAGTCATATCCTCACTTCACTGCATCACAATGGCCGGCAAGTTCAAAACAGCTCCAAGAAATTCATCATGCTCTGATGCAAGATGAGGAATGCATTCATATTTGCCAATATTGCATGCAAGGTTGGTCACAGCAGTGTCCCTGAGGTAGAGTGATGAAAATCTTCTTTGAGCACAGAAAGCACTGTACAATTGTGGATCATCTGCTGCTATATGATGAGAGGCTGGTGATTCTGGTCTCATTCAGGGCAGATGTTTTGGAGAAAATACACCACATGGGTATCACGAAATGCAGAGCACGGGCTCAGTTGTCCGTGTGGTGCCTAGGAATATCAAGAGATATAGAAGAAATTATTTCTATTTGACAGACCAGGCCAGAGAGAACCCCTTATAGCGACCCAATTTCCAACCAGACTGTGAATGTCTGGGAATGGATCTATTCATGTTTGATTGGAAATCCTACCTGATAGTCACTGATTATTTTTCCAGTTGGATCCAAGTCAAACATTTGCACACAATGACAACTGAGACAGTCATTTAAGTTTAAAATGGATCTTATTACAACACATGGCATACCTGACCAGGTTTTTTCCAATAGTGGTCCACAATTTGCAAATGACTACTTCATGTACTTTGTGGAAAACTGTGGTTTTGTACATCTTATAGGTTTGCCTAGGTATACTCAATCAAATGGTGAAGCAGAAAGAGGAGTCAGAACTATCAAAGCACAGTTAAAGAAGAACGCAGATTTTCAAACAGCACTCCTAAACTACTCCATTGCTATGTGAATTAGCACCATCAGAACTGTTGATGAGAAGGAGGCTCAAAACACAACTTCCCATCATATCCAAAAAATTACTTCCAGTGCTAGAAGTCTAAGATTATCAGAGAGTTCAAGACAGAGAAAAGTTTTATCAAAAAATACAAACTTACAACTGTAATAGGAGATATAGTACCAGGAACCTACCCAAGCTGATAGAAGGAGAAAAGTATGGGTACAAGACCAAGGCAGGGAAGGAGTGATCATCCAGAGACATGATAATCAACAGAGATCTTATTTAGTACATACTTCAGAAGATACTGTAAGAAGAAACAGGAGAAATCTTATTTCTATTCATCAGAGACGTCAATCAGTCATATATTTGGATGAACTGGATGTTGAACCTGAAATTCAGAAAGCACCGGATACTACAAACCTCAATGAAGGCCATCCAAGTCAAGAAACTAGAGTTCAGAGAAAGGTTACTGATCTTCCGAGTCTGACAACAATACAATCAGGGAGAGCTGTGAAGCCTCCTGACAGATTGAATCTGTGAAGTCAGAGACTTGGGGGGAGATGGAGAAGTATGTAAAAGTAAAAATTAATGTATTAAAAAAGGACAAAGACTTGAGGGACAATGTAGTATAAGGGTTTGAAAGGGTTAATTTCGGGGACAGTGTGAGTAACAGCTCCCACTGTGACGTTGTAAGAGATCACATGAGAGAGAAACTTGAAGGAGAAGAAGCAGCATGGCATCAGTGGAGTTAAACATACTTTTGTAAAGCTGTATATAGTTCTTTAATATATAATAAACTAGTTATTGTTAAAACTTACCAAAGACTCAGTAATCTCTCCTAGCTAGACTAATCAAACATACAATAAACAGCAACAACAACTTGCATTTATATAGCACATTTAATATGGTAAAACATCCCAGGTTGCTTCACAGGAGCATTATCAAACAAAGTTTGACACAAAGAGATATTAGAGCAGATAACCAAAAGCTTGGCAGCACAGGCATCAATGGTAGAGCTGTTAAAATGAGAGAGGCACAAGAAACCAGAATTGGAGGGGCTCAGAGATCTCGGAGAGGTTTAGGGCTGCAGGAGATTACAGAGATAGAGAGGGGCAAGGCCATGGAGAGATTTGAAAACAAGGATGGGTAGAATCTCACATTGGAACTATCAGATAAACCATCACATATCTGAGCGAGGTAATGGTGGGGAGGTGTGGGGGCTGCTGATTCCATCCAAAGTCAGGTTTCCAGAATAAAATAGACAGTAAAAAAAGTCTCTGAGCAGGTCACCTGCCATCCTTTTAGCATGTGATTTAGAGAATAGGGCAAAGCAAAATAACAAGGTTAAAATAAATTGCAAAACAAAAGGAAGCTTTTCCTGGCTATATTTTCAAGTGACTGTATAAAATGAGAGAGCTTTGATTTTGCATTTTATGATGCTCTGCAAATCTCTCAAGTATAATACATTGTTATTACTGTTGCTATAGTACCTGGAAGTGAAAGCCACTAGTAATATTAAGCAGTGAAGGACATGATTACAACTCATGACAGAAATGTATAGCACAATATTAGGAAAGTTAACATCACTCTCTGTTCTATCGTAGGACTGCTATCAATTACAGACATATGATCAAATTACTTTAATGCTTTCAACCTTTACTGAATGTGGGAAAACACTGCCTGATTTCTGTTATCCTCTGACAATGATTACAGAGTACGCCCAATAGAAATGAGTCAACAGGCAAAAGTAATGTGAATAACTGTTATTAAATATCTCCCATGTCAGAATAGTGAGGAAGACTGTCATTTTCTTTATTTGGCTCGATCTACTTCACATGATTACAATGTTTGCAGCAATCTATTTAGTTGGATTCCTGAGATTTTAAGGATAATCAACAAGGCTACATTTATCACATGCTGTATTAGTTTCTGCAACAGTTTAAATGCTGTGGATTACCAGTGAAACAAAAAAGCAAGATGATATTTTCCTAAAAGGAATGAAAGAAAATACAATAAAACGCTCCTTTGGATGCTGCCTTTCATTGTAGTCTTGTAGTGCAAACTGAGATGCAGATTTTACGGAACTAGAAAGGAGACCAGCAAGCAGGACCACAGAGGTAATAATCTCTGGATTACTCCAGGTATCACATGCTAGCGAGTATAGAAATAGAAGGATAGAACAGTTGAATGCGTGGCTGGATAGATGGTGTAGAAGAGAAGGTTTATTCCTGGGACATTGGGATCGGTTGTGGGGGAGGTGGAACTTACACAGACTGGCCGAGTTGCACCTCAACAGAGCCAGGAGCAATGTCCTCGTGGGATGGTTTGCTAGTGCTGTTGGGGAGGGTTTGGCAGGGAAATAGGATCTGGGATGGAGCATTAGAAAGGAGAAACAAGGTGCATAAAGGATTGGGAGAGGAGGCTGATAGTACTAGAGCAAGAAATAAAGGTAGTAGCTGAGGGAATGCAATAAAGTCTAAATTATTGTTTACAGTGCATGTTTGCAAATGCACAAAATTTGGTAAATAAGGTTGGTGAGTAGCAAGTGCAGATAGCCACATGGGAATGTGATGTTGTGGTAATAACAGAGACCTGGCTCAAAAAAGGGCAGAATTGGGTACTAAATATTCCTTAATCCACAATGTTCAGGAAAGATAGGGAAGGAAAGAAAGGAGGAAGGGTGGCAGTATTGACTAAGGAGAATATTACAGTGCTGGAGGGAGAGGATGTCCTGCAGGGCTCAAGGACAGAATCTATTTGGTTAGAGTTAAGAAACAATAGAGTTACCATTACACTACAGGGCATACTTTATAGGCCATCAAATAGTGGAAAAGATAGAGAGAGCCAAATTTGCAGGGAAATTACAGAGAGTTGCAAAAACTATAGAGTAGTGCTAATGGGGCTTTAATGGAGACAGCGATAGTGATGGTATAAAGGACAGAGAGGGAGAACGGTTTCTGAAGTATGCTCAGGAAAAAGTCAGTATCTTTCCAGCCTAACAAAGAAGGAGGCATGCTGGATCTGGTTCTGGGGAATGATGTGGGTCATATGGATCAAACATCAGCAGGGGAACATTTAGGGAACTGTGATTCTAGTATCATAAGATTTAGGTTAGCTATAGAAAAGAACAAGGAGCAATCTAGAGTAAAAATACTTAATTCAAAGAGTTTTTTCAGTGGGGTGAGAATGGATCTGTCCCAGGTAAATTAGAATCAAAGATTGCCAAGCAGATCTGTAATGGAATAATGGGCTGCCCTTTAAAGAAGAGATGGTTCAGGATGAGTCAAGGTATATTCTCACAAGGGGAAAAGCTAGGGTAACCAAAGCCAGAGCTCTCGGATGACAAAAGAAATAGAGAGTAAGATGAAGCAGAAAAACAGTGCATATAACAGATGTCACATTGATAATACAAATTAGAACAAGGCTGAATCTAGAAAGCTCAGAGGGGAAATGAAAAAAGAAATACGAGAGGCAAAGACCAAGTATGAGAAGAGACTGGCAGCTAACATGAAGGGAATCCAAAAGTCTTCTATAGGCATACAAATAGTAAAAGTGTAGTAAGAGATGGGGTGGGGCCAATTAGAAACCAGAAAAGGGATCTACCTATGGAGGCAGAGGGTATGGGTGAGGTACTAAATGATTACTTTGCATTCAAGGAAGAAGATGCTGCCAAAGTCATAGTGAAAGAGGAGGTAGTTGAGATACTGGATGAGCTAACAATTGATAAGGTGGAGGTATTAGAAAGGCTGGCTCCACTTACTCTATTCACCAGGAACGGATGTGATGCATCCGAGGATGTTGAGGGAAGCAAAGGTGGGAATTGCAGAGGCACTGGCCATAATCTTAAAATCCACCTTAAATACAGGGGCAGTGCCAGAGAATTGGAGAATTGCAAATGTTACACCCTTATTCAAAAAAGGATGCAAGAATAAACCCAGCAACTACAGGTCAGTCAGTTTAATCTCGGTGGACAGGCAGATGGAATGTGCGGACATGTGGCACACTAAATTTAATGCAGAAAAGTCTGATGTGATACATTTTGGTAGGAAAAATGAGGAGTGGCATGTTATGAATGTTGAAACTCTGATTTTTAAAAAAGTTTAATGTACAGTCAGAGAAGTTATCTTTTTTGATAAACAGAGATTGCTTGGGTATAACACCTGAAGAACAATGGGTTTTACCCTCCCAGATTTCTGGATCATAAACAAGGAGTCAGTGATTCTGAGGATGTAAATGTACATGACAGCTGCTAAGACCTGGAAACAATTGAAGGCTCAGGTAGCTCTGCTGAAGCCAGACTTCTGGACTTTGCATATTGGAAAAAGACAATGAGCTATTGACTTTTGATTCCAGATAAATTTAACAGGTTTTCTGATGGCAGACAGGCTGTAAGAAAGGAAGTCAACCAGCAATGGCAGCCTCAAGGAAGAGAGAGACAGAACACCTGTGCTCAGGAAAAACTTATACAGCGAAAGGCTGCAAAAACTGAACCTGTTTTGAAAATTGAAGTTTCTGCTGAAGAAAAGACCAGCAGAATCACCTATGATCACTTTATTCATGGACGTTTAGGTTGAAGGTTTTCGGAGAAGTGAATGAAGAGGACATTGACTTTGAGAAAGGTCTGGGAGATCCAACTCATTGCAACTGGGAGGAGCTTGAGACTTTTAACCACAAAAATGTCACCATCAAAGTGGGCTGTGTAACATATGTGAGGTTTAGAAGTGTTTTTATAAGTAAAGAAAATACCTTTCTTTGTAATGTGGCATATCAGTTACTTACAAGGTACTATTTAGTTAATGGGGATTTCTTTTAGTTTATTTGTTCGAATAAAAGTCATAAAAATTAAATCTTGTCATATAATACTTTAAATTGGTCTGGGGGTTCATATCTCACATTTTAACGTTAACTGTCATTGAGGTTGAAACAGGCAATATAAAATAAAGGATATGATCCTAACGAGGTGCAGGAACAGGGAGACCTGGGCACAAAGGGTGGCACAGTGACGGAGTGGTTAGCGCAGCAGCCTCACAGATCCAGCGACCCGGGTTCAATTCTGGGTACTGCCTGTGTGGACTTTGCAAGTTCTCCCTGTGACCGTGTGGGTTTTTGCCGGGTGCTCCGGTTTCCTCCCACAGCCAAAGACTTGCAGGTTGATAGGTAAATCGGCCATTATAAATTGCCCCTTGTATAGGGAGGTGGTAGGGGAATTGAGGGAAGGTGGGGACGTGGTAGGAATATGGGATTAATGCAGGATTAGTATAAATGGGTGGTTGGTGGTTGGCACAGACTCGGTGGGCCGAAGGACCTGTTTCAGTGCTGTATCTCAAAATAAAAATAAATAAATAAATAGAAATCGGGCAGGGCAGATTGAGAAAGTGGTTAAAAAGGGTCCTGCAGGATCCTGAGCGTTATAAATGGAGGCATAGAGCACAAAAGCAAGGAAGTTATGATGAACCTTTATAAAACACTAGTTCGGCCTCAACTAGTGTATTGTGTTAAATTCTAGGCACCAAACTTTAGGAAGGATGTGAAAGCTTTAGAGATGGTGCAGAAAAGATTTATGAGAATGGTTCCAGGAATGAGAGATTCCAGTTACATGACTAGACTGGAGAAGCTGGGGTATTCTCCTTAGGGAAGAGAAGATTGAGAGGAGATTTGAGAGGGTGTTCAAAATCATGAGGGATCTAGTCAGAGTAGATAGAGAGAAACAGCTCCCACTGACAGAAGGGTCAAGAACCAGAGGACACCGATTTAAGAGGATTGGTGAAAGAACCAATGGCGACATGAAGAAAAATCTTCTTATGCAACATGTGTTTAGGTTCTGCAATGCACTGTCTGAAAGGATGGTGGGAGCAGATTCAATCATGGCTTTCAAAAGGGAATTAGCTAATTATCTGAAAAGAAAAGTGCTGTGGGGCTCCAGGGAAAAGACAGGGGAGTGGGTCTAGTTAAATTGCTCTTGCAGAGAACCAGCATGGACTTGATAGGCCAAATAGCCTCCTTCTGTGCTGCAACAATTCTATGATTCTATGGGAGGGCACTGCGAGCATTTTTGTCTGATCAACAGGTAAAATGATGATGTGTGTATATGAATGCAACTTTCATTGGAGCATAACATAAATACCTTGAAGCATAATAGTAGAATGGGCACGATAAACATGCAGGGCTGCGGGGACAGAACAGGGAATGGGACTGATTGAACTGCTCTACAGAGAGCTGGCATGGACTCGATGGGCTGAATGGCCTCCTTCTGTACCATAATGACTCTACGACTCTCACATTGGAACAATCAGGCAAGTCATCACATCTTTGTGGGGGGGGGGGGGGCAGGGGGTGGACTTAATTCATTCAAGGTTATGATTCCAGAGCAGGTTACCTGTCATCCTTTTAGCATGTGTTGTAGACAATAGGGCAAAGCATAATGAACAAGGTTAAAATAAATTGCAAAATAAAAGGAAGCATTTTATGGCAATATTGTCAAGTGACTGTATAAAATGAGAAATCTTTGATTTTGCATTTTATGATGTTCTGCAAATCTCTGAAATATAATACACTTGTAATAACCGTTGCTATTGTACCTATAAGTAAAGGCCAATCGTGATATTAAGCAGTGAAAGACATGCTTACAATTCATGACAAGAATTTTGGGCTGAATTTTGCCTTGCGCATTGGGAACCTGATGTTGGGACCATTTTCTAGGTCCTGAATCCGCACGTTTCAGTAGTGTACCCTCCAGCTTAATTTTATGGGAAACGGCCAATTAGGGATGGCGGGTGGGCTGCTGGGACAGGAGGGCCAAACAGGAGCCGCCATATGAGGGAGAAATCTGCAATCTGCACTGTGGCTCCAGGCTGAGTACAGCTCAGTGAGTGAGCGCAAAAGGGAGCACTGCAAAGAGAGGGAAGTGAGAAGGAAGGGGCTAGAATGATTTTCTTAATCCCTAGCAGTCTCAGTGGCAGCAGGCTCCAAGAAAGACTACTGCGATGGCAGGCCTCTGCCTGCCTTTGAGAGTAGGCTTCCGATTGTCCTCTGATTATTTACTAATCTCATGTAAAGCTGGAGCCATTGTGTTCTCCCGCCGTGCACTCACCTCCTGTGAGCTGGCAAGCCTTGTATAATGTGGGGGTCCTGGTTGCCCTCAGGGAAATTGGAATGGCAAAAAAAACACCTGATTAACTAATCATCTTCCTTAATTGGCTTCCCACTGCTGCCGACCGGGTAGCCATCAGTGTTGCAATGCCGCAACCAGTAAAAGTGCACGGAGGCAGGGCCATGTTGGGGAGCTGGCCCTTTCCGCCACTTTCCTGAACCCCTGCCTCCGAATCCGACTCCAAGGCACTGGGAAAATTCCAGCCTTTATGAGCATATTAGGAAAGCCAACATCACTGACTGTTCTATCATAGGACTACTATCAATTACAATCAAACTATTTTAATGCCTTCAACCTTTACTGAAAGGGGGAAAATATCTATACTGCCTGATTTCTATTATCCTCTGACAATGATTACAGAGTACGCCCAACAGAAATGAGTCAACAGGCAATAGTAATATGAATAACTGTTATTAAATATCTCTCATGTCAGAGTAGTGAGGAAGACTGTCATTTTCTTTATTTGGCTCAATTTACTTCATATTGTTCCATTGTTTCCAGAAATCTATTTAGTTGGATTCTTGAGATTTCAAGGATAATCAACAATATATGCTGTATTAGTTTATGCAACAGTTTAAATGCTATGGATTACCAGTGAAACAGAATATTAAGAGGGTGTTTTCCTACAAGGAAGCAAACAACATGAACGATCTGCAATAAAAAATATAGTAAAACATTCCTTTTGATACTGTTTTTCACTGTAGTTTTGTAGTGCAAACTGAGAGTGCACTGTGAGCAATTTTGTCTGATAAACATTACAATAAAATGATGAAACAAAAACAAGAAATGCTGGATTCACTCAGCAGGTCTGGCAGCATCTGTGGAAAGAGAAGCAGAGTTAACGTTTCGGGTCAGTGACCCTTCTTCGGAACTGACAAATATTAGAAAAGCCACAGATTATAAACAAGTGAGGTGGGGGTTGGGCAAGAGATAACAAAGGAGAAGGTGCAGATTGGACCAGGCCACACATAAAATGATGATGTGTGTATCTGGATGCAGCTTTTCTGTGATAACATTATGGGGTAAATGAAGTTCAAGCATTACAGTTATGTAGCAAAGTCAGTGCCTGTGCTACTTTTGTTCAACTCATGGCTTGCATGCTCTAATAAAAGTTAGCATGCTGTTCCTCTGGCTGATAAAGATTTTCTATAGTTTAATCAAAGCAGGTATTGTACAAGTTTATTTTTATCCTCAAAAATATTTTTTATTTATACATATGTTTATATATTGCTAAACATTTCCTGCTTGTACAACCTGGCTGCCTGTTGTCATATTTTTGTCACACTTTTTGTGTCAACTTTTTCCTATTATAATTTCCATGTCCACATTGATAGGGCTGAACCTTGTTGTCCCGCTACTGGGAGTGGCGGCGGGCAAACAAAAGTGTCGGTCAGCACGCACGGGCCACGTGCCACCACACTGCCGTGATCTTGTGTTCGGCGGCTTATTAACATATGCACAGCAGATGCCCTCCTCTAATGACATGGCGGGGCGGCATTGGGAGCAGGTGCTGGTGCCATCTTTAAAAGGCTGCCAGCTGCATTCACTCTCCCTGCATTGCAGTGACAATTCTGGCAGCAGCATTGTAGGAGTGTGGAAGACATCACAAACTCAGCTAGCATTCCCACTGATCAACATTTGGTTGATGGCTGAGGTCCGACATAGGGTGGCCCCATGTTTCAGTGATGCTTCTCTGTTGATTCTCCTCCAGGCTGCAAGGCGGGCAGTCCTTTTCCCCAGCAATGTCAAGAAGTGGTTCTCCCGCCTGACCAAGAAAGCCTGGATGGAGGTTGTACAGGAGGTCAGCAGCCGTGGGGTCATCAGATGAGACTGGGTGCAGTGTCGTAAGAGGGTCAATGACCTCCTTCGTTCAGCAAAGTTAAGTGGCACGTTCCCACATTGCTCGGTGTGATCTGGTTGTCTCCACATGGTATGCCACATGGGTGCCACTGCCATTTTAGAGACAGGGAGGTCAGGGAAGGTTGATGCACACGGGTGGCAGCATATGTGAAGCAATTCTCCCTAGTTAGTACCTCAGAGCAAGTCAGACCCATGACAGGGTAAGCCTATATGCCAGACCAAGCATCCCCCAGGTGTTGCTGACGCGCTCATGTTGGTACAACCATGATGTTGACATTTGACAATGTTCACTATCTGCATCCTTACTTTTTCAGAAGAGGGCCCATAACAGCAGGGAGGTGTCCAGGACCGGAGGTGAGGTGCCCAACCTAAGGACGCTGTCACAGGCTGAAGAGGAGGCAATGGAGATAGCCGTGAGACAAGGAGCACGTGCCATTTCGGACGTGGAACTCGGGCTCCCAGTTGACAAGAGTGATTATTGCCAAACACAGAATGATTTGAAATTTCATCTCCTATGCTGTCCTCAATGCGACACTTGTACCATAACACCTAAACGTCTGTTCTTCTCATTGTATCTTTCAGGGCGATGCTTGCCAAAGCCCCCAGAGATCTAGGGAATGATGATTACCTCAGAGGACGAGCTAAACTTAGAGGATGCACCGTCACATGATTCTCCTGCTTCTTCCACTTCGGTGGGTATCCAATTGGCAGTAGGATCAGGGTCACAAGCTGGTGAGAGCACAATACATGCAGCCGAGCAGCTGGCTGAGGCTGAGACAATCGAGGCCTCTGACAGTCGGAGGACTGTGGGTGTCCAGGTCCATGCTGAGCCCCAGGCTGATGATGAGCCTCTGGTGTTGACAGCACAGAGCATGCTGGAGTTGCAGGGAGAAGTAAGACAACATCTGGCAGGAATGCCAGAGGCCATGTGCAACTTTGAACGGATGGTGGGGAGTCCATCCATGCCATGAGTGCTGCCATGTCCCAGGAATGTAAGCGCATGGCTTCCTCCAGCGAGAGGTTAGAGACCCTCATGGAGAGCCACATTCCACTGATGCTCAATCACCTGCAAACTGTCGCCTCAGGCGTGACTGTAATTCAGCAGTGGCTGGGCATGAGACGGACTCAGAGCATGAAGAGTGTTCCCACTCCTGGTCTTTCTCCAGAGAGCAGGGAGGCTCCAACGTGCCTTGAGATAGAGGAGGAGGGGCTGCGATCCACATCTGGGGTCTCCCCTCAGTCCCTCCGCCAGTGAGTCCAGCTCCAGCAGCCATGATGCATGAGAAAAGCCCTGCACTGGCGCAGGAGGCCTTCAGGCAGCCGGGGCCCTCCAGGTCTCACTTGCGTAGAGGACGACTGCTGAAGTCATCCCAGGCAAAAGGGCAGCCAGATCAGCAGGCTGCCTCTAGTCCAGCTGCGTGTGCAGAGCACTAAGGAGCACTTGCAAACAGAGTAAAAAGGCACCTTGACATATATGGGTATGCACGGGTGAAACAAATATGTCATGTGCACTTTAATTAAATGTGTTGTCTTGCCAATCATCAGCTTTTATTGTCCAAATAATGCATGCCACCATGGATTTATTATGTCTTTCCATTGTATCTCAAGCCTGACAGTACTGCTAATGTAAGTAATAACATCATTGCCATACCAATGTGCATGATGTGACACCTTACGGATGAAGTCACGTGTAATGGCTCAGTTAGCTGCTGCCAGTCATGCTGGAGAGATGGACGTTACAGAGGCAGAAGACTTCAGACGAGATGTAGGATGGTGCTTTGTGTTATGAGGAACATATGTGGAACTTCAGGGATTGTGGAACAGCTCAGTTATCAGGCGTTGCCTTGCCTCCCTTGCTTGCTGCTCGCCATGTCGGCCCTCCATCACTGCTCTCTGTGCTCCCATGAGTGGTTGTTCTTGGGTGGCCTCTGTCTCCTCATCGTCGGAGGATGTGCCCTGCTCCTGTACCCCTTCATCCTGCAAAGCCTCCTGCCTCTGGACCGCGATGTTGTGCAGAAGGCAGCACCCTACAATGATGTACCCAACACCACCTGGTGCACAATGTAGGGCACCACCAGATCTATTGAGGCAGTGGAAGCACATCTTCAGCATACCCATGGCCTGCTGGATGGTAATTCGGGTGGAATTGTGACAGGCATTGTAGCGCTCTTCTGCATCGTTGCTGGGGTTCCTCACCGGCATCATAAGCCATGTCATTGTGGGGTAGCCCTGATCACCAAGAATCCACCCCTGAAGGTGAGCGAGGGGAGTCAACAGCAGCGACATCTGGGACTGCTGCAGTATGAATGAGTCTTGGCAGCTGCATGAGAAGCAGGCACACACTTTCAGGAAGTGCTTCCTGTGGTCGCACAAAAGTTGGACATTGATGGAATGAAAGCCCTTTCTGTTTATGTATGCTGATGGTTGTTCCGTGGGAGCCTTGATGGCCACACGAGTGCAGTTGATGATACCCTGCACTTGTGGGAATCCTGCAATGGCCCCAAATCCCACTGCCCTCTAAACCTGACTTTCAGGATCCGTCCTGAAGAGAACATAGTCGCTGGCCCTCCTGTATAAAGCATCAGTGATCTCTTTTATGCAGAGGTGAACTGTGGATTGAGAGACCCCACACCTATTGCTGGTGGTTCCCTGGAATGATCCAGAGGCTTAGAAGTTTAGGGACACAGTAACTTTGAGGCTCACAGGCATAGGGTGACCAATAAAGCACATTGGTTGCAGGCCATTATTCAGCAGTGCGCATAACTGTGTGAGGGTCTCTCTGGTCATCTGCAGTCCACTCTGACACCGGTGCCCAGACAGCTGCAGGTATGTCATGTGAGGCCTACAGACTCGCTGGTGTGTGTGGGCATCTCTGTGCCTTGGTGGCGACTGCTGCTCGTGTCTGAGAGGTTCCTCGTGGGCTGCACCTGCCCCTTGGGCCCGCCTCCGGCAGAGGCATGACGGCAAGGGGATCCAGGAAGACAGGGTGGATCATACCCATCTCTATGTTCCTCGTAACTTTGGGCTCCTTCATAAGGTCAGTTTCACCTATCTGGGCAGAAATTTGTGTTAATTCCTGCTTCAGCAGTGTTCCAGCATGAGCTGCATTGCATGGCATGAAGTTCCGCGAAGCAACTTTAAATAAGTGCGAGGCAATCCAGGAAGTTGCCTGGACCACCAACAACAGCAACTTGCACAATTTCCCAGTTGCCCCCGCAAACGGTTCCACTTGCAGAGTTCACTCCTTCCACCCCCCCCTTGCCGCCGGGGCAATGCAGAGTTCATCCCTTCCACCCCCCCTTGCCGCCGGGGCAATGCAGAGTTCATCCCTTCCACCCCCCCTTGCCGCCGGGGCAATGCAGAGTTCATCCCTTCCACCCCCCCTTGCCGCCGGGGCAATGCAGAGTTCATCCCATCCACCCCCCCCCCCTTGCCACCGGGGCAATACAGAGTTCATCCCATCCACCCCCCCCACTTGCCACCGGGGCAATACAGAGTTCATCCCTTCCACCCCCACTTGCCGATACATGATTAATGGATGCAGAGTTCCAAACCCTACCCCTCCCACCCCGCCCCCATTTCTGGCTACTTAAATTTAATACAAATACCTGAGTTTGCTTCAAAAATGAATAAGAGCAGGGTGTTACCTACCAACATTTGCAGGTACCAAGGACTCTCACACAAAAGAACATCGGAGAATTAGGAAGAATTAGGAGCAGAAGTAGGCCATCCGGCCTCTTGAGCCTGATGTGCCATTCAATAAGATCATGGCTGATCTGTTTGTGTCTCGAATTCCACACTCCCAACTACCCCCGATAACCTTTGATTCCCTTGCCTAACAAGAATCTATCTACCTCCACCTTAAAAATATTCATGGACCCCACCTCCACCACCTTCTGAGGCAGAGTTCCAAAGATGCACAATCCTCTGAGAAAAAACATTTCTCCTCATTTCTGTCCTAAAAGGGCGACCGCTAATTTTATAACAGTGTCCCCTAGTTCTGGACTCACCCACAAGAGGAAACATCCTTTCCACATCCACCTTGTCAAGACCATTCAGGATCTTATATATTCAGTCAAGTCTCTCCTCACTGTTCTAAACTTCAATGAAAATAAGCCCACTCTGTCCAACCTTTCCTCTTAAGACAACCTGCTCATTCCAGGTATCAATCTAGTAAACCTCCTCTGAACCGCTTCCAATGCATTTACATCCTTCCTTAAGGCTTGGTGGCGCCAGATTTTCAGGGACGGGAACGTGAAGGCATGTATGTGCCACATGTCGAGCTGAAGATTGGAAACAGTTGGTAGGATCGCAGCAAATTCCATTAAAATGGACGCAAACAGGTAATTTCAATATAAAAAGCATGGCCTTACCGCAGAGCAGTGGAGGTGCCGCAACAGAGCTTCCTCCACTGCCGGGTAGATTGGGCCCGGCAATCCCAGTGTCTGGCTCCATGGCGGGCTGCTGCTGCTCTGATCTCCCAGCTACCCCTCACCATGGAACCCAACGTTGGGAGGAGAATACCCGTCAAAAGCACTTCCTGTACCATGTAGGAACTCCAGGATCCTACATATGTCCTGGACAACTACATGTGCAGAACGTGCCACCAAATGCAAAAATCCGAGTGTCAAATCTTGTAACTCGAGGAGCAGCAGGTGTCATTGAAGTGCATTCGCGAGGATAAGAGATATGTGGATAGCACGTTTCAGGAGGTGCTCACCCTGCAGCTTAAGAGAGCGCAGGCAGAAAGGGACTGTATGGCTGCCAGACGGACAAGAAAGATAAGGCATGTAGTGCAGGAGTCCTCGGAGGGCATCCCACTTTTTAAGCGTTATTCAGTTCTGAGTCCCAATGGGAGAGAGGGTTCCTCTGGAGAGCACAGTGAGAGTCATGACCAGAGCACCATGGTTGGCTCAGCTGTACAGGGAGGGAGGAGAAAAGACAGGAGAGCAATAGTGAAAGGGGATTCTATATTTTGGGGAACAGACAGGTGTTTCTGCGGTCACAGACGTGATTCCAGGATGGTACGTTGCCTCCCTGCTGCAAGGGTCATGGATATCACCGAGCAGCTACAGAGTATTCTGGAGAGCAAGGGTACACAGCCAGAGGTTGTGGTTCATATTGGTACCAATGATATAGGTGGATGAGGTCCTGCAGGCTGAGTTTAGGGAGTTAAGAAAGAGATTAGTAAGCAGGCCCTCAAAGGTAGTAATCTCCAGATTACTCCCAAGGCCACGTGCTAGTGAATATAGAAATAGGAGAATATACCAGATGAACGCGTGGTTGGAGAGATGGTGCAGCAGGGAGGACTTCAGATTTCTGGGGCATTGGGACTGGTTCTGGGGAAGGTGGGACCTGTACAAGCTAATTTGTCGACACTTGAACAGGACCAGGATGAATATCCTTGCAGGAAGGTTTGCTAGTGCAGTTGGGGATGGTGTTCACTAGATTGGCAGGGGGATGGGAACCTGAGGGCAGTTTCAAATAGGACAAATTCAGAGCAGGGAATGGGAGGCTGAAAATTAACGAGTGACTCTGAAAGACAGAAGTAGCAAAGGTTAAAAAGTGTGTAGAACAGGAATTTGGCAGTGTTAAAAGGTATTTATTTAAATGCAAGGAATAGAGCAAATAAAGCTGATGGGCTGAGGGCACAGATAGACACATGGCAGCATGATAACGTTACTATAATGGAAACTTGGCTTAAAGAGTGTTACGAAAGTGCCTCTGTGTTTTGTTAAATATATTTTTTGAGGAATCATTTTTGAAAGATTGAAGAAATGTTAAACTTTGGGATTTTCCAAGGGTGCCACATTAAGGACACTTGCCTTTGAAGAAGAGTCCCTGGAAATATTTTTAAAAAGGGTCTTATGAGGAAAATAAGCCTTTCTGGGAAACCACCTCACTGCCAGCAACAACAAGCCTTTCCGGGAAACTAAAAGCAAAATACTGCGGATGCTGGAAATCACCTCCAGCGTGATGCCACGACCAAACGCATCTTCCCCTCCCTTCCCCTGTCAGCATTCCGAAGGGATCGTTCCCTCTGCGACACCCTGGTCCACTCCTCCATTACCCCTACCACCTCGTCCCCGTCCCATGGCACCTTCCCCTGCAATCGCAGGAGGTGTAATACCTGCCCATTTACCTCCTCTCTCCTCACTATCCCAGGCCCCAAACACTCATTTCAGGTGAAGCAGCTATTTACTTGTACTTCTTTCAATGTAGTATACTGTATTCGCTGCTTACAGTGTGGTCTCCTCTACATTGGGGAGACCAAGCGCAGACTGGGTGATCGCTTTGCGGAACATCTCCGCTCAGTCCGCAAGCAGGACCCTGAGCTTCCGGTTGCTTGCCATTTCAACACTCCCCCCTGCTCTCATGCTCACATCTCTGTCCTGGGATTGCTGCAGTGTTCCAGTGAACATCAACGCAAGCTCGAGGAACAGTATCTCATCTACTGATTAGGCACACTACAGCCTGCCAGACTCAACATTGAGTTCAATCATTTCAGAGCATGACAGCCCCCCATTTTACTTTCATTTTTAGTTATTTTTTCTTTTTTTCTTTTTTACATTTTTTACAATTTTTTTTTGCATTTATTTCATTTCATCTTAGTTTGTTCAGTTTGCTTACCCACTGTTTTTTTCAGGTTTGCACTTGCTGCGGTTCAATATTCAGTCCGTTAACACCTAATCTGTACTAATGCTTTGTCTTTCAACACACCATTAACATATTGTTTGCCTTTGCTCCATGACCTTTTGGTCAGCTACGTGGCCTTGTCCAATCTACATCTTCTCCTTTGTTATCTCTTGCCCCACCCCCACCTCACTTGCTTATAACCTGTGATTTTTCTAATATTTGTCAGTTCCGAAGAAGGGTCACTGACCCGAAACGTTAACTCTGCTTCTCTTTCCACAGATGCTGTGGACCTGCTGAGTGGTTCCAGCATTTCTTGTTTTTCTTTCCGGGAAACTACCTGACATCCAGCTCAATAAACAACATAGAACTTTGGACACCTGGAGAAGTTGTTTACAAAGAAGTGACAGGCCAAGATTGATGGAGGTCAAATTGTTGACCTCCTGTTGCCGGTTTCACTTTTGAATTGTTTTGAGTTGGGGTTGAACTGTATATAAAGGGAGAGAACTTCCAAAGAAAGAAAAGAATTCCCAAGGAAGGAGAGAAGACCACAACCCAGCTCAGCTTTCCAGCATCTCTCTAAAAGACCCTGAGAAGTGCATTGTGTCAACTCATCTTGTCTTCTGTCTTTGAAAAATAGCCTGCTAAATTAATTCTCAATGCCACCTGAAAAGAACAAGTGATACCAGTGACCCATCTAAGTGTTGGCGGAGGCCAGACTGTTTGCCAGTTTTGGAACACAACATATCTCATCTACTGTTTCTTCAAGAATGAGCACGTATTCAGCCCAAGTGGGTTTTTTTGTCTGTAATAGAGCTCTAAAAACAAAAATCCCTTTATTTTTCTGGTTAACCGGTGTGTGTGTGTGTGTGTGTCCCCGTCCGAGAGTGAGGGGCTAAGGTAAAAAGGGAACTTTAATATTTCAATCTGTGTGTTTATGCTTTACTTCAGTCCTGGTTAAGACTTGTTTTATAAACTGATAATTTTGTTGTTTATTAAAGAAACCTGGTTGGTGTGCTTTATTCTAGGATAAAAATAGAGTCTATGATTGACTGTATCAGTAGGTGGGAAAAAATTGAACATATGTTGTGACCCATGGAGAATTGGAACTAGAATAAACAGTGCACTCCTCCCACCTCAACTGTAACAAGAGGGGCAAAAATGGCAGCTCAACATCCCTGGATACAGAATTTTCAGGCAGGATAGAGAGGGGGATTAAAAAAGGAGGGGATGTAGCATTATTGGTTAAAGTATCAATTACAGCTGTGAGGAGAGATGATATGCTAAATGAATCATCAAATGAGGCCATATGGGTTGAGCTCAAAAATAAAAAAGGGGCAGCCTCACTACTAGGAGTGCACTATAGACCCCGAAATAGTGAGAGGGAGATAGAAAAACAAATATGTAGGCAAATTTCTAAGTACAAAAACAATAGGGCAATAATAGTCGGGGATTTCAACTACCCTAATATCAACTGGGAGACAAACAGTGTGAAGGGCATAGAGGGGACAAAATTCTTGAACTGCATTCAAGAGATTTTTTTAGCCAGCACGTAACAAACCCAATGAGAAGGGACACAATTCTAGATTTTTTTCTTCTTCTTTGGCCTCCTTGTCTTGGGAGACAATGGGTAAGCGCCAAGAGGTGGTCAGTGGTTTGTGGAGCAGCGCCTGGAGTGGCTATAAAGGCCAATACTAGAGTGACAGACTCAAAGAACAAAGAACAAAGAACAGTACAGCACAGGAACAGGCCATTCGGCCCTCCAAGCCTGCGCCGATCTTGATGCCTGCCTAAACTAAATCCCTTCCACAGGTGCTGCAGAAAAAATTGGTTGTTGGGGCTGTTACACAGTTGGCTCTCCCCTTGCGCTTCTGTCTTTTTTCCTGCCAACTGCTAAGTCTCTTCGACTCGCCACATTTTATCCCTGCCTTTATGGCTGCCTGCCAGCTCTGGCGATCGCTGGCAACTGACTCCCACGACTTGTGATCAATGTCACAGGACTTCATGTCGTGTTTGCAGATGTCTTTAAAGTGGAGACATGGATGACCGGTGGGTGTGATACCAGTGGCGAGCTCGCTGTACAATGTGTCCTTGGGAATCCTGGCATCTTCCATGCAGCTCACATGGCCAAGCCATCTCAAGCGCCACTGACTCAGTAGTGTGTATAAGCTGGGAATGTTGGCCGCCTCGAGGACTTCTGTGTTGGAAATACAGTCCTGCCACCTGATGCCAAGGATTCTCCGGAGGCAGCGAAGATGGAATGAATTGAGACGCCGCTCTTGGCTGACATACGTTGTCCAGGCCTCGCTGCCGTAGAGCAAGGAACTGAGGTCACAGGCTTGATACACGCGGACTTTTGTGTTCCGTGTCAGTGCGCCATTTTCCCACACTCTCTTGGCCAGTCTGGACATAGCAGTGGAAGCCTTTCCCATGCGCTTGTTGATTTCTGCATCGAGAGACAGGTTACTGGTGATAGTTGAGCCTCGGTAGGTGAACTCTTGAGCTACTTCCAGAGCGTGGTCGCCAATATTGATGGATGGAGCATTTCTGATGTCCTGTCCCATGATGTTCATTTTCTTGAGGCTGATGGTTAGGCCAAATTCGTTGCAGGCAGCCGCAAACCTGTCGATGAGACTCTGCAGACTCTCTTCAGTGTGAGATGTTAATGCAGCATCGTCAGCAAAGAGGAGTTCCCTGATGAGGACTTTCCGTACTTTGGACTTCGCTCTTAGGCGGGCAAGGTTGAACAACCTGCCACCTGATCTTGTGTGGAGGAAAATTCCTTCTTCTGAAGATTTGAGTCTTAGTAAATGAAGCTGAACAAGTGGATGAAGTAGCAGTGTGTGACCATTTTGGAGATAGTGACCATAATACAGTTAGTTTTTGCATAATCATGGAAAAGGACAAAGATAGAACAGGAGTAAAAGTTCTAAATTGGGGGAAGACAAATTTTATGAAGCTGAGAGGTGATCTGGCTAAAATGCACTGGATACAGCTACTTGAAGGAAAATCAGCGACAAACCAGTGAGAGGCATTCAAAAGCGAGATTCTATAGGTACAGTGTAGGCATGTCCCCACAAAGATAAAGGGTGGTACTGCCAAATCTAGAGCCCCTTGGTTATCTAGAAGCATACAGGTTAAGATAAAGAGAAAAAAGAAAGCTTATGACAGACACAAACAATTCAATACTTTAGAAAGCCTAGAGAAGTATAGGAAGTACAGGGGTGAAGTAAAAAAGGAAATTAGAAAAGCAAAGTGGACATGAAAAAATATTGGCAGGTAAGATCAAGGAAAATCCAAAGATGTTTCATCAGTACATTAAGAGCAAGAGGATAACGAAGGAAAGGGTAGGCCCTATCAGAGAAGCACAAGATAACATGTGCGTGGATGCAGAAATTGTGGACAGTGTTCTTAATGAGTACTTTGTCTCTGTCTTCACAAAGCAGAGGAATGATGCTGACATTGTAGTTAAAGAGGAGGAGTGTGAAATATTAGATATGATAAGCATAATGAGAGAGGAAGTACGAGAGGGTTTGACATCCTTGAAAGTGAATATATTCCCAGGGCTGGTTGGATTGTATCCCAGGCTGTTAAAGAAAGCCAGGGAGGAAATAACGGATGCTCTGAGGATCATCTTCAAATCCTCACTAGATAAAGATGAGGTACCAGAGGATTGGAGATCTGCGAACGTTGTACCATTGTTTGAAAAGGGTACGAGGGATAGGCCAAATAATTATAGGCCGGTCAGTCTGACCTCGATGGTGGGCAAATTATTAGAATCAATTCTGAGAGATAGGATAAAATGTCACTTAGAAAGACATGGATTAATCAGGGATAGTCAGCATTGATTTGTTATGACAAGGTCGTATCTTACTAACTTAACTGAATTTTTTGAGGAAGTAACGAGGAGGATTGATGACAGTAATGCAGTGGATGTGGTCTACATGGATTTTATTTAGCATGGCAGACTGGTCAGAAAACTTAAAGCCCATGGGATACAGGGGAATGTGGCAAGTTGGATCCAAAATTGGCTCAGTTACAGGAAACAAAGGGTAATGGTCGACAGATGTCTTTACAAATGGAATGTGTTTTCCAGTGGCGTTCCACAGGGTTCCCTTGCTGTTTGTGGTATATGTTAATGGTTTGGACTTAAATGTGGGACGCATTTGCAGATGACACAAAAATTGGCCGTTTAGTTGATAGTGAAGAGGACAGCTGTAGACTCCAGAATGATATCAATGGTTTGGCTGAGGGAGCGGAAAAGTGGCAAATGGAATTCAATCCAGATAAGTGTGAGGCAATGCATTTGGGGAGGGCAAATAAAGCGAGGGAATACACAATAAACAGGAGGATATTTAGAGGGATAGAGGAAGTAAGAGACCTTGGAGTGCATGTCCACAGGTCACTGAAGGTGGCAGAATAGGTAGATAAAGTGGTGAAGAAGGCATATGGAATACTTTCCTTTATTGGCCAATGTAATAGAATACAAAAGCATGGATGTAATGTTGGAACTGTAGAAAATGCTGGTTAGGCCACAGCTGGATATTGCATACAGTTCTGGTCACTACATTACAGGAAGGACATAATTGCTCTGGAGAGAGCACAGAGGAGATTTATAAGAATGTTGCCAGGACTTGAAAATTGCAGCTATGAGGAAAGATTGGATAGGCTAGGGTTGTTTTCCTTAGAACAGAGGAGGCTGAGGGGTGACTTAATTGAGGTGTACAAAATTATGAGGGGCCTAGATATAGTAGACAGAAAGGACCTGTTTCCCCTAGCGGAGAGGTCAATTACCAAGGGGCACAGATTTAAGGTGATTGGTAGAAGGATTAGAGGGGACATGAGGAAGAACGTTTTCACCCAAAGGGTGGTGGGTGTCTGGAATTCACTGCCTGAATCGGTGGTGGAGGCAGAAACCCTCAACTCATTTAAAAGGGACCTGGACCTACACCTGAAGTGCTGTAACCGGCAAGTGGAGCATGTGCTGGAAGGTAGAATTAGATAGAGCAGCTAGATTTTTCAGCCAGCGCAGACGTGATGGGCTAAATGGCCTGTTTCTGTGCTGCAGCTATTATTCTAACTAGATACCGGCCATGGTGTTTTTTCCCTTTGTAAATGTGTTCTGATTATTGTACAATCAGGTGTCTGTGGATTAGTTTCTAAACTGCCTTTACCAGTTTGGCCAGCAGTTTGACTTCGTTATCAGGCATTATTTTTAAATTTTACTTTTATTTTGGACAGCTTTTTAAAAGTTAAAAAAATTTATAATTTACTCCTGAATCTTCAGCTGCTGCTATCTTTCATTCTCATATTTACTGGTTAAAATAAAAGTTAAAATCAGGTTTGTACAGGCTCCCTCTCCTCCCACTTTAACCACTCATTGAAGCCCTGGGATAAATATACCTTTGTTTACATTGCTAAATAATTTTAAAAATTGCTCCCCCACCCTCCCCCAGCCTCCCACCTGAAAATTTGCAAATTTACTTCCTGTCTTATACTATTTGGTATCTTCCCATCCTGCTCACAAGAACCTTCACCAATCAAAGCTATAATTGTAACCGTGTCCACTAATTGCAGTTAAGAAACTCGTCACAAAAACCATCATTTTAACAAAATCTAACCAGACGGCCAAAAATTTAATGTTTATGAGTGCATTGTGAGCAATGTAAGAGGATTCATGCTCCACTTAGTCCTCCTTCTGTCCTCCACGACCACTGTGTCAATTTTTAATCTCTTTTCATCCTCCCTCAAGCTAATTTTCAGGCACTTCCTGCTCCCACAGATGCAATTTTGCTTCCTCCCCAACTAAGACAATTTTCAGCCCTCCTCCTCCTCTCTCCATCCTCACTGAAGCAATTAGCAGCTTCCCACTGCTCCTCTACTCACAGATGTATTAAACAAGTGCCTGATGCGTTGTTCAACATCGTTTGTGGTTCTTTCCTCATGGAATAACAACAACAGTATGACAAGGCTGCCCAATTTCACTGCACTGAATCCATGGGGTCTCAATGACACTCTTATGACACAAAGGCTGTGAAATTGGACAGGGCCCAAAAACAGGTATCACAATGTATAATTAACTCAAGCCTGTTGCTCCCAATGCAGGCAGCATTCAAACTTCGTGCTACATGCTAATTTGCATAATTACTGCATGCAGCCAATGTTAAGTGCACTGCTGAATGGCTGCATAGCTCAGCAGGGGACCCAAGATTGTTCAACACCTGTACCGCTTAAAACCAGCCTATACCCTTAAAGGAGAGGTGCATTCTGGCTGGAGCATGCGCTAGAAGTGGTGCCCAGAAGAGAGTGTGAGCAGGAAGAACACTGAAGTATGGTAACAGGGCAGAAAGTGTGTTCCAAGGGTCTCTGAAATGGATGGAGGAGGTCAACAGGAGGAGAGAAGCCCTCTACGCAGAGGGAACCAGGAGACCCTCCAGGCAAACTGTGAAGACAGTGGGAGCAGAGAGTTGTGGTGGTCAATGCCAGGATTCTAGCCCCGCAGACCTTGATCCCACACTACAATATTTCAATGACTTCACACAAATGTTCATGGTCAGTGGATTCATCTTCAAATGCCATATCCCACTAACTGGACCACTAGCCTTGCACACTGCTCAATGCACCACACCCCCATCACTCACCTACCAAAATCTCTATCAATCATGACCAAAACCTAACATTCATAGCTTCACCTCCCCCTCACACCCATAGCACTGTTTCAAGCCTCACACCTGCATCCTGCACACATTGCCAGCTATTCTCCCATGATAGCCACGTCACCCAAACACTTGACACCACACTCACTGACACTATTCCCTCTCTTGTAAGATAAGGTGGTGAATAACTGGAGACAGCAGGGGACAGGCATGACTGCATGTACTAACCCCATTGGAGGAGACTGTGCTCACCATCACGTCTCACCTCTGCCTCATATGACAATCGTCCCTGATTTACAAGCTGCAGATGATGTAAGCGGCACCTCTTGCTTTCCACCTTCCCCTCACCAGCACCCTACCCTTGTTCCTTGTGCCTTTCTCCTTTCAGATACCTGGGAACTGCAACCTGGCCCAGCTGTGGTGGAAGAGAAGGAAGACAGTGATGAAGAAGAAACACTGTCACTTGCTCTCACACTCACAGACTCCAGCTCAGATAATGACACTGTGCACACTTTAGAGGATAGTTCAGAAGTGGGACCTGCACATTGTGAGACAGCAGGTATGAGTGAGCTGCAACCAGGGAAGGGTCAAGGGCAGCATGGGTGCCAGGTCATCAGATATGAGGTCACACATGGGCTCTGCTCCAGAGGGCTTAGATGAGGACTTAGATGAACTAGCCTACAGAAGAAGGCTGGGGTGTATGCACACTGATAATGCTTGGTGCCTTGACAGGCCTGCCAGAAAGTCTGCAGTTAAGGTCCAGGAGCATGGAAGAATATGGCACCAACTTGGCACATGGCCTTCTGCAGAATTTGGAGCCCATCAAGGACCATTCTTCAGCTGTTGCTAACCTTTTAGATTTACGTAGGTAATACCCCTTTGTGTTAACTACTTTATTTTAAAGGTTTTACATTTTGTGGTTCATTATCTCATTACGGGACAAATTTACATTTTGTTCTCACATAAGCTGTTTTTACTGTCTGCTGTCAAGGTCTCACCCTTTTACTGCAAGGGCACTGTTCAGGACCGAAAATGACGGCCTTAGGCCCGTTCATGAGTTTGCGTGAGATACAGTGAGAAATGATCGGATCAAGGTAGCCATTGTCATGCAAGATGCCTTTGATTCGCCCTATTTCAGCATTAAGTTTGCATGGTGAGCAAATGGCTCGAGCCCTGTTTACGAGGTTGCCAATAAGGCCAATCTTATCGCGCGTGGAACTGTAAGAATCCCAATGTGTTTATTGACCAGTGAAGGTAGATTTGTGGTAGACCGTGGTAAAGAACCCCTTAGCAGATTTCTCAACTAGTGTATCAAGGAAAAGGAACTCATTTGACTGCTCCACTTCCAAGGTGAATTTGAGCGCAGGATGGAGCCCAGTAAGTTGTGTTAGGAAATTATTACATGCAGCTGCGGATTCAAATATAACAAACCTATCATCTACATATTGGAACTATGCAAGAGGTAGGAGGTTATGTGTCATTCCCTCGAAGAAACATTTCTCACAGAACCCAACAAAGATGTTTGTGAGAGCTGGGCCTAGATGGGATCCCATGGCAACACCATCTATTTGGGCATACATGGTGTCGCTAAAACTGAACTGAACTGCACAAGTTGCCTAGTTCATAAGTTCAATGAATGCTGATTCATGCAATTGTGGTGGGTCTAGATCACCATGATATAGTGCTGTAGCGCAAATATCTATGGCTTCCTTAAGTGGTACATTGGTGAATAGGCTAACAATGACAAATTAATATACTGGTTCATAACTTTTTAGTAACCTAATAATCTTACATTGTTGAACCAGGTCTCTGTGATGTCATTCTAATCATAGCATCCTTCTCCATTAATGGACTCTTGGTCTCCCATTTTATCCCTAAAACTCCAAGCATTCATATATAGAACAGAATCATCCATTTTCCTCACTCTCTGGACTGATATGTTCATTTTGGCATTATTATCACATGTGGTCATATCCTCATACTATTCACACTAATGTGCTGTATTAGTGTCCACACTTTGAACCATCTTATACCAGACCGTGCTTTGTACCGTAACCTCTCACTTCTGTATCTTTTTTACTCTCATCACTCGAAATTTATTTTCCCTCTTTCAAGGTCTTTTCTGTTTGCCCCTCTCCTTGCTTTATTAATTTAAATCTTATATCTTTAAAAAAGGCAAAGCATTCTATTTTCATCACACCCTGTCCCCCCTTAGAATCACAGAAGTTCACAGCACAGAAGAAGGCTATTCAATATTTCATAAGGTCATAAGAACTAGGAGCAGGAGTAAGCAATTCAGCCCCTCAAGCCTGCTCCGCCATTCAATATGATCATGGCTGATCTCATCTTGGCCTCAACTCCACTTTCCTGCCCATTCTCCATAACCCTTCAACCCTTTACTAATTAAAAATCTATCTCCTCCTTAAATTTACTCAATGTCCCGGCATCCACCGCACTCTGGGGTAGTGAATTCCACAGATTCACGACCCTTTGAGAGAAGTATTTTCTCCTCATCTCTGTCTTAAATCTGCTACCCCTTATCGTAAAACTATGACCTCTCATTCTAGATTGCCCCACAAGAGGAAACATCCTCTCTATGTCTACTTTGTCAATCCCCTTAATCATTTTATATATCTCAATTAGATCTCCTCTCATTCTTCTAAACTCTAGAGAGTAAAGGCCTAAACTGCTCAATCTCTCTTCATAAGACAAACCCCTCATCTCTGGAATCAATCTAGTGAACCTCCTCTAAACTGCCTCCAATGCAACTACATCCCTCCTCAAATAAGGGGGCCAAATCACCAGGTGCGGTCTCACTAATTCCTTGTACAGTTGCAGCAACACTTCCCTACTTTTATACTCCATTCCTTTAGCAATAAATGCCAAAATTCCATTTGCCTTCCTTATTACCTGCTGTACCTGCATCCTACTTTTCTGCAATTCATGCATGAGGACACCCAGATCCCTCTGCACCGAAGCACTCTGAAGTTTCTCTCCATTTAGATACTAATTTGCCTTTCTATTCTTCTGACCAAAATGGATAACCTCACACTTATCCATGTTAAACTCCATCTGCCAAATTTTGGCCCATTCACCTAACCTATCCATATCCATTTGTAAATTTCTTATTTCTTTATTGCAACTTACTATCCCAACTATTTTAGTGTCATCTGCAAATTTGGCTATAGTACCTTCTATCCCTGCATTCAAGTCATCAAAATAGATTGTAAATAGTTGGGGTCTGTGGACCGAACCCTGTGGCACTCCACTAGTTACATCTTGCCAACCAGAAAAAGACCCATTTATCCCAACTCTCTGTTTTCTGTTGGTTAGCCAATTCTCTATCTAAGCTAATAAATTGCCCCTAACCCTATGTGATCTTACCTTATGTATTAACCTTTTGTGCGGCACCTATCAAATGCCATCTGGAAGTCCAGATATACTACTTCTACAGGATCCCCATTATCCACTTTGCTAGTTACAGTTTCGAAGAACTCTCGCAAATTAGTCAAACACGATTTACCCTTCATAAAACCATGCTGGCTCTGATGGATTGTGTTTTGACTTTCTAAGTGTCCTGTTATTATTTCCTTAATAATGGATTCTAGCAATTTCCCACTGACAGATGCTAAACTAACTGGTCTATAGTTTCCTACTTTCCGCCTCCCTTCCTTTTTGAATAAGGATGTTATATTAGCTTTTTTCCAATCCACTGGAACCTTTCCCGCATCCAGGGAATTTTGGAATATTATAACCAATGGATCCACTATCTCCGCTGCCACTTCCTTTAAGTCCCTAGGATGTAGGCCATCAGGCCCTAGGGACTTGTCTGCCTTCAATCCCAATAGTTGGCTCAGTAGTTTTTTCCTAGTGATGATGATTGTTCTAGGTTCCTCCCTTTCTATAACCTCTGCATTACCTGTTACTATTGGGATGGTACTAATATCCTCCACCGTGAAAACTGAGGCAAAATCATGTTGTTTAAACAAATTCTCTTGCAATACAGTAACAGCACTTGGCTCTGAAATTGCTGGAAGGTGTGATTATCTCATCCCTCTCCTCGAGATAAGTTAATGGCCAGATTCCAGTACTATTGTCTATGATGGTCGCCATATTATCATATCGAAGGCATATCCCTTGTACCATAGTGCAGGGTAACCAGTCTCTTGATTGCATTAGCCGATGACAGGCGATAGTTTTTCCTCTGGTATTAATGCTTGAATTTCTTTTGATGAGCCACTGTCCTTTTACGAAATGTCCAAATTAACTTTTTTCTGCCCAGCCTGTGCTGCTGGCTGTAGTTTGGCTTTTGTATTGTAATCCAAAACATGAGGTCAAAGCATGTCTGTGGGTCTGAATTTTATAGTCCATCCATTTTCCCAGTTGGAGGGGATTCTGATCCTACACCCACACCCACAAAACCAACACCTTGCACAACCTCTCCACATATAATTGTCATACCCACCTCCAACAGCTAGAAGTTGGCTCCCATGTGTGAGACAAATACGGAGATATTAGGAGACATATAGGAGATAGAAGGTAGGAAAGATTTGTAGAAATAGCGTGAGAAAGAATGAGAACAACAGTTAAAGACAAAAATATAGAAGTGACAAAAGAGAAAATTGTGAAACCATGCAAAGAGTAAAAAGGGTACAAGATAAATAGGACAGAGAGAGAGAGAGACACACACACACACACACTCAGAAAGAATTGCACAGTGGAAAGGAAGCTGAAAGAGGTTAAAGGAAGAGATCCACGTTAGCTCTGATTTTAACTCGGGTGTGAGTACAGTGTGTGGGCGAGGGGTGGGTGGAAGGTTCCCAGACAGCATCGGTGTGAGGTTCAAACTGTTTTAACTCCTGGACCTCATTACCATCTTCCAGGATGACTCCTGCTCAAAACTGATGAGAATGACAAGGAGACGGGAGAGCAGGAGCAGAATTTTGCAAGCCAGCAGGCCACCACCGAAGATCCACCGGAATGGGCACTGGCACCAAGGAAAAGGTAAGCGAGTTTCTAGATGTGATTGCAGCTCATCTCTGGTGGACGTAAAAGATCCCATGTCACTATTTCAAAGAATTGCACAGGAGTTATCCCTGGTGTCCTGGTTAATATTTATCCCTCAATTAACATCACAAAAACAAATTATCTGGTCATTATCATATTACTATTTGTGGGAGCTTACTGTTTGCAAATTGGCTCCTGCGTTTCCCACGTTATAATAGTGATTACACTTCAAAAGTAAGACATTGGCGGCAAAGAAGTTTGTAACATCCTGTGGTCATGAATGACACTATATAGATGCAAATCTTTTCTTTCTTTAGGGGAGAGTGAAGGGGAGGGAAGCCTGTTGCAGGGGAAACCCAAGGTTTCATTATGGGCTCCAGGGGAAGCACCCATATTCCTCTTGGTGCAGGAGGAAACCAAGAAAAAAAAATCAAATTTGAACTTTTGGTCATGGTTCTGCCTGCCATCAGTTTTCATTGGTGAGCCTAGCACTGTGTGTGACTTACCCGACTCTGGGTTAAAATCACCTTGGGATGTAAATGATCTCATCAGAACCTGACTTTTAAAGATTAATGAGACCCTGTTAGCCTGTGGCAGGCACCTTCCCCATGACCAGAAACAAAGCGATTAAAATGGTGGCAGAAATAAATGCATTGGGAAAGCAGTGGGAGGCATCCAGCCTCCATTTTAAACACACACCTGCCCTGTTCCCATGATCAACAGGATTAAGTTGGACATTTTTTGCCCACGAGTCAGGACATAAGGTATCAACTTATATAATACATTTAACATTACATGGTATATTAAAACAGCATATCCTGTACACACACCATAAGCAATGTCTAGTACAGTCTACTAGTATATATAAATACAATATTATAGATTATATAAATCCATCAAACAAAATTTAGTATTGCCGATATTAACAAATCTTCATGTTGATTGTTTTCAAGTGGCTGTTCCCGTATTCCAATGATACTACGCCTAAAACAAAGTCTTCGGGATTGTTTGTGTGACAAGATTTATTCTGCAGTTTGAATGAACAGCATTTTTCCACTGGGAACCTTGTAGAAAGAAGGTAGACCACTAGGGGGAGGAAAAGATCCAAGTAGTTGCAAAATATTGGCATCTTAAATGTAAAATTAATAGTATTGTAATATCCAAAGCTTCCTGATATAACATACACAAAATACTTGTAGCCAAGCTTTGCAGCCAATTCTGAATTCTCATCGTCAAAAAACACTGCTTAGAATCAAGCACCATGGCCAAGAACCAAGTGTTAGAATTCAAGGAAATATCATAGCCAAAGGGTACTGTATTTCATCTCAACTGGACTGTCTGCAAGTATACATAAGAAAAATAATGATCTATACCATTTAGTAAGAACATAAAAATATGAAATAGGAGAAGGAGTAGACCATTCAGTCTCTCAAACCTGCTCCGCCATTCACTATGATCATAGCTGATCGTCTACCCATCTCCACTTTCCTGCCCACTCCCCATTTCCCTTGATTCCCCGAGAGATCAAAAATCTATCGATTTCAGTCCTAAAATATACTCAATAATGGAGCATCCACAACCCTCTGGGGTAGACAGTTCCAAAGATTCACAACCATCTGAATGAAGACATTTCTCCTAATCTCAGTTCTAAATGATCCTTATCTTGAGGATACACCCCAAGATCTAGATTTCCCCAGCCAGAGTAAACAACATCTCAGTGTCCACCCTGTCAAGCCCCTTCAGAATCATGTATGTTTCAATGAGATCACCTCTCATTCTTCTATATTCCAGAGAGGATAGGCCCAATTTACCACCACAGGACAATCCTCTCAACCCAGGAACCAATCTAGTGACCTTCGCTGGACTGCCTCCAAGGCATGTATACCCTTCTCTAGATATGGAGACCAAAACTGTGCACAGTACTCCAGGTGTGGTCTCACCAGAGCCCTATACAAGTGTTGCAAGACTTCTTTATTCTTGTAATCCAATCCCCTTACAATAAAGGATAACATGCCATTTGCCTTCCTAACTGCTTGCTGTACCTGCATTTTAATCTTCTGTGCTCCTTGTATGAGTACACCCAAATCTCTCTCAATGTCAACATTTGGAAGTTTCACACCTTTTAAAAATATTATGTTTTTCTATTCTTACTACCAAACTGCCTAACCTCACACTTCCCCACATTATGTATACTCCGTATGCCACCTTATTACCCACTCACCTAACTTGTCTGTATCTCTTTGCAGCCTCTCTGAGTCCTTCTTACAGCTCACATTCCCACCTAATTTTGTATCATCAGCAAACGTAGTTACATTAGTCTTGGTCTCTTTGTCTAAGCCATTAACATAGATTGTAAAAAATTGAGGCCCTAGCACTGATCCTTGTGGCACTCCACTAGCTATAGCCTGCCAATTTGAAAATGCCCTGCTTATCCTTACTTTTTGCTTCTTCTTAGTAGTTTGTAATTACACTGAAAGTCCGTGGTTCCACACATATGAAGATTTACATAAAATATTGCAATGTTTTTATTATGTAGTGAGATGACTTTTCTAATAGTGTTTGTAGCTGGGAAATTGTGTGATTGGAGGCTGGAAAAATCACAAGTTCAAGAACTTGGCTTCCTTTCTGTCTACACTTGTGTTTCAGGGCAATTTCTTGACCTGGTTGCCTTCCAGCAGTGGGTCCTTTGCACAGAAAGTGTGTGTGAGTTTCACTAATGTGTCCAGCAGATCGGAAGTGCAATGATACAACCTTCATGACTCCTTTTGTGTCCCAGGTACCAGATAAGGAGATAACCATCCTCAGGGGTACTGGCAGCCAAACTAACAGAAATGCCACCGGAAAGCACAACAAATACCATGGTATTAGTAAAAGGGCTTACAGACAAATGCTTGAAAGTTCTCTTAGTTAAAATTTACCTACAGAGTAAGTTGGTCACCGGGGTAGTGACAGTTGGAATCATTCTGAGCTTACCCATTCAAGGGTAAACTTATTGCTGGGCAATGACTTGGCAGGAAGCACTGTATGGTACCCAGAGGGTCCAGAGCAGTCCACGGAGACCGGAGAAACTGAGGGGACAAAACAAAACTCTGTACAACTGCAGAGGGCGGGGGAAGTCCCAAAAATCCCACAGTGGGTGATAGAGCCAGAAGAATTTAAAAGGGCCCAGGTAGAGGCAAAAAGATTTAAAAAAGCTAAGATCATAGCTGCAAAAGCCAAAAGAAAAGCAATTGAGATATGGTTAGCTGAAACCTTTTTAAAAGATTGAAATAGGGATGAGGCAAATTCCCAAACAGGAAAACCAAGAGTGAGGGAGATGCCTCACCCAGTCCACCTGCCATAGGCAGTGCAGTGGAAGCAGGACAATCACCTGTGAGCAGTAGTGTCCCAGATGACATGGGCAGATTAGGGAAACACTTATCTGAAGTAAAAGGAAGCAGGAATGTAACATATTCTAAAGTGAACCACACTTGTGAAAATAGCAAGAAAACTAAAAGTGAGGTCAGCATGGATCTACCCACTGAAGAATCACACAATCAGGTTCCACATCCGAAACTAATCAAACCCAACAATTTAGAGTCAGAACTCAGCAAGAGCAAGGAGCAGGAAGAAATCTCATATGCCTCGCAAGGGCTAAAAAACAATATATCACCCACGATCACCCTAGAAATCAAAACTATCAATGTGTCAGAACCTGAATGGTTAACTCCATGTATTGTGGAAGCAGTGATTAAGGTATTAAAGATTGTACAAACATAGAACCTAACAACAAGCAGTAACAGAAATTTGCATATTACAAGCTTCTCCAACAATCACATGGTCCTGGAGATTAACACTCCTAAAGTAGTACAAACTGGTACGACAGAAACTACAACCCCATATGATAACATCTAAATAAAAGAAATGCAATGTTTTGATGGTACCTCATCCACAGGAAGGATGATGGGCAAAAACATAGGCTGGAAGCCTGAGGGGTGAATGAAATGAATGTGTAAAGTGCTGTAACCCTAAACTGTCTTACTGTTTCTTCTTTTCCCTCTTTCCAACACGCCCCCCCAAAAAAAACAGGAAAATTAAATCCAAGGAATTTAATTTTTTTCCCTTTTGAGAGAGGTGTCACATGCATCACAAGTGCAATAATACAACAATCATGGACTAACTCTAAAGAGTTATGAAAAATGGACTTTGTCTTTAAAGAAATTAAAAGTGAACAATGGTCCAAAATGGCCACCGAAGAAAAGGGGATTGGCCTTTTGTGTATTCAAACAGTCTGACAAAAATAAAGGGCAAATCTTCAAAGCCAAAAGATGTTAATGAAACACATCTTACACCTATCCTAAAAACATTCTAAAATTGAACGTTTTCTTCTGAAACAAAGGAGGTGTGAAATAGCCGTTGTGCAATCACGATGGGGAAGGGAGGAGAATGTATCCTACCAGGAGATGAGAGGTGGCAGCCAGAGAGAGAGCGAGAGAGACTGACCCAGGAGATGAAGTTACTTGTAACAGCTTGAGTTCCAGCCAAGCCGGAAAGCAGAGTGCCCTGCTGAAAAATACAACATCTACAGTATACAGCAATAAGAGCTAGAAGTAACCCAGTCAAGAGGGAGTTGCCCTGGGAGTCCTCAACATCGACTCCAGACTCTATGAAGTCTCATGGCATCAGGTCAAACATGGGCAAGGAAACCTCCTGCTGATTACCACCTACCACCATCCCTCAGCTGATGAATCAGTATTCCTCCATGTTGAGCATGACTTGGAGGAAGCTCTGAGGGCAGCAAGGGCACAGAATGTACTCTAGGTGGGGGACTTCGATGTCCATCACCAAGAGTGGCTCGGTAGCACCATTACTGACCAAGCTGGCCAAGTCCTAAAGGACATAGCTGCTAGAAAGGGTATGCGGCAGGTGGTGACGGAACCAACAAGAGGGAAAATCATACTTGACCTTGTCCTCACCAATCTGCCTGCCGCAGATGCATCTGTCCATGACAGTATTGGTAGGAGTGACCATCGCACAGTCCTTGTGGAGACGAAGTCCCGCCTTCATATTGAGGATACACTCCATCGTGTTGTGTGGTACTACCACCATGCTAAATGGGATAGATTTTGAACAGATCTAGCAATGCAAAACTAGGCATCCATGAGGTGCTGTGGGCCATCAGCAGCAGCAGGATTGTACTCAACCACAATCTGTAACCTCATGGCATGGCATTCCCCCATTCTACCATTACCATTAAGCCAGGAGACCAACTCTAGTTCAATGAAGAGTGCAGGAGGGCGTGCCAGGAGCAGCACCAGTCATAACTCAAAATGAGGTGTCAACCTGGTGAAGCTTCAACAGAGGACTACTTGCGTGCCAAACTGCGTAAGCAGCATTTGATAGACAGAGCTAAGCAATCCCATAACCAATGGATCAGATCTAAGCTCTGCAGTCATACCATGTCCGGCCGTGAATGGTGGTGGACAATTAAACAACTAACTGGAGGAGGTGGCTCCACAAATATCCCCATCCTCAATGATGTGGCAGCCCAGCACATCAGTGCAAAGGAAAGGCAGAAGCATTTGCAACAATCTTCAGCCAGAAGTGCCGAGTTGATGATCCATCTCGGCCTCCTCCTGAAGGCCCCAGCATCACAGATGCCAGACATTAGCCAATTCAATTCACCCCGCGTGATATCAAGAAACGACTGAAGGCACTGGATACTCTAAAGGCTATGGGCCCTGACAATATTCCGGCAATAGTACTGAAGACCTGTGCTCCAGAACTAGCCGCGCCCCTAGCCAAGCTGTTCCAGTACAGCTACAACACTGGCATCTACCCTGCAACGTGGAAAATTGCCCAGGTATGTCCTGTACACAAAAAGCAGGACAAGTCCAACCCAGCAAATTACCGCCCCATCAGTCTACTCTCAATCATCAGTAAAGTGATGGAAGGTGTCATCGACAATGCTATCAAGCGGCATTTGCTTAGCAATAACCTGCTCAGTGAGGCTCAGTTTGGGTTCTGCCAGGGCCACTCAGCTCCTGACCTCATTACAGCCTTGGTTCAAACATGGACAAAAGAGCTGAACTCAAGAAGTGAGATGAGAGTGACTGCCCTTGATATCAAGGCAGCATTTGACCGAGTCTGGCAACAAAGAGCCCTAGCATAACTGAATCAACGGGAATCAGGGGGAAAACTCTCTGCCGGTTGGAGTCATACCTAGCACAAAGGAAGATGAATGTGGCTGTTGGAGGTCAATCATCTCAGCTTCAGGACATCACTGCAGGTGTTCGTTGAGTAGTATCCTAGGCCCAACCATCTACAGCTCTTTCATGAATGACCTTCCTTCAATTATTAGGTCAGAAGTGGGGACGATTGCTGATCATTGCACAATGTTCAGAACCATTCGCGACTCCTCAGATACTGAAGCAGCCCATGTCCAGATGCAGCAAGACCTGGACAACAACCAGGCTTGGGCTGATAAGTGACAAGTAACATGCACGCCACACAAGTGCCAGGCAATGACCATCTCCAACAAGAGAGAGTCTAACCATCTCCCCTTCACTTTCAATGGCATTACCAACGTTATGGGGGTTACCATTGACTAGAAACTGAACTGGAGTAGCCATATAAATACAGTAGCTACAAGAGCAGGTCAGAGGCTAGGAATCCTGTGGTGAGTAACTCACCTCCTGACTCCTCAAAGCCTGTCCACCATCTACAAGGCACAAGTCAGGAATGTGATGGAATACTGCCCACTTGCCTGGATGGGTGCAGCTCCAATAACACTCAAGAAGCTTGATGCCATCCAGGACAAAGCAGTCTGCTTGATTGGCACCCCATTGACAAACATTCACTCCCTCCACCACCGACACACAGTGGTAGCAGTGTGTACCATCTACAAGATGCACTGAAGCAATGCACCCAGGCTCCTCAGACAAATCCGAGACCTCTACCAACTAGAAGGACGAGGGCAGCAAATGCATGGGAACACCACCACCTGCAAGTTTCCCTCCAAGCCACACACCATCCTGACTTGGAACTATATCGCCGTTTCTTCCCTGTCACCGTGTCAAAATCCTGGAACTCCTTTCCTAACAGCACTGTGGGTGTACCTACCTCACATAGACTGCAGCGGTTCAAGAAGGCAGCTCACCACCACCTTCTCAAGGGCAGTTAGGGATGGGACATAAATGCTGGCTTAGCCAGTGACACCCACATCCCGGGAATGAATAAAAAAAAATCTTCAACAGAACCTTCAATCAAGAGAGAAATCTACAATCATCTCAGGCCTGCATCCATCTAGAACTTGTTTTTTAAGAGAGTGCAATAGGTTTATCGTAACCATCCCCCCCACTAAAAACCACCTTCCTCTTTCCCTTCTCTATGTAATTCTCCTCGTGTTTGCGTGTATGCTTGTGTGTGTGTGTGAGTGCATGCGCGCATGAGCGAATGCGTGAGTGGATGCGATTCCGACAATTTTGGGATAAGGCGTATTGTTTAATAAACAACTTACTTTCGATTTTTTTAAATCTACAAGAAAACCTGTCGCTGTCTGTTTATTTGAAAAAATAGAACACCAAAGGGACTAAACTCTAATACAAATACATTTGCTACGGTCATGTGGGGAGTTGAACAGTGAGAACCACCCACGTCCCACCATGTAGCCATAACAATAGATTTAAACATCTTGCAAAGCAGGTATTATTGGGAAAGCCTATGATTTTCCTCAATTCTGATAGAATAGTCAGGTTGTTCTTCCAGACTTACAAAAACAGGAGAGGCACCTTTATACAATACTTGTATTGTAATATACTGTGTATGATGGTTCTGTGTTTGATTGCATGCTAATCAGTGAGTTAGTGAGAGAGGGAGGGAGGAAGAGAGAAGACACATCAACAGCAGTTATACCAGCCCTAAACCCTGGGAAGGTATTTAGCTTCACCTTCAACCACTCTGCTCCCTCTATATTCTCATAGGCTATGGTGCCCAATATGCCTCTTCAAAGAGTCAAGACCTAGAAATGTCTCCATTCAGCATTTGCTATGGAAACTATTCCTGTGTACAGGACCTCAGCAGAGGGTCTTGAAGTTGGCATACTTTACATGGTAGGTTGCAGCTTGATTAGGAGGTCATGCAGCACTGCACAGGTTTGCCTCAGTAGAAAACCTTGGTAAATTCTCAAATGTCTTTAATTAAATGTTGACCCTAACCCTAACCCTAAGGTGTTGGGCTGTCAAACTGTGTAAGCAGATACTGAGGTCCAAATACTGGGCTCAGCAGCTGAATGATCCCTCATGCAGTTTCTGTAACCAGCAGTTTGCAGCTTTTCAATGTTGTCCCTCTTTCCTCCTCCTCACTCATGCCCTTAGTGCGTTACCAAAGATCCTTTCTACAGTTCACTATGTGAACTCCTCCAATGTTGATGTATCTGTGCTGATGTTTGCCACTGCAGAATTGAGTGAGACAGAGTTTTGTGAGGTTTATGTTGGATCATAGAATCATAGAAAGGTTAAGACACAGAAAGAGGCCACTTGGCCCATCATGTCTGTGCCGGCCGAAAACAATCCACCTATTCTAATGCCACCTTCCAGCATTTGGTCCGTAGCCCTGCAGCTTCCGGCACTTGAGGTGCATATCCAGACTCCTTTTGAATGAGTTGAGAGTCTCTGCCTCAACTACCCTTTCAGGCAGTGAGTTCCAGACCCCCACCACCCTCTGGGTGAAAACGTTTTCCTCATCTCCCCTCTAATTTTTCTACCAATCACTGTAAATCTATGCCGCCTCATCACTGACCTCTCTGCTAAAGTGAATAGACCCTTCACCTCCACTCTATCCAGGCCCCTCAAATTTTGTACATTTCAATCAGATCTCCCCTCGCCTTCTCTGTTCCAAGGAGAACAACCCCAGCCTATCAATCTTGCCTCATACCTGCATTTTTTCCAGGCCTGGCAACATACTTGTAAATCTCCTCTGTACCCTCTCTAGTGCAATTACATCCTTTCTGTAATGAGGTGATCAGAACTGCACACAGTACTCAAGTTGTGGCCTAACCAATGAGTTATACAGTTCCAGCATAATCTCCCTGTTCTTGTATTATATACCTTTGCTAATAAAATAAAGGATTCCATGTCCCTTCTTAACCACCTTATCGACCTGTCCTGCTACCTTCAGGGATCTGTGGACATTCACACCAAGGTCCCTTACTTCCTCTACACTTCTCCATATTTTCCCATTAATCGTGTGCTCCTTTGCCTTGTTTGACCTCCCCAAATGCATCATCTCACACTTCTCCAAGTTGAATTCCATTTGCCACTTTTCTGCCCATCTGACCAGACCATCAATATCTTCATTTAGCCTACAGCTATCCTCCTCGCTATCTACCACACGGCCAATCTTTGTGTCGTCTGCAAACTTCTTGATTATGCCCCCTACATTTACGTCCAAATCATTAATATACACCACAAAAAGCAGGGGACCCAGTACTGAGCCTTCCAGTCGCTAAAACAGCCGTGAACAATTACCCTTTATTTCTTGCCACTGAGCCAATTTTGTATCCACCTTGCTGCATTTCCCTGGATCCCATGGGATTTTACTTTTTTCACCAGTCAGCCATGTGGGACCTTGTCAAAAGCCTTACTAAAATCCATGTCGACCACATCAACTGCACTACCTTCATCTATCTTACTTGTTACTTCTTCAACAAATTCGATCAAGTTCGTCAAACAAGATCTTCCCATAACAAATCCATGCTGACTATCCTTGATTAAGCTGTGCCTTTTTAAGTGATAGTTTCTCCTGTCTCTAAGAATAGATTTCAGTGATTTGCCCACTACTAAGGTTAGACTGGCTGGCCTGTAATTATTCTGTCTATCCTTTGCTTCCTTTTTAAACAGAGGTACAACATTAGCAATTCTCCAATCCTCTGGCACCACACCTGTATCCAGTGAGGACTGGAAAATGATGGTCAGACCCTCTGCTATTTCCTCTCTTGCTTCTTTTAACAGTCTAGGGTACATTTCATTTGGCCTTGGTGATTTATCAACTTTCAAGGATGCTTAATCCCATTAATACTTCCTCTCTCCCTATGTTTATCACATCCAATACTTCACACTCTTCCTTCTTAACTACAATATCTGCATTGTCCCCCTCTTTTGTGATGACAGACACTAAGTTTTCATGAAGAACTATACCAATATCTTCCAGTCCTACACATAGGTTACCTTTTTGGTCTTTTATGGGTCCTACTCTCTCCTTAGTTATCCGCTTACTCCTAATGTATTGATAAAACATCTTTGGGTTCACCTCGATTTTGCTTGCCAATATTCTTTCATGTCCTCTCTTTGCTTTCCTAATTTCCTTTTTGATTTCACCCCTCCACTTTCTCTCGGCTTTCTGTCATATTGAGTTCTCGGTGTCAGGCATAAGCTTTCCTTTTCTGCCTTATCTTACCCTCTAAGCTCCTTGACATCCATGGGGGTCTAGATTTGGCTGCCTCAACCTTTTTCTTTGTGGGAACATGTTTACCCTGAACCCCTTGAATCTCCCCTTTGTATGCCTCCCACTGTCCTGTCACTGATTTACCTTCAAGTAGCTGTTTCCAGTCCACTTTCACTAAATCACTCCTCAGTTTAGTAAAATTGCCCTTGCCCCAATTAAGAACTCTAACTCCTGTTCTATCTCTGTCCTTTTCCATAATTATGTTAAAACTGACTGAATTATGATCACTTCCACCAAAATGCTCTCCCACTGCAACTCCTTCTGCCTACCATCTTCATTTCCTTAAACTAAGTCTAAAACTGCATCCTCTCTTGTTGGACTTGCTACATACTGGGCAAAAGAGTTCTCCTGAATGCACGTCAAGAATTCTGCTCCCTCAATTCCTTTCACACTAATATCGGGGTAATTAAAATCCCCTACTATTACTGCCCTATTGTTCTTGCACTTCTCAGAGATTTGCCTACATATCTGCTCTTCTATCTCTCTCTGACTGTTTGGGAGTCTATAGTACACTCCCAGCAGTGTGATTGCCCCTTTTTTGTTCCTTAGCTCAATCCATATGGCCTCATTTGATGAATCTTCCAACATATCATCCCTCCTCACAACTATAATAGTTTCCTTGACCAAAATTGCCACTCCCCCTCTTTTCTTATCCCCCTCCCTATAGCGTCTGAAAACCCTGTAACCAGGAACGTTGAACTGCCATTCCCGTCCCTCCTGAAACCATGTTCCTGTAATCGCTATGATATCATACTGCCAAGTGTCTATCTGTGCCCTCAGCTCATCTGCTTTATTTGCTATACACCTTGCATTGAAATAGATACCCTTGAGCACTGTCAAACTCTTTTTTTTATTTTCGACCCTCGTTTCCTCTTCCAGACTCATCCATTAATTTTCCGCCTTCCATTTTAATTTCTGATTTTGTCCCAGCTGAGTCTACCCTCAGGTCCTCAACCCCCTGCCAAACTAGTTTAAACCCTCCCCAACAGCACGAGCAAAACGTCCTGCAAGGAACTCAGTCCGGGCTCTGTTCAGGTGCAACCTGTCTGGCCTGTACAGGTCCCATCTCCCCCAGAGCCAGTCCCAATGTCCCAGGAATCTAAAGCTCTCCCTCCTGCACCATCTTTCCAGCCACGCATTCATCTATCTTATCCTTCTAATTCTATACTCACTTGCGCGTGGCACTGGGAGTAATCCGGAGATTACTACTTTTGAGGTCCTGCTTGCCAATATTGGACTCGGCACCTCATCCTGATGACACTTATGGAATCAGAACATATTTCAGAATTTTTAATATTTTAAAATTCATTCCTGGGATGTGAGCGTCAGTGGCTAGGCCACCATTTATTGCCCATCCCTAACTGTCCTTGAGAAGGCGATGGTGAGCTGCCTTCTTGAACCACTGCATTCACGTGAGGTAGGTACACCCACAGTGCTGTTAGTAAGGGAGTTCCAGGATTTTGACCCAGCGACAGTGAAGAAACGGTGATATAGTTCCAAGTCAGGATAGTTTGTGACTTGGAGGGGAACTTGGTGGTGTTCTCATGCATTTGCTGCCCTTGTCCTTCTAGTTGGTAGAGGTCGCGGGTTTGGAAGTTGCTGTCTACGGAGCCTTGGTGCATTGCTGCAGTGCATCTGTGGTGCTGGGGACTTCAGGAGGAGGTCATCAACTCGGGACTTCTGGCTGAAGATTGTTGCAAATGCTTCTGCCTTATCTTTTGCACTGATGTGCTGGGCTCCCCCATCATTGAGGATGGGGATATTTGTGGAGCCACCTCCTCCAGTTAGTTGTTTAATTGTCCACCACCATTCACGGCTGTACATGGCAGGACTGCAGAGCTTAGATCTGATCCGTTGGTTGTGGGATCGCTTAGCTCTGTCTTATCGCATGCTGCTTACGCAGTTTGGCAGGCAAGTAGTCCTCTGTTGTAGCTTCACCAGGTTGACACCTCATTTTGAGGTATGCCTGGTGCTGCTTCTGGCATGCCCTCCTACACTTCATTGAACCAGGGTTGGTCTCCTGGCTTCATGGTATTGGTAGAGTGGGGGACATGCCGGGCCATGAGATCACAGATTGTGGTTGAGTACAATTCTGCTGCTGCTGATGGCCCACAGCGCCTCATGGATGCCCAGTTTTGCATTGCTGGATCTGTTCGAAATCTATCCCATTTAGCACGGTGATAGTGCCACACAACACGATGGACGGTATCCTCAATGTGAAGGCGGGACTTCGTCTCCACAAGGACTCTGCGGTGGTCACTCCTACCAATTCTGTCATGGACAGATGCATCTGTGGCAGGCAGATTGGTGAGGACGAGTTTAAGTGTGTTTTTCCCCTATTGTTGGTTCCCTCACCACCTGCCGCAGACCCAGTCTAGCAGCTATGTCCTTTAGTACTCGACCAGCTCAGTCAGTAGTGGTGCTACCGAGCCACTCTTGGTGATGGACATTGAAGTCCCCCACCCAGTGTACATTCTGCACCCTTGCCACCCTCAGTGTTTCCTCCAAGTCTTTTTCAACATGGAGGCGTACTGACTCATCAACTGAGGGAGGGCGGTAGGTGGTAATCAGTAGGAGGTTTCCTTGCCCATGTTTGACCTGATGCCATAAGACTTCATGGGGTGCAGAGTCGATTTTGAGGACTCCCAGGGCAACTCCCTCCCGACTGTATACCACCGTGCCACCACCTCTGCTGGGTCTGTCCTGCTGGTGGGACAGGACTTACCCAGGGATAGTGATTGCAGTGTCTGGGACATTGTCTGTAAGGTATGATTCTGTGAGTATGACTCTGTCAGGCTGTTCCTTGCCTAGTCTGTGGGACAACTCTCCCAATTCTGGCACAGGCCCCCAGATGTTGGTAAGGAGGACTTTGCAGGGTCGACAGGGCTGGGTTTGCCGTAGTCGTTTCCGGTGCCCAGGTTGATGCTGGGTGGTCCGTCCGGTTTCATTCCTTTTTATTGACTTTGTAGCAGTTAGATACAACTGAGTGGCTTGCTCGGCCATTTCAGAGGGTATTTTAGAGTCACCCACATTGCTGTGGGCTTGGAGTCACATGTAGGCCAGACCAGGTAAGGACAGCAGATTTCCTTCCCTGAAGGACATTAGCGCCTTAATGCAGGCAGTAAGACATTTCTTCAGACAGTTTAACTGTCAAAACATTATAGTGTGTTTTGCTGTAGCCCTGCAATGAACATTTAATATGAGAGAGTAAATGAGTGAGTAGGGAGATATAAAATAAAAAGCAAAGGACATTATAATATCTCTACTGCCTCCAGACAGAACACTCTTTCTTCATAAAGGAGTCAAAGAGTGTGAAATTGGGCTCTGTCGCAGTGCTGGTGCCAATGTCAAGGAAGTCCCGAGGCAAGAAAATGACACTACCCATGCTTCCACCTGTTTCCGACATGACCCACATGCCGCCCCATGCTGGAAAGGGTGCTAGCATGGGCGTACTGGGCATGCACTGGAACTGGCAGAACTGCTGCTATCATGACATCAAACAGCCATTCCAGCTGATTTGACATCAGTTTTAGGAACGTCTATGCCTGTCAAAACAACACCTGTGCTGATCACGTCATGTTGCTCAGGTGTTCAGCAGCATGAGGGCACCCCATAATGCTATTTAGAGGGCCAGGCACCAACATGGAAGTGAGGTGCAGAACTGTCACACAATCCCACCTGGTGTGAGTGAGGTGGGGTGCAATTTGGAGTGGAACTTGGGACCACAAATTTCCATTCCTTGCAACTTTCCCAGCAAATTATGATCAAGGTGGACAGGCATTTCTTAGGCCCAGCCCTGTTGTCACCAAATCAAATTTTGGAGGTGTGTCTGGGGATGGCTCCTGGCCTGCCCTTGGAATTCTGCCCAAATTGCCCCTGGTAGGCCGAGTGGAAGCTATGCCTGCTGAACAAGTGCATATCCCATTCAGGATCATAAGGAAGACCCCAAGACTGAAGAAAGCAAAGATAATTTACACTGATGTCCTTATGTTCCTTGAGGGGAATTTTGATCAGTTTATTACAAACTTGTCATTGCCGCACTTCAGTGTGATAGGGTACCACTCTGACTTCTCCCTCCTCAGTGAGGTGGGGGGCACTAAAGTGCTGACTATTCAAATAACCCATCCCCAAATTTTGAAATGTGGTCAATAGCAGGCCAAAGCAGTCGTCAGAAGTCCTGCCCACTGCACTGAAGAGAAAGTGTGGGATTTCTAGGCCAATAGTTTTGCAGTACAGCTAAGAATATACATGCTGGCCGCAAGTCCTCGTCTTCTAATTCGCATCTAACACTGATACCAAAGCAGTCACTGGCACTGGGAAAATGTTTATCTGAAAAGCAGTTCATTTACTTTTTTTATCTAGATATCAGGATCCTGACAGATAATGGCAAAAACACCTGGTAAGCAGTAGATGGCAGTGGTGCAGCACATGATTCAGGAAATATTAGCATACATATACAAAAAAAGAGGCAGCTGCAGTTTGTATTGCTAAATCAGGGATTGGAGGGCATGATGATTTGGGCCCTTAAAAAAAGAATTATAGGCACCCAAACAGCTGTTATCTTAATTGTTCTTTCAAAAAAGCCTTCATCACAAAATTTTGACCAGCATCTCTGAAAAGGCAGTGAATAGTAGATTCCAGGGGATGAATTGTCTGTGTTTACAGGATCCAGGCAAATTCACTACCCAAAAGTGACTTCTTAGAGGGCGAGAGAGAGACAGAGGGAAATGTCCCGACTCCAGAAAAGTATGCAAAATCTGCTCCGGTTGCAGTCAATGGGGGTCGAGGTCAAGGAGGACCTCCAAGAGGTGAAGAACCAGCAGGCCTCGCTCTTTGCCAAGGAGGCCTCCAAGATCATCTTCCGGTCCAGAGTCTGCTCCATCGAGCAGGATGAGACGTGCTTGCGTTACTTCTTCCAAAAGGTACACAGAGAGAGCTCTGTTATCAGCAGCCTGAAGGAAGAAGATGGCTCGGTAACGTCTTCGCAGTCCGACATACTAAGGATCAGCAAATCCTTTTATGCTGGGCTGTATGACGCGAAGCCCACAGACAGCAGAGCCTCCCAGTCCTTCCTGTCATCTATCACAGAGGTCTTAGATGACAGCAGGAGGGAAAGACTGGACAAGCCGCTAACTCTGGACGAGCTGACAAAGGCCGTCGAGTCCTTCGAGACGAGTAAAACTCCCGGAAGCGACGGCTTACGGGTCGAGTTGTACTCGGCCCTGTGGGACTGGGTCGGCCTGGACCTGCTGGAAGTATACGAGCATGTCAGAATCCATAAGGAAAGGCATCATCACCCTCATTTACAAGCGGAAGGGGGAGAGGGCAGAAATCAGAAATTGGCGGCCCATCTCACTGCTTAATGTTGACTATAAGATTCTGTCCAAAGTCATAGCCAGTCGAGTCAAATCTGCTCTGGAGTTGGTGATCCACCCCGATCAGACCTGTACTGTTCCTGGCAGAAAGATCTCTGATAGTCTCGCGCTACTCAGGGATACGATCGCCTACGTACGTGACAGGAGAGTGGACACCTGCCTCATCAGCCTGGACCAGGAGAAGGCTTTTGACAGGATATCGCACACTTACATGATGGACGTGCTTTCGAAAATGGGGTTTGGGGAGGGAATCTGCAATTGGATCCAACTGCTCTACACAAACATCAGTAGCGCAGTCTCAATCAATGGGTGGGAATCGGAAAGTTTCCAGATCAAATCTGGAGTCAGACAGGGCTGTCCTCTCTCCCCGGTCTTGTTTGTTTGCTGTATTGAACCCTTTGCTGAGTCTATTAGGAAGGATGCGAGCATAGCAGGGGTGACAATCCCAGGCAGCGGAGGCACCCAGGTTAAAACCTCCCTGTACATGGATGACGTCGCCGTCTTCTGCTCGGATCCGCTGTCCGTGCGCAGACTGATGAGCATCTGCGACCAGTTCGAACTGGCCTCGGGAGCCAAAGTTAACCACGGCAAGAGCGAGGCCATGTTCTTTGGGAACTGGGCTGACCGATCCTTTGTCCCCTTCACCGTCAGGTCAGATTACCTGAAGGTGCTGGGGATATGGTTCGCAAGGGCGGGGGCGTGCACCAAAACCTGGGAGGAGCGAGTAGCCAAGGTACAACAAAAGTTGAGCATGTGGGGGCAGCGATCTCTCTCCATTGTGGGTAAGAAGCTGGTCATCAGGTGCGAGGCACTCACGTTGTTGCTCTACGTGGCGCAGGTCTGGCCCATACTCCACTCCTGCGCTGTGGCGGTCACCCAAGCCATTTTCCGCTTCATCAGGGGATCTAAAATGGACCGGGTCCGGAGGGACACGATGTTCAAATCTCTGGATAAGGGCGGGAAAAATGTACCCAACGTGGCCCTCATCCTGATGACCACCTTTGTGTGCGGCTGCATCAAGCTGTGTGTAGATCTCCAGTACGCAAACCCCAAGTGTCACTACGTGCTGAGGTTCTATCTGTCCCCAGTGTTGCGAAGGATGGGCCTGGTCACATTGCTGCGGAACGCTCCATGCAGTTGGGCCGTGCCGTACCACCTATCCTTCGTGGAGCAGTTTCTGCGGGAAAATACCTTTGACCACCGGTCCATCAGGCAGTGGTCTGCACGGAATGTCCTCAAGGCCCTACGGGAAAAGGAGACGGTGGATCCTGTCGGATGGTTCCCCAAGCAGACCGTCAAAGTCATTTGGCGGAATGCCTCATCACCAGAACTTTCAAACAAGCACCAAGACGTAGCTTGGCTGGTGGTGAGAAGGGCCCTCCCCGTCAGTTCCTTCATGCACACCCGAAGTCTCGCCCCCTCTGCACAATGCCCCCACGGTGGCTGTGGTGGGGAAGAGACGGTTGCCCACCTCCTCCTGGAATGTGTCTTTGCAAAGCAGGTGTGGAAAGAGATGCAGTGGTTTTTGTCGAGGTTCATCCCAAGCAGCTCTGTAACACAGGAGTCTGAGCTCTACGGGCTGTTTTCAGGGACACACACCGAGAGAAACATAACTGCTGCTGGAGGACTATCAATTCGGTAAAAGACACCCTTTGGTCTGCCCAAACTTGCTGGTCTTCCAGCGCAAAGAGTTGTCCACCACCGAATGTTGCAGACTGGCACATTCCAAGGTCCAGGACTACGTGCTGAGGGACGCACTAAAGCTTGGGGCAGCCGCAGCAAAGGCTCAATGGGGAAAGACCACAGTGTAAGGTCCCCCCACCAAGCTGAACTGAGGGGCTGGATCCATGGGAAACCCCTCGAACTGTATCGGGAAAATTTTGTGTGCTGTAAATGTAAAAATGTATATGGCATGACAATAAAATGGAAGGGTTGTGAGGCAACTCATGATAGTATTGAAGGAAACTGATCATCTTTGCACTGTTTGTATTTTTTGACTTGATGCTGTTTTAAACTGTTTGGGAATGTAATTTTTACAGATTTTTATGAATAAAGTATATTTTGGAAATTAAAAAAAAATAGTGCAGAGTACTGAAGTGCAGAGCAAATTCTTGGGAAATATGCTTCAGCCCTACTACTAGGCCTAGCAGCCTGGGGAAAGCTGCAGCACAGGAGCCAGACTTCTTGCAAAGTGGAACAAAACAAGCCGAGTTGTGCACCGCCCCTCCTTCCTTGTACATAAGAAGTAACCCAGTTAGCTAAGCTCTAGCTATTCAAGGACAAAAAGGATGTGGGGGATGGAAACAACCCAATTCCATGGTTGTTTAAAACTGAACATAGAACACTAACTGGTTGATGGCTGTTAAAAAAAAAACAGGTTCTACCAAAGAACGTGTGGGAAGGGCCAGGGGCAAATTTGCTAATCAGAAAATAGATTGCCCAAATATAACACAAACTGGGGCTTGTCATTTATGCTTGTTGTACAATACCTGTCTCAGACTATTTTATTTATTGGTTCTAGCATCATGATAGTATGGCTATCACACAATGTGAAGATTTAATTTATTTATTATTTAATTAATTTTTATTTAGAGATACAGCACTGAAACAGGCCCTTCGGCCCACCGAGTCTGTGCCGACCATCAACCCCCCAGTTATACTAATCCTACACTAATCCCATATTCCTACAACATCCCCACCAGTCCCTATATTCCCCTACCACCTACCTCTACTAGGGGCAATTTATAACAGCCAATTTACCTATCAACCTGCAAGTCTTTGGTGGTGGGAGGAAACCAGAGCACCCGGCGAAAACCCACGCAGACACAGGGAGTACCCAGAATTGAACCCGGGTCGCTGGAGCTGTGAGGGTGCAGTGCTAACCACTGCGCCAAGATCTTGCACAGCTGTCAGCAGCCCCATGTAAACGTGCCGGTTTTGCTAAGACTGGGATTCAGGATAGCTCATTTTTAGTTGATTTTACAGTGGCTGGTCATATTGAATCTGACAAGTTTATTTTGGGGTTGCTGCTGGCTGTATGATAACTGAACATTGGTGCCAGTAATGTTTATTTATTTATTTATTTAGAGATACAGCACTGAAACAGGCCCTTCGGCCCACCGAGTCTGTGCCGACCATCAACCACCCATTTATACTAATCCTACACTAATTCCATATTCCTACCACATCCCCACCTGTCCCTATATTCCCCTACCACCTACCTATACTAGGGGCAATTTATAATGGCCAATTTACCAATCAACCTGCAAGACTTTGGCATGTGGGAGGAAACCGGAGCACCCGGAGGAAACCCACGCAGACACAGGGAGAACTTGCAAACTCCACACAGGCAGTACCCAGAATTGAACCCGGGTCACTGGAGCTGTGAGGCTGTGGTGCTAACCACAGGGCTACAGCAAAACAGAAGTTTAACACAATAACATAAAAGAACTGGTATGTGCAGTTATTATGCAATGGGGGCGAGGGGTGCAGGTTGGGGGCACATCTTAACTGCCAGAGCTTTCGGGCAGTCGGGTAGAAAATAGCTGTTTTCAGCTGGATTTCCACCTCTTTGTGGCATAATGAGGTCATAGCAATTTTAGGCCTCATTAATATGTTGCCAGCTAACTTCCTGCCCAAAACGGCCGAGGAGTAGTTAGGAAGTAGCTGCCAGCCTGGCCTTGGCTGCCCACCAGCACTCAAGGGATTGGGTTCTAGAAGGATTTCGGGGTACGGAATGGAAGGAACTCTGGGGCAGTGGAGGCCTCAACTTTCCTTTTGAGTCCAGAGGAGTACTACTTCTCCTCCTGGCCCCACAATGGATAGTTAAAAATCTTACAGTTAATGGCCTCGACTGTTTCTAATCCTCTTCTTGCTTGACTCTACTTGGAGGGAAAGCTACAGCAGCTACCCTGCCAGTTGTCTATGTCAGAAGGAAGATCAGGTCTGTGTAGGCAGAATGTCAAAAAAGATGTGGCAAAAATGTTTCCCAGCTGCAGGAATTGCAAATGAAACTTTCCAGATTCTTTAGTCTAAGAAACTCCTAACTTCCTCTCGGGCCCAATTATGCAAGTGGATGGGCTTTGAGTGAGTTATAATCTTGCCCCTTGTCTCAGTGTATCCTTTTGCACCTCATAATTCTCAGTCTAAATTACCTTGTGCGCATTGGTAGTGTAAAAACAGGAAATTTGGAGATGGAGAGCGACTGGTCCTCATTATAATATATGTAACTGAGGGCCAGCAGAAATGAGCAGTTAATTGCAATGGCAAGGTAGCAATTTTATCATGGAAAACTGGTGAAAATTACTTCCCCCTGATTTTCTTGCTACAAAATTTTACTTGCTCTGATTATGCATTGGAAATAAGCAGACAACAATGAGGAAATTTACCCCCTAAATGATTTGGAAATGACATCCTGAATCCTTACATATGCACGGCGCAGTCCAGATAATTCGTTACCACCATGATAGCTGTACTGAATGTAGTAAGATTTGATATAGGCAACATTGATCATATTTACTTTTGGGTCCAATCCAAAGATAATCATCCATTCAAACAGGGAATGCATTTGATCTGCTCTGAAACAGCAAAAACAATTAATTGGTGAGTATTCTTTCCCCTAGCTTTGGTTACCTACAGGATATTTGCTGTTCTATATGAATTGGTTGGTAGTTAATTCAACATCCTAAACATAACATGGAGGTACCCACATCAGAGGGCCAAATATCCTTGGCCCTGCTCCACTGGCATATGTGTGGTGGAGCAGGTGCCAATGACCTTATGATCTAACCACATCAAAGTATCAATAGTCATGGTCAGGTCACATTATTTAAATACCAGCTGCTGGCACCTGCATCACTGTGGGTGTATCTAGACCACTTGCCAGAGAATGGGGTATGAGAAAAGTGGCACTGGCAAGTCACTAATGCCACAGTTGGCATCAGTGGCCAGGATTTTTTTTCTAAACTGCCCAATTTATGGAGGCGACATTTGTATGGGAGTCCAGACAGGACTCAGGCTGGATGTCCAGGTGGGCCCCACTTACATCTACCTGTGCACCAAGTTCAGCCCAGCTCCCAGACTGCTTAGCGCTAGGGCTGATGAAATTCCCAGAGTGTGAATTTCCTTCCTTCAGCTGTGCCCCCATTAATGTCAGGGATCATTTTAGGATGGATAGAAATTCTACTGCTCCAGGCCCTTGTGCAAATTGGAAACATTGCATTCTGAACGTAGACCTGCTATGCAAAGGTCTTGCCTAAAATACCACCTCCATCAAGTTTTCTGCACTTGAATTCTGCCATTAGAGAATCATTAGTGTTAGGAATTTTGGTCTCCAGGTATATTTGGAAAAGGCAAAGCAAGCATATAAGAACATAATTTATAGAATGCTGAATCTGAGGAAAAAATTGCACTCCCAGTTGTCCTGATGATGTGCTACAACACTGTCCTTCAAATGTCAATTATAGTTTGACTGCCAATTGTATCCTGTACATGTTACAAAGTACTATATAACTGCAAAGTTGTTTTTGTATCCTGTACAGCATTGTCTAAGATTGTGGAATATTAGAAAGCACTGCTAAACTTGAACTAAGAGATAATAATAGCACTGCAGATAATGCCCACGCCTATGCTGAACTGGGCCTACTAATGTAGAATGAATAGTTATGACCTCATCACTAATGGACAAGCTGGTTTAAGAAACATTAAGTTTTTTTTTAAATCTTTCACAGGCTGTGGGTGTTGCTGGCTAGGCCAGCATTTATTGCCCATCCCTAATTGCCCTTGAGAAGGTGGTGAGCTGCCTTCTTGAACTGCTGCAGTCCATGCTCTGGAGTCATCAGTGTCAGGCAGGGCCATTTACATCCTACAGCAGTTTCATTCACTCCAAAGGAATACTCTTTGGACTATTGTGAGAGCTAGTCCAGAGTCTGAAATAACATAGTTCTAACTGGGTATGGTTGCATTGTTGAGTTTGTATTAGTAGCGTTGTAGGGCATTCTAGAGAAAGTCAAGGACTCCAGTAAAGGTTAACTAACAACTCTTTATTATTTACAGTTACTATATACACTCTCCCAAGCCACCTAAGCTGCTATACCTTCTTCTTCTCAAACCAATTTCATGTGACTGTTACATCATTGCTTGTACAGTGGGAGGGGTCTCTCTCATTGTCTTCAGTATTAACCCTTTACATCCTTATACTTTATCTCCCACCCCCAAGTCTTTATCCAACATTTTTACAAACATAGATACATTTATAACTTCTCTACTCCTCTCTCTCCTCCCAACTCTTTGACTTTACAGATTCAGTCTCATGGGAGGTTTGACAACTCTCCTTGATCTGGTTGTAATCTGTCTGGGACGATCAGTAGTCTTCGTAGGAAGTCTGGGTTGCTGACTTGGTTTTTCGTTTGTACAGGTTGTAGCATTCCGTTCGGTTTGGATTTGTTCATCTTCATCTGGATCTTTTAGATGGATTATTGGTTATTGCTTTTGTGAAATAGGAAAGATATTCCTCCCATTCCTTTGCATGTTCCCTTCATTCATTTGTATAACATACGATCGCTGATAGTCCTCACGTTTATCGATTACTGTACCTTCTCATTCCAGGTCACATATCCAAACCTTTTGACCATTGTTTAATTTGGGTAAGCTTCTCACTCAAAATCTCCTATTGTAATTCCTGGTTTGTTTCCTTCTGTAGGAGTTTTCTCTTTCTCGAACTTTCTTGTATTCTTGAGTCTTCAATCCTGGCATTAATTGTTGAGGCAATACTGGAAGCTGTGTTCTTAACTTCCTTCCCATTAGTAATTCTTCTGGTGATAATTGCACAGCAGTGGCATTGAATGATAGACTAGGAGTGAGATAAGGAGCTCTTCATTTTTCTTGAGTAAAGATTTTAACATCTCATTCTGCCTCGCCATTGGACTGTGGATACCTCGATGAGCTTGTAAGATGCTGAAAGCCCATCTTCATGGCAAACTGAGTAAAACATTTGTTTGCGATCTGTGGTCCGTTGTCTGATAATATTTCATCTGGAATCCCATGTGTTGTGAAGATGTTCGTAAGGATTCTGATAACTGCCTCAGTGGTCGTAGAATGTAATCGTCTGATTTCTATCCACCTAGAAAAGTAGTCGAAAATGCTGATATATGACTTCCCACCAAACATGAGTAAATCCATGCCTAGCCTTTGCCAAGGTCTATTTGGAAATTGGGTAGTCAACAGCAGTTCGCACTGTTTCGGCCTCTGTAACATGCATGTCCGACAGTTGTTGATCATGGTCTCGCTATCCTTAGACTTACCAGGCCACCATACCAAAGATTGTGCCCTCGCTCTGCACTTGGTTATACCCAAATGGCCTTGGTATAATTGATCTAAGGTATCGGATCTCATTGAAGTAGGAATAACAATCCTGTTGTTGTGAACTAATAAGTCGTTAATGTTGGCAATGTATTTTCTATACTCATGGAACATCTTCATTGTTCTCCACCCTGGACTTTCTTGTGGCCACCCATGTGTACAATTTAGTCTAATGGGAATGCACTCTTCGTCATTCTTCTGTGCTTGTCATATTTCTTGCAACTTCTGTGTGCTTGCTGGCGAACTTTGTGCTGTGCGTTGCGAGAATGACTCTATGTCACCCATGAAAGTCACATCTTCCTGTGATGGAAGATCAATGGTTACCCTCGATACTGCATCAGCTGATGATTAGAACTTCTCTTGGACGTATATTTCTTCTCCACTCACAATGTGGCCCAAGAAACGAATCAAAGTTTTGGAAAATACGCGCTGCACATTTAAAGTCAGTCCCGCTTCTTGAATTCTCTGTAGAACCTCACTGACTCTGTGGTCATGCTCCTCCACTGATTTTCTGTGTATCAGAATATTGCCAATGTGGCATATCACTCCTGTGAGCCTTTCTGAGATATTGGAAATTGACCGTTAAAAAATCTCTGGTGCGGAGGTTCTTCTGAACGGTAACCTATTAAAACAAAACCACCCAAAAGGTGTTAAGAATGTAGTCAATAACCTGGAGGTTTCATCTAGGGGTACCTGCCAAAACCCACTATTGGCATCGGGTTTTGTAAACATAGTGTTCCAAGAGAGTTTCAATAAATTGTCATCCACTCTAGACATTGGGTGAATCTCCCACATTATTGCCTTGTTGTGCTGCATCAAGTCCATGCATATTTGCAGAGTTTCATTTGGCTTCGGGACAGGAACCATGGCTGAACATCACTCAGTGGTTGTGTTACTGGAGAAATAATTCTGATTCTTGACATCTCCTCCAACTGATTCTTGACATCTCCTCCAATTGTTCTTGGACTTTGGTTAATAAGGGATGTGGTATTCTTGGTGTGAAGATACACACTGGTCTGGCCCCTTCTTTCAGAGTGATCCTGTACTCGTCTTTAGTGTTCTAAGCCCTGTGAACAGCTTCGGAATTCAGTTTGAAAAGAATTGTTTATCTTTGTGTGCGTGACTTTGGCTACCTTTTTAATCAACCACAGTTCCAAGCACGCATTCCTGCTTGGTTAAGAAAATTCTTGATTGTGTAGGACATACAAGTCGAGATTTTACTGAGCTCCCAACGTCGGGTTCCATGGCAGGGGGGCCTAGAAGATTGTTCTGGCAGTGGCCCGCCACGGTGCCCAACGCCAGGAGTGCCAGGCCCAATCTTCCTGGTGGTGGCGAGGCTCCGTGGAGGCCCCCCCTGCCGCTGGGCGACGGGACCCGGATTAACACATTTAAATTCATAAAATGAATACATTTAAATAAAATCAACAGCAATCTTACCTTCAGGTCACCATCTTTCGAGAGGCGGCACTCACACGCCTTCACTTTCCCATCCAGGGAAAGCAGGCGCCACCTTGCTGGGCAAGGGGAGAACTTATGATTTTTAGTGCAAGTGCTGGATGGGAACAGGCTCTGATGCAAATTACTAGTGCAGGGGAGAGTGGAAAGGTGATATCTCTGCACTTTGATCGATTTGGGGGGCGGGGTGAAGGTAAAGTGTTGAAGGTAAGAGTTTTGGTGGGCGGGGAGAGGGCAAATCTTGAATTTAATTGTTATGGGGGGGAAGGGTGATAGATTTATCAGCGGTACGTTGGTTGGGGGGGTGGTGGGATTAGCCCTTTAAAAATCTAAATGGCCCAGCAAGGCTGGCTGCCCCACAGGCATCTGACGCTATTGCCAGCAATGGAGAGCCCGCCCCCTCCACATGATTGGGCGGGGTGCCCCAACCGGCTCATTATCCTGGGCTTCTGCGAGGAACATCGCGGTGGCATGGTGGCACCCACCGCTGCTCCCAGCAGTGGGAGAAAAAATCCAGCCCATAAAGTCTTTACCAATTGTCTGCCTTTATGTCGAAGAGTTGCTTGGAGTTTGCTTTTTACTTGCAATTGTGTCCCGCCTGGACCATGCAACTATGTATTTGTTGGTTGCAGGTAATGTCTCTTCACCCATGGCTCTTGGTCAGACAATACCGTGACGCTAGCCCCTGTGTCAAGTTTAAAATTCATGAGGTGTTCATTCACATAGATATTTACTGTCCAGAAATCTTAGTCTGGATTTCTCCCGACTTTTCCACACTTAAAACGCTTAGTTTACATGCTGGGCACTGCTCTTGTCTGTGGGTCTTCTTGGCTCCACAATGTTGGCAATGTTTTCCTATTTTATGTGCCTTCTCACCTGTATGTTATTTCTGTTTCTCAAAGTGTTTCCCTGGCTTTGGCTGAACCAGTTGGATGGACATTGGACTCCTTCTCATCCACGGCTTGTCTTCAGCTCGTAGGATGTCCCTATTCTGTTTGCAAACTTCTGCTTGTCATACCATTTGAATTACCTCTTCCAGTGTAAGGTCTTCCTTGGATTGCAACAGGTCTGCCAAGGATTCATCCACTATGCCAACAACTATCCTGTCTCTGATTAGTTTTGCCTTTAATTTGCCATATTTGCAACCTTCTGCCAATATATACAGGTCATTCATATCGGAGTCTACAGATTCTCCAATCATCTGCACCCACTTATTAAATTTGGCTCTTTCCAAGATTTTATTGGTACAGAGATTAAATTATTTATCAAAAGCTTGGAGTACCTCTTTGAATTTATCAGTAGCCTCATTGATCCATTGTCAGACTATTACATTGTCTACAATTTTCTACTGAATATAGAAGGGTGTTCAGTTGTTCCATTTCAGATTTTGTTTGGAATGGCAAAGCGATTCTAAACCTTAGGAATCTTTTTCTCCATAATACCCAGTTTTGAATCTGATTGGATCCCTCTTGATTTTGGAAACTCTCTGGCATTCCCAATTTTGAATCCATATTGCTTTATTTAATACATTTAAAAGAGTGCTCCTCTTTAAGAAACTCTGTTTTTATCAGGCTAGCTTGCTTTAATGGAGTGTCACAGGTGTTTTCAAGTGTTCTCCGCTATTTTAATAGGATTTTTTAGGGTTTTCCCCTTTGCTTGAGAAATGTACTTTGTTTTGCTTTTTCAGGCTTGGTTGCTTTCATGGAGTGTGACAGCAGTTCCCGAGTGTTCCCTGCTGTTTTAATAAGCTTCTTTGGGATTTTCCCCTTTCCTTAAGAACTTCAGTTTGCTTTTGATTTCAGGCTTTGTTGCTTTAATGGAGTGTCCCTGCTTTGGTCAGGGGTTTCCCACGCTTTTCGACCGTTCACGCACTTTTCGAGGGTTTTCTGTTCTTTGCCCTAATGTTCAGCCCAAGTGAAGGATTGGGTTTTTCTCCTTTCTTTTCTCTTTGAGCCCGATGCCTTAAGAAAATTACTTTAAGCTTTTCAAAGGGCTTTTAACTCACCTGATCACTGGATTCGATTTGCAGGCGACCACACTTCCTTTCTATGGTGCAGCCTGTATTTTTGTGCACTGACTCACCCACAGCTGCGAAACTCCTCACAGCATTTTTTGCAGGTATGTAGTTGTGTTGCTGTTCCAGGCCAGTACGTCTCTTTAGGTTTCTCTGTTGGTCCCCTGGTGTTTCTTCTTAAGGTAAGATCTTCAAATTCTCCTGGTCGCTTTCACCGTTGCCACCATGTTGCATTGTTGAGTTTGTATAAATAGCATTTAGGTCATTCTAGAGAAAGTCAAGGACTCCAGTAAAGGTTAACTAACAACTCTTTATTATTTACAGTTACTATATACACTCTCCCAAGCCACCTAAGCTAGCATCCTTCGTACTGCTATACCTTCTTCTTCTCAAGCCTATTTCATGTGTCTGTCACATCATCACTCGTACAGTGGGAGGGGTCTCTCTCACTGTCTTTGGTATTAACCTTTTATATCCTTACACTACAGGTACTGTTGAATGCTCAGTTAGTAGCAAGCCTTCTGGGGTCAGGTGGCTCTGGGATGGCTCCCATGCTGCTTCAAAATGCTTCTGGGCTAATAAGTATACATTTATTTTTATATAGATCAAGTGGGAGCACTTTAAACAGAAAATAATTCCCCTATTCTACCTTTCTCTTGGTTTCAACATCTGTTTTCCAAGCCAAAACATTATTTTTATTTGCAGTAACTTCACTGATATCAACTTGAAGCTTTTTAGTGCTTTTATGATTTGATTTTCAATTTCCTGTTTGACTTCAGCACATGACTCATTTTACAAAGCTACCTCCACCATCTGCAAATAACATTAACAATGCGTGCCATTGATTGGTGGTGTTTTATAGGGAGCCAAAAGATAAACATTGCAAACAAAAATTACAGCTAGTTTTCATCTGAGCCTCCATTTAGGGGCATTTTGGACGGTCTGATATTAGCATTTGCCCAGATTTGACCTCATTACAGCACCTGCTGATGTAGAATTGATATAAAATATTAAAAGTAAATCATGTAAATCTTTGAAATACATCAGTAGCATAGAAACTTAGAATTAAGAACTAGATTGGTTCATTATAAAATAATCAAAATTAATGCAGACATAAAGGGTGGAATGTTATGGGCCCTGCAAGAGCAGCTGTGCTGGCTTGCGGGGTGATTTAATCAGGTGTGAGTTGTTTTTGCAGATTTCGGACGGTGGGATTTTTTCCGAAATTAAGTCAGCGGCGTGTTCGAGACAGTCTGGAGTTCCCCTCGCAGGTAGCGGATTGCATTAATTTCCATACCATGAAAACTCATTACCCTACACTTAGTTCAAATTAAATCCTACCTGCCAGATTAAGTTAGCAGCGAGCAGTATTTACGTGCCACCTGGTTCATGTTTGTTTAAATGTGGTGTGCAGCAGTCGGCTTTGTGCAGTTGTGTCTGTGGTCAGTGATTTAGTTTCTTGAACTCAATGGCACAAGGCATGCCGACATTGGAATGGATGTTTGGCTCCAGGCTCGGCATCAGCAAGGGCAATTCTTCTCAGGCAATGGTAAATGATGGGTCTACATGGAGGAGCAGGGGAGGGTACTCAGGTTGGACAGGGTGGGGTTACTGGATGCATGGAGGAGCAGGGGTGGGAGGGAGGGAATGTCCATGGTTTATACGAACATACGAATTAGGAGCAGGAGTAGGCCACTCGGCCCTTCGAGCCTGCTCCGCCATTCAATAAGTTCATGGCTGAACTGATTTCTTCACATTACCACCTACCCCCGATAACCTTTCACCCCCATTATAATGGTTGTTATTGCTGCTGAAGCTGGATGTGGGTGGTTGCGGGGGTGGTGGGTCGATTTGAGCATTACAGTCATCAGATGGTCATGAGGGGCCTAAAAGGAGGGATGAGTGCTGTCAATTTCGGGTATCTGCGGGGCGAATTCAAGGTACGGCTGGCAGAGGGAACCGTCACAGTTAATGGGGCAATTGGATTCTGTAGGGGGGAAGGTCAAGACTTAGGGTTGGGTATTCTACGGATTCGTAGGGAGGGGAACAGGACGCGACAATAATATTAAGGTGGATTTGAGGAGGATCAAGTGTCAGAGTCAACATTTCAATGACAACACGAGTACTAACAGGGAGGAGGGATGGCTTGAATAAATTGATTGTGACACCGTCCAACGCAATGGGGGGAGGTTCAATAGTAACAGAGGGAAGGGTAACGGTTACACTGGGTGGGTCAAGGGTGATGGATTCAGGCTAGAAGGTTGCAGGAGGGGGTTGGAAGGTGGGGAAACTTGCCTTAACTTGTACACACACCATTTTATCAAACAATAATGCAGACCACATGGCTACTCAAGGATTGCAAGTCAAGTGGGAGGAGACAAATGATAGTGGATGGGATTTCCTGCTGGCTGCAATTTTAAGGCACATAAAAGTGAACTGCTCATTGCTTTGATGGTTCAGCTGACTGGCAACAGAGGGCTGAATTGGAACGCCCTGCTCATTTCATTATTTGCAAAGCTGCAGCGACATGGGTCTCATACACCCAAATTGTCTACTACTATGGGAAAAAGAGCAGAGGAAGTGACTAAGGAGGGCTCTCTTCCCTCAACACATGATGCCTGACTGCCAGCAACAGGCAGAACAAGAAGATGAGGATACTCCGAATGATAACATCCAGGAACGGCATTATCGAAGATGGGCGCTGGTATGTCATCACATCCTCAGGTCAAGGACAAATTACCTTCAAATGTCAGAGAGGCAATGCCAGAGATGCCTATAGATGTCACATGAAATGGGCACAGAAATTTGTCGGATCCAGCAGCATGACCGACAACCGCTTGGGTTTGGTGGGAATTCCATTCCAGTTGCCCTCAAGCCACTGAACTAAATTTTTTTGCGAGTGGGGCCTTCCAGGGATCAACAGGCGACATATGTGGCATATCACAGTCTGCGACCCATAGGTGTATCAAAAAAGTGACCCATGCCCTTTTTCGATGCGCCAATGATGTCATCTACTTACCTGTAGACGAGGACAGCCAGGCAACAAGGTCTGCAGCCTTAGGTGCCATCGCTGGGTTCCCTAGAGTGCAAAGGATGATCGACTGCACTCATGTGGCCAGTAGAGCTCCCTGGAACCTGCCTGCTGCATTTGTGAATTGCAAAGGCTGCCACTCTTTGAACATACAACTGGTTTGCGCAAGTTTCCCAGGGAGCTGTCACGACTCATACATTTTGAGGAACTCACAGCTGCCAGGAGTTTTTGATGAACCAACCAAATTAGACGGCTGGATCCTGGGTGACAAGAGTTACCCCCTTTGGACATGGTTGATGACACCAGTGAGGCATCCTCAAAGTTCCTCAAAATGCTGAAGAGAGATACAATGCTGCTCCCGCATCCATCAGCGCCATCATCAAACACATCATTGGCATACTGACAATGCGATTCTGCTGCCCTGACTGGTCTGGAGAGACTCTTCAGTACACGCCATAGAGGGTAACACGAATAATCGTTGTCTGCTGTGCATTGCTCAACCTGGCAATTAGAGGCGGCAACATTTTGCAGGCAGAGGAACAGTAGGAATGCCAGTTCTCCTCAGATGAGGATGACTATGAAGTGGGTGAGGGGGAGGACAACAATAGATATAAGGACCATGGAGAGACGTGCAAGGGACATCAGGGAAAACCTCACATTGCACATTTCAGCCAACAAAAAGCCACTTCATTAAGGAACATTGGTAGGAGAAAAAAAAATTCCCCAAATATGTTCACATACGCCTGAGGTCTTATTGATTGTAGTAATCTAAAAAAAGGGCTCTTCTGACAATGGTACATGAACCTGTAGTGGAAATGGCCTGCCTGCTATCAACTTCATTAAAAGCGACCTGCATCTCCATTGGAAATATTGTCCTGCATCAAAGAATTAACCCGCACACATAGGAAGCTACAATGTTGCAGCACTTTGATATGACCGGCAGATCAAATCTTCTCTGGGCTACAATGGAACAGAAAACACACCAATGTAAGGAAAGTAAGGGTGTGACCACAAATATTAGGCATGTTGGTTGTGAAAAAAGTACAAAATCTGCCAACGACAAGCAGCCATCCTTGAAGACTGAAGGCTCAAATGGACACTGGACACTTTTTGAAATGCATGGCAAGCATCAATGCGTTCCTGCCATAGGCCTGCAATGAACAGTTTCCTTTTCAACCGAGCCAAAGCAAATGATTTACAAGAGTGCATCAAATATTAAAGTAAATAAATATGCATTTAAACTTCAACAATATGTGCACAATATTTACAGCACACATGCCACCTTTGTGCTCAAAACTGTTTTTTTTAATGTTTTTTATTTATTGATACAGCACTGAAACAGGCCCTTCGGCCCAATGAGTCTGTGCCAATCATCAACCACCCATTTATACTAATCCTACAGTAATCCCATTACCATCTCACATCCCCACAATTCCCCTACCTATACTAGGGGCAATTTATAATGGCCAATTTACCTATCAACCTGCAAGTCTTTGGCTGTGGGAGGAGACCAGAGCACCCGGCAAAAACCCACACAGTCACAAGGCGAACTTGCAAACTCCGCACAGGCAGTACCCAGAATCGAACCCAGGTCGTTGGAGCTGTGAGGCTGTGGTGCTAACCACTGTGCCACTACTATGTCCAGTTGCTGTCCTGACATTAGTAGCTAGGTGGAGACAGTTTGCTCAGAGCACTGCCCCATTGCTGTGGATGACTGTGTCGGCCGTCCTCTGGGGGAATGGGGCCTTGGTGGCTTCATCCTACCGGAGGTCTGCAGCACTGGTGCTTGAGTATCCCCTTTGTGCTCACCTGCTGAAGGTAAGGGGGTCAGTGTTGTGTGGGGTGCGGGGTGGGGGGGGTAAGGACGAGATGCTGCTTACCCTAGGGGTGTCCTGAGAGGAGGGCCCAGTGGCAGTGGGCACACCCTTCTCCTCCACCTGGGCGCATGATGGCACCTGCTCCTTCCATGAGGGGAAGGAGCATCCGTTGGGAGGTCCAGCTTCCTTGTCCCCTTCTTGCTTAGACTCTGCTGCATGGCTACAGCGATGATGTGCAAGTCAGAGCGTTTATGGCTTGAGTGCTCAACCAGTTTCACCACAGAGTTCACCAAACTCTCTACTAAGGAAGCCATACGCACAAATGCCTGGGAACTGGCAGACGCATGGCTTATATGGACTCCTCTATGGCACGTGCAAAGCCATGCATGACCTCAGGCATCTCCGACATATTTTCCACATGGCTTTGCTGCACATCCATCAGGCTTCTTGTAGCTACAAACAGAGGATCATCATGAGCGTGGGTCTGAGCAGTGGCTTGGTCCCCAGAAGTCCTCTGATTGTAAGGGGACCCAGCTGGCACACGCTCCCTCAGCTGCTAGGATGAGTCTGTGTCATGCACACCAGATTGTAACCCAGATTCTAATATTGAACCCCTCCCCCATGAACCGTATGGATGTATCTGCGCTGGTGGAGGTGGAAGAAGAGGCAGGTGACGATGCACCCTCTGGGGCATTGGCTTCCTCTTCCTCCCCAGAGGAGGAATCTTGTGTCTTGCAGGGTTCTGTGACACGACTGCAGTCACCTGCAATGGAGACACAAACAGAGGCACTTTAAGCATCAGCTGAGCATGAGTTCACACACTTCCCTTTTCTGTGCACATATGGCTGCAAGCCTGCAGATGACACTTCATCCTTACTTACGCCTTGAGGATCCTGCCTCGCCGTCTGCAATAGCTCTGCCTCCCTCTTCTCTCACTATTTCTGACGCCTACTCTTCAGCCGGTGTCTGGACTCTGATGTCAGGGACACCTCCACCTGTCTGTGCCCGCTCGTGCTAGTTGTGGGTACGTTTATCCTGCAGGAAACAGTGTAGATTTAGTGACATGTCAAAAGATGTAATTGTATACATGCATCGACTTCACTCATTCTGGAATGGCTTTTGCACGACACATCCAAGCACATAAAAAATGCCAATCGTCAACTTTGCGCACAATCAGTAAGTGTAAGCACCAAGCTGCTCATGCATTCTACCTTCTGTTTTAAAGACATGGAGCCAGCGAGAAAAACAATGGGACAGCTTCGCCAAGGCCACTTATCCTCGCCGATCTGAGCAAGTCATTGATATGTTTGTGACACTGAATTCAGGTTCTCTGCATCACCCCATGGTTCAAGACCTCCTCTGCTACCTCTATCCAAGCTGCCTTGGTGAGGCAGGAGGATCTTCTGACTCCATCTGCAGGATAGAGGACCTCCCATCTTTCCCTGAGGCCTGGAAGGGAAACTGCAGGGAGGCATTGTAATGAGAAGTTTTTTATGTTGTCTGATGCAACATAAATGAGATAGGAACATAGGAAGATAGGAACAGGAATAGGCCATTCAGCCCCTCGAGCCTGTCCCGCCATTCAATGAGATCATGGCTGATCCGTGGCCTAACTCCATATCCCTTAATACATTTGCTTAACAAAATTCTATCTATCTCAGATTTAAAATTAACAATTGTTCTAGCTTTAACTGCTGTTTGTGGGAGAGAGTTTCAAACCTCTTCCCTTTGCGTGAAGAAGTTCTGGTGGATTGGGTCTACTGACAAGTTGACATCCATGACATGTTTTGACAAACTGTTCCACATCTTTCTCCATCCCTGGCCACCATACTTTGGTTTGTAAGTTTTGCTTAGTACCAACCACTCCCAAGTGACCCTCATGAGCTAGCATTACCAGCCTACACCTAAGTTTTTGTGGCACTATAAGTCTGTTACCTCTGAGAACACATTTCCCAATTGTGCACAGTTCATCTCGTATAACCTGTATGCTCTGAATGGGCAATTCTCCCAATTTCCAGCTTGGATTCTCTGTCTGATGTCATTCAATTCTGGATCTTTGTCTGACTGTCTTTCAGTCTCTCTCATTGTCATTGCTCTGGGTGTGGAATGAACTGCCACAAACCACACGAATGATTCAGCTTCCTTCTCCAGTGAAGATCTGTGTGTTTGTCCTTCAACTGGCTCTATGATGCCTTAGCCAACCAGTTCCTTGATCTTTGCCTCAACTTTCTCTCTCAGACCAAAAGGTGTTCTGCATACAGGCTGAGCTACAGGCTTCACATTCTGATCTATTGTTAATCTCACTTGGCGGTTGTGCAACTTCCCAATTCCTTGAAACACTGGTCCAAACACCTCTCGAAGCTCCACAAAGGATTTCACAGAATTCACTTTCAATCCAATGTGTGGCACCCCCAAGGCTTGGCCAGTTTCTTCACTCAGAGGAGGCTCACCATCCTCCTCAATCACTACAAATTCTGCCTCCACACTCCGATCTCCAGCTCTCGCACACACAGTGAAGCACCCAACAGTTTGAAGTGGGGTTTTAAATGAGTAAGGATAAAGCTTTTTGACACATTTTTGTGATGTGTACTTAGATTCTCTTTGTCTTCAGTTCCTCCCAAAGTGCTCGCTGATGACATTACTGCCACTGCCTGAATCTACAATAATGTTCATTTCAACTCCCCCAATAATCACTGGAACATTCTCATGGTTGCTTCCATTGACAGAAAACATGTATCCACGAATGCTATTTGTGTCGTGACTCCCTGCATCTTCTTCAACTCGTCTCACAGTTGTACGACTTCCATCTCTCTTTCCTTTACATCATTTGCTAGGCTTCCCACTCTGTTCAATTTTGCTTCTGCACTCCTTGGCAAAATGGTCTTTGCCCCCACATTTTCTGCATATCTTTCCTTTGGCAGGGCAGCAATCATCTCTTCCATAGTGCCCCAAGTTGCCACATCTGAAACACTCTCAGACTTTCGCTGTTTACATTTACGCGTATCTGGATTCTATTGTGTCACTCGATTAACCTCAGATTTTGTCGTGTCGATGGCGGAAATGGGACCAAGTTTCATGCTGTGAGCTTGTCCATCCACTGCTTCCAATGCAGCCACTATGTTCAAAGTGTCGTCCAACATTAATTCACCTCCTCTTCCAGCAGCCGACTCCTCAACCTATCCGACTTGCAATGTTGTCGCACCTGGTCCATTATATGGATCCATGCAACAAAATTCAATCCATCAGATGCCTGCCTCAAATGAGTCACAAATTGGGCTGCTGTTTCCCTCTTTTTATCTCATTTGACAGAAAACATGCCTTTGGAATGTGGCATTTGGCGTCACCACATAATGGTCCTTTAAAGCTTTCACTGCACATTCATAATCCGCCTTTTCTCCTGTGTTGGGCAACGTCTTGAAAGTCTACATCACTGACACACCTACATTGAACAGTAATAAGGCCCATCGCTGTGCTGCACCTCTATCGACCCATCCAAAAACAATCCTCAGCTGTCAGCATAGGATTCAAACTCCTCCAGCCATGCTTTCCATTTCACGCTGATGGAACTGGCATCACCCGTCAGACCATACGGCTCAATTCCAGACTGCAGACATATCCATATCAGCCATGATATAATCCTAAATATCTTCAAATTTACCTCTGTATTGTTTGTCTTTCTATCCTCGTTGACAATGTGACATCTCAGGTTAAAAGATTCACTCTTGAAATCACAGATTTAACTTTAACAAAGATTTAACAAGCGTTAATAGAGACTTCTGTTCATTGCTGCAGCACTTGCCTATCTGACCTTACAACAACCCCCAGGTCAGGAGTTTTCCCCAAAAGATAAAGCTACTTTCATTTTCTCTTCAAAGTACCGTATAGTTTCTCATACTCAAGCCCATACATATAATCATGACAGAAGGTACCACAAAAAGGCTCTTTGTAATGGACAATTTTCATGGACCATTCCATGGGACCTTGGAACTGGACTTAAAAAAACCTTGAAAAGCTTACGTAAGCACAATGATTCACTTCTTCAACATGCTCGTCAACAAATGTCAGAGGCAATTAAGCCACACAATGAAATGCATCTATCCAAGATTTGGAATGATTTGTCTGAACCATTGAATTTCTGTGAACTGCTATAGAACTGTAAATAATATTTAAAAGTTTACGAGCTATGGAACCACTGTGACTGGGTGTGCCTTGGAATTGCTAATCGCAAAGAATTGTTTCATTAGAGTGAAGTCTGATGTTGATAACATAGAAACATAGAAAATAGGAGCAGGAGTAGGCCATTCGGCCCTTCGAGTCCGCTCCACCATTCATTATGATCGTGGCTGATCATCCAAAATTAGTAACCTGTTCCGGCTTTCGCCCCATACCCTTTGATCCGTTTAGACCCAAGAGCTATATCTAACTCCTTTTTGAAAACATTCAGTGTTTTGGCCTCAACTGCTTTCTGTGGTAGCGAATTCCACAGGCTCACCACTCTCTGGGTGTAGACATTTCTCCTCATCTCAGTCCTGAAAGGTTTGCCCCGTATCCTTAGACTATGACTCCTGGTTCTGGACTCCCCACCATCGGGAACATCCTTCCTGCATCTACCCTGTCAAGTCCTGTTAGTATTTTATAGGTTTCCATGCGATCCCCCCCTCACTCTTCTGAACTCCAGCGAATATAATCCTAACCGACTCAATCTCTTCTCATATGTCAGTCCTACCATCCCATGAATCAGTCTGGTAAACCTTCGCTGCACTCCCTCTATAGCAAGAACATCCTTCCTCAGATAAGGAGACCAAAACTGCACACAATATTCCAGATGTGGCCTCACCAAGGCCCTGTATAATTGCAGCAAGACATTCCTGCTTCTGTACTCGAATCCTCTCGCTATGAAGGCCAACATGCCATTTGCCTTTTTTACCGCCTGTTGCACCTGCATGCTTACCTTCAGCGACTGGTGTACAGAACACCCAGCTCTCGCTGCATATTCCCCTCTCTCAGTTTATAGCCATTCAGATAATAATCTGCCTTCCTGTTTTTGCTACCAAAGTGGATAACCTCACATTTATCCACATTATACTGCATCTGCCATGCATTAGCCCACTCACTCAACTTGCCCAAATCACCCTGAAGCCTCTCTGCATCCTCCTCACAACTCACCCTCCCACCCAGTTTTGTGTCATCTGCAAATTTGGGGATATTACATTGAGTTCCCTCATCTAAATCATTAATGTATATTGTGAATAGCTGGGGTCCTAGCACCGATCCCTGCGGTACCCCACTAGTCACTGCCTGCCATTCGGAAAAAGACCCATTTATCCCTACTCTTTGTTTCCTGTCTGCCAACCAATTTTCTATCCATCGCAATACACTACCCCCAATCCCATGCGCTTTAATTTTACATGCTAATCACTTATGTGGGACTTTGTCGAAAGCCTTCTGAAAGTCCAAATAAACCACATCCACTGGCTTCCCCTCATCAACTCTACTAGTTACATCCTCGAAGAATTCTAGTATATTTGTCAAGCATAATTTCCCTTTTGTAAATCCATGCTGACTCTGTCCGATTCTATGACTGTTCTCCAAGTGCTCTGCTATAAAATCTTTGATAATGGACTCTAGAATTTTCCCCACTACCGACGTCACCGACGTCAGGCTGACTGGTCTATAATTCCCTGCTTTCTCTCTACCTCCCTTTTTAAATAGTGGGGTTACATTAGCTACCCTCCAATCTGGAGGAACTGTCCAGAGTCTATAGAATCTTGGAAGATGACCACTATTTCCACTATTTCTAGAGCCACTTCCTTAAGTACTCTGGGATGCATACCATCAGACCCTGGGGATTTATTGGTCTTCAATCCCCTCAATTTCCCCAACACCATTTCTCTACTAATACTGATTTCTTTCAGTTCCTCTCTATCACTAAACCCTGTGTTCCCCAACGTTTCTGGTATGATATTTATGTCCTCCTTTGTGAAGACTGAACCAAAGTATGCATTTAGTTGTTCAGCCATTTCTTTGTTCCCCATAATAAATTCCCCTGTTTCTGACTGTAAAGAACCTACATTTGTTTTCACCAATCATTTTCTCTTCACATACCTATAGAAACTTTTACAGTCAGTTTTTATGTTCCCTGCAAGCTTGCTCTCGTACTCTATTTTCCCCTTCTTAATCAATCCCTTGGTCCTCCTTTGCTGAATTCTAAACTGCTTCCAATCCTCAGGTCTGTTGCTTTTCCTGGCAAATTTATATGCCTCTTCCTTCAATCTAATGCTATCTCTAATTTCCCTTGTAAGCCATGGTTTGGCTACCTTTCCCGTTTTACTTTTGCGCCAGACAGGGATAAACAATTGTTGCAGTTCATCCATGCGCTCTTTAAATGTTTGCCATTGCCTATCCACCGTCATCCCTTTAAGTAACGTTTCCCAATCCGTCATGGCCAACCCGTGCCTCATACCTTCATAGTTTCCTTTACTAAGATTCAGGACCCTTGTCTCAGAATCAACTATGTCACTCTCCATCTTAATGAAAAATTCTATCATATTATGGTCGCTCGTCCCCAAGGGGTCTCCACCACTAGATTGTCAATATATAAACCAGAATATGTCCCATCAAAACACCTTCATATGTTAATGGGCTAGTCATGAACTTGGATGTATGAGATTGTTACAATTTGTAAGAAGGCACAGATTTGGGGAGGGGTTTGTGGCAATCATTGTCACAGGTGTGATTTTCTTTCTTTTTGGTAGTTTATAGTTTAAGGGAAAAAAGTGTGCTTTAGCAGCAGTAGTAGAAGCATGCAGCTTTTCAGAAGCAGCAACCTTTATCAGAAGCGGCAACTTTTCAGAAGCAGCAATTCAAGGGTTAACAGCGTGAGTGCAGCTCAAAAGGGAATGGTGTTTGTGAGTATGATATTGATCTTTGTAAGTTTATCGCTGTTACAATCAACTATTAAAAAACAGTTGTAGTCTTGATTATTTTCTCCACCCTGACAGGTTCAGGTCGAACCTTAGAGACAGGAGTATAAGAGGGAGGGTATCAGTTCACCTACCTACAGCATTTTGGGACGTCTTGTGGTCATGAAAGGCGCTAAAGAATTCTAAGTTTTCCTTTTTTTCTTTTTATCTGGGCTTCTAGTTTAAATAATATTGTCGATATTTTGAGTAATCCTACACTAATGGGAGTGTGGTGAATCAACCGAGGGAAGAACATGGTAGGCACAGGTTTAATTTTCTTTTTAACGATCCAGTCTAATGAATATGACATTGATGTACTATTGCAGCACTTTCAGTGAAAAGTGGTCTGTGGCCTTTTCATCATCAGATTTTAATGAACTCTCCAAAACAAAGATTCAGAGGATAGAAAGAACTATCACAGATTCCCAATGTCCAGATTAGTAGATAAGTTATGAGCTGGTAATATTTTCATTGTACAAATGATTGTTGCAGCTTAATACAAATAAACAAATATAGAAAAGCATAGCACATTAATCTAACTTCCCTTGTGACCCTGAATTGATCTGTAAATGCCTGAATGGCTTCAATGTTACTTGTTTTGTTAGTACTACCCTGTTGACGCTGTGACAATCATTTGTATTCTGTACACTGGAGCTATTGCTATCACTGATAACTAAAGAAACTGAAAGCTTATTTACCATACTGCCACAATCCTGATCAGAATGAAGGTCTTGGCTTTTAGAGCCTGTCTGCAGCTTGGAAGAAAAGTCTGCATGCACCTTTAAATTAGTAAAACTGAATGCAGGCAGATAGAATAGACCAATGGAAAATAGCCAGTAATTTTATGAAAATTAATTCCTTTTCATACAAGTGGCATTTGGCCTATGGAGGGAATGCTTGTCAGAATTCCTGTTCTCGCCTTGAAACATGCCCAGACCTGCCCTCAACGTCCTTTTACTAAGAAGTGGAAGGGCAGAGGATTTCCCCTGTTCCTCTGAAATTTGGGCCAGTTTTTACATAGATTAAAGTACAGTAATAAATCATGATGAGGATAGTTATAGGCTTCAGGATGACATAGACATGATTGTGAATGGCAGATGGAGTTCAATGCGGAGAAGTGCGAAGTGATGCACTTTGGGAGGACTAATATGGAAAGACAGTATACTATAAATGGTATGACTTTGAAAAGTGAAGATCAGCAGAAGGACTTTGGTGTCCTTATACACAAATCCTTAAAGGTGGCAGAGTAATTTGACAAGATGGTTAAAGAAGCATACGGGTTAGTTGGGTTTATAAATAGACAAAAAGAACATAAAAGCAAAGAAATCATAATAGAACTTTATAAATTACTGGTTAGGCCTCCGATGGAGTAATGTGGACAATTATGGGCATCACACTTCAGGAAAGACGTAAAGACCTGAGCAAGAATAAAGAGGAAGTTTACCAGAACGTTACCAGGGGAGAGGGACTTCAGTTATGAGGAGAGGTTGGAAAAGTTAGGACTATTCTCCCTGAAACTGGGAAGGTAAGATGTGACCTAATAGAGGTTTTCAAGATGATCAGAGGTTTTGATATTGTAGATAGAGAAAAAGTATTCCCTCTGGTGAGTGGATCAATAACTGGAGGTCAAGGATTCAAATTCATTGGCAGAAGATCTAGAGGGATAATGAGGAGAATTTCTTTTCAGTGAGAGTTATCATGATCTAGAATGCTCCACTTGAAAAGGTGGTGGAGAATGATTTCATAAATATCTTTAAAGGGAGTGGACATAAAGGCCGGCTACTGGACCCGAACCCGACGGGACACGATGACATGTGTCGGGTTCGGGTCAGGTTGGGTTGCACTTCCGGGTCCAGCATTCGGGCTCGGCTCGGGTCGGCTCAGGCCGGGTCAGACACGCTCTATCACAGGTAAGTAGCTCCACAGTTAATGTAATTTTTTGACTAGAAAGGTGATTTGTTACAGTTATTTTAAGCTTGTGCAGATCAGCAACAAAGTGAAAAACAGAAGGTAAGTTAACTGATGGTCGGGTCAGGTCGGGTTGGGCGTGGGAAAAAAGGGAAGGACTCAGGCCGGGTCAGGCTGGGGTCGGATGTGGTTCTGTCGGGCTTGAGTCAGGTTTTTTTTTGCCGACCCGAGCAGGCCTTTAAGTGGACAGGTACTTGAGGTTATGGAAAAAAGCACAACTGCTCTTTCAAAGAGACAGCACAAGCACGATGGGCCAAATGGCCTCCTTTTGTGCTGTAAGTTTTTATTATTCTATTAGAATGGTCAGTGCACTCTCAGCATGTGCCAGAAACTAGAGGCCTGAAATTGCCAGAAATTGGGCCTTGGGTGCATCTTAATAACTGCATGGTCTGCAAGATGACTGTTGTCCCTCCAGAGTCAGCTTTCTGGTTCGGAAGGCTCCAATTTGGCAAGTCCTGGGCTGCGGTGGGAGGGGAGGAGGCTTGGAGAGGGGCATTTTAGTGTGCACTGGCAGAAGCCCATAGTCCTATTCTTCCCTGCTCCAAATGAACTTAAGTATGGTTAGGCCGCTGAAGCACATTAAAAACCGAGTGGACAACTTTTACTGCTGACTAATTTCCCGGTTAGTTCTGAAACAGGCATTAGGCCCCTCACTAACAAATGCCTAACACCAGTTTTAGTTGTCCACCAGGGATGTTTGAATATTGCCTAACCTAATATGAGGTCAGCTGTATATCAGGTTCCCTTTGGTGCAGGAGACAACACTGTGAAATTGGTGCTTTATACCCCTGTCATGCACCCGAGAACCAGGCATAGTATTTCATGACAGTCAATCCCTTTTAGCATACTAGCCAGACTTCCAGGGATAGCCTGGTAAAATGCCCAGACATGACCTGAAAGCTCTGTTTTTATTAGGAAGTGGAAGGGCTGAAGATTTCCCTATCCCTCGCCCCTCAAGTTCTAGGCCGAGGATTCTATAGAAACAAATTGCGAGAATTGTCCCATCCCACATTGTGGAGTCAGGGTAATAAGGATAATGTTAATGGGTGAGCGTTCACGCTATGTTCATGCTTGGTTGAATGCTGCCTGCTGGAAACATCACCTGAAGGTTAAGATAAAAAGAAAGCAAATTAGATCATTGTTGATAGGTAATATCTTTGGATTTTTGGAAAAACAGATCTAACTGTTAGAAATAACAATTCACATCTCCTTTACGATAGGTTGTATAGATGGGCTGTGAAAGCACAACACATTAGAGTGGAGGTATGAGTAAAAATTAAAATAACATGCTCGATATAGGAACAGTCTAATCCTGAAGTAGAAAAGAGCACATTATGAAAAACAAATTCATTAGACACTTCCAAAACTGCTTTCTCTAATCTGATTCAGCAAACTTATGTGGTTAAACTTATAACACCTGGAGAATGTATGCAGCAAGACCTTACGATCGTCTGATGTGTTTAATCCAAATCAACCACTGTTGCAAGTAGGAAGTTATTATCCTGATGGAGTAACCCTGATGTCAAGTGGACAGGACTTAACTTGCAAAAAAATGTTAAAAAGAGCTATAAATTCCTCAGTCCTGGGGTTGGCAAGTTTGCATCATCTATGTGAATGGGGAAGAATATGGGCCAGTTATTGTCGGTCTTGATCTTGATGTGGGCACCATCCTATATTATGCCAATTACCTGGAACTTACAATTTGTGATGGCATGGCATACATCCATAGGCAGAAGGTCCACCCCATCCAGATGCACCTCCAGTAGATAAGAAAAATCACCTAGATTTCGTAGTCAGTGGTGAACTTCCAATCTCTGTGGCATGGATTTCCCCTTCCCCGATGTTTGAATCTGGCACCAAGTCAAGGGGATCTCCAGGCATCCTGCAACAGTGATGTCATCAAGCAGGGTAAGCCAAACACATGAAGGTATTCTCACAGACAGCAAACTAGGAAGTAAAATGCACTGATTATCCTTAACTTTTAAAATTTTACAGAGAGTGATATAAATGATTGGGACAACCTAGGATGAAGGTATCATAGAATCATAGAGCCATTGGGGCATAGAGTTATACAGCAGTGAAACAGGCCCTTCGGCCCATCGTCTCCGGCTGGCCATCAAGCACCTATCTATTCTAATCCCATTTTCCAGCACTTGGCTCATAGCCTTGTATGCTATGACATTTCACGTGCTCATCTAAATACTTCTTAAATGTTGTGAGGGTTCCCGCCTCTACCACCCCTTCAGGCGGCGTGTTCCAGATTCCAACCATATGCTTGGTGAAAAATTTTTCCCTCTAATCCGCTTTAAACCTCCTGCCCCTTACCTTAAATCTATGCCCCCTGGTTATTGAAACCTCTGCTAAGGGAAAAAGGTTTCTTCCTATCTACCCTATCTATGCCCCTCATAATTTTGTATACCTCAATCAGGTCCCCGAAGGAAAACAACCCTGGCCTATCCAGTCTCTCTTTATAGCTGAAATGCTCCAGCCTAGGCAACATCCTGGTGAATCTCCTCTGCACCCTCTCCAGTGCAATCACATCCTTCCTATAGTGTGGCGACCAGAACTGTACATAGTACTCCAGCTCCATCATAACCTCCTGCTCTTATATTCTATGCCACGGCTAATAAAGGCAAGCATCCCATATGCCTTCCTAACCACCTTATCTACCTGTGCTGCTGCCTTCAGTGAACTATGGACAAGTACACCAAGGTTCCTTTGACCCTCTGTACTTCCTAGGGTCCTACCATCCATTGTATATTCCCTTGCCTTGTTAGTCCTTCCAAAATGCATCACCTCACATGTCTCAGGATTAAATTCCATTTGCCACTGCTCTGCCCATCTTACCAGCCCTTTGATATCGTCCTGTAATCTAAGGCTTTCCTCCTCACTATTTACGACACCACCAATTTTTGCGTCATCTGCGAACTTACTGATCATACCTCCTATATTCACGTCTAAATCATTAATGTACACTACAAGCAGCAAGGGTCCCAGCACTGATCCTGTGGTACACCACTGGTCACAGGCTTCCAATTGAAAAAAACACCCTCGACCATCACCCTCTGCCTCCTGCCACTATGCCAATTTTAGATCCAATTTGCCAAATTGCCCTGGATCCCATGGGCTCTCACCTTCTTAACCAATCTCCCATGTGGGACCTTATCAAAAGCCTTACTGAAGTAGACTACATCAACTGCTTTACCCACAACTACACATCTAGTCACGTCCTCGAAAAATTCAATCAAGTTTGTTAGACATGAACTCCCCCTGACAAAGCCATGCTTACTATCCTTGATTAATCCCTGCCTCTCCAAGTGGAGATTAATCCTGTCCCTCAGAATTTTTTCCAATAGTTTCCCTACCACTGATGTTAGACTCACTGGCCTGTAATTACCTGGTTTATCCCTGCTACCCTTCTTGAATAATGATACCACATTCGCTGTCCTCCAGTCCTCTGCCACCTCTCCTGTGGCCAGAGAGGATTTGAAAATATGTGTCAGAGCCTCTGCAATCTCCTCCCTTGTCTCACATAGCAGCCTGGGATACATCTCATCTGGGCCTGGGGATTTATCCACTTTTAAACCTGCTGAAAATGTTAATACCTCCTCCCTTTCAATGCTAATTTGTTCGAGTATATCACAATCCCCCTCCCTGATCTCTACACCTACATCGCCCTTCTCCATAGTAAACGCAGATGAAAAGTAATCAGTTAAAACTTCACCTACATCCTCTGGCTCCACCCACAGTTTGTAACTTTGGTCCCTAATGGGCCCTACTCTTTACCTGGTTATCCTCGTGCCCTTAATATACTTATAAAATGCCTTGGGATTTTCCTTTATCTTGTCCGCCAGTCTTTTTCATGCCCCCTCTTCGATCTCCTAATTACTTTTTTAAGTCCCCCCCTACACTTTCTATACTCCTCTAGGGCCTCCGCTGTTTTCAGCCCTCTGAATCTGCCATAAGCCTCCTTTTTTTCCTTATCCAATCCTCTATATCCCTTGACATCTAGGGTTCCCTGGACTTGTTGGTCCTTCCCTTCACCTTTATGGAAACATGTTGGCCCTGAGCTCTCACAATTTCCTTTTTCAATGACTCCCACTGATCTGATGTAGACTTTCCTACAAGTAGCTGCTCCCAATCCACTTTGGCCATATTTTGTTTTATCATATTGAAATTGGCCTTCCCCCAATTCAGTACCTTTATTTCCGGTCCATCTTTGTCTTTTTCCATAACTACCTTAAATCATACAGAATTATGGTCACTATCCCCGAAATGCTCCCCCATTGACACTTCTACCACTTGTCTGGCTTTGTTCCCTAAGATGAGGTCCAGTACTGCCCCTTCTCTTGTAGGACTTTCTATCCGCTGGCTCCAAAAGCTCTCCTGTATGCACTTTAAGCCTTTTGCACTAAGACTATCCCAGTTAATATTGGGGAAATTGAAATCCCCTACCATCATTACCCTATTATTTTTACAATTCTCTAAGATTTGCCTACATATCTGCTCCTCTATCCCTTCCTGACTGTTTGGAGGCCTGTAGTACACTCCCAGCCAAGTAATTGCCCCCTTTTAATTTTAAAGTTCTATCCATGTGGCCTTATTTGAGGAACCTTCTAAGATGTCATCCCTCTTTACTGCAGTAATTGACTCCTTGATCAACAGTGCAATGCCACCTTCTCTTTTACACCTCCCCCCCCACCTCTTGTCACATCTGAATATTCTATATCCTGGAATATTGAGCTGCCAGTCCTGCCCTTCCCTCAACCATGTCTCTGTGATAGCAATAATATCATATTCCCATGTGTTAATCAATGCCCTCAAATCATCTGCCTTACTTGTAAGACATAATCATAAACAAACATTAAAACAATTATTTAAAAAGTTTAATTTTTTTATCACAATGGAGAAATTTATATCCCTAAAATCTTAAATTACTTTTTCAGGGCTAGCGAAACGGTTCAGCAGTAATTATGGACTTAGTATGCCATTAAAAATGCAGTTACACCTCATTTAACAAGGTGTAACTTTCTTGAGGGTTTTTACAGCGAGACTAACAATGTAAAAAGGCAAGGTCTCGTCAGTTCAAATATTCCTAATTGAATGCAATCTAGGGGAACTTCAACAGCGTACCCTATGGAGTAGCGTAGAATCACTGACAGTAACTTCTAAATTTCCGCACTGAACTGCACATGTGCGGGCTCCAGAAGTTACTGTCAGTTTCAGAGGATGGTAATGATGGTAAACACTGATAGTTTCGCTGTCATTACTACCACAAAATCCAGGCCAATACATAGCCAACGCTCTTGTCAATTTTAACACCATGTTCATGAATTGTCATGATCTGTTGTAAACTTGATAGGAAATCAGAGGAAATCCTGAAGAAATGGTGAAAGTGGCTGGAAATGGCCATGAGAGTTATTTCTCTTGGATTACACTGATATATTTCTTGAAATTACAGCAGAAGATCAGGCCAACCCTTATGGAAACTCAGAGCCCAAGATTTTAGCAGCAGTACCAAGTAGTTTCCACTTTTGTACGGAAGCTGAACTTTTGTAACATAAAAGCAGAGGTGGGACTGGGCAGACTTTGAAACAAAATGATTTAAGACTCACTCTGCTTCATTCTCGTGTCTGGTCAGGAATTGGCTTTGGATTAAGGCTGCATTTCACGAAGACATGATAGAGGCACTGGCATCTTGGGTGCTCTGCCTGTGAGCTGCTTTTGGGCTGTAATGTGAGGTCATTCTCCTTAAACTTTTGTCTCTACTGGTGTGCAGTGCTGATGTACTGAGAGAGCATGCAGGATTCAAAGGATGGAATATCAAAGATAAGCAGCTCACTGCCAATTTTCAATATTTCAAAAGCGAAGTGCTGAGGCAGAACAGCATGATTTCTAATTGCTGTTTTAAAGGGACTAAAGGATATTTTGGAGCAAAGAAGGTACCCTTCAGCAATGCTTCCTCCAAGCTGCTTCAGTGCATGACTGCACATCAGTTTTAAAGGGGCGACGCATTGCAACAAGCCAGCCACATGCAGCAAACAGCAACTAGAGGGAACATTGCCCTTCACTCAAAGGTATTGGCACTGCAGCCTGCATGGAAGTAGCTTAGCACCTTCACGCTTTCTGAACTGTATCCTGAACCTGGGAACAGGTGATGAAGACATTTTCTGGTTTATGCAAGGTAAGTGTGCTCACACTTTGCATAATTTAACAATGTTGCCTGAAAAGGCACCTCAATGGCATTTGAAAGTAAACTTGGTATAGTGTAACAGAGTAAGTATGCATTGCACTCTGGCAACTGTTCATCCACTTTACAAACGCGAAGGCATGGTCATGGTTTATCCAGACTGCTGACCTCTGTATTGCTGCTATCACAATGTGTTTGTCCTATAACCTGTGAAATGTGGCGAGAAACAAAAACAAAACATACTGCACACAAAAGGCATCTGGATGCCAAATGTATGCGTGCTCACATAAGATGACAACTAATTAGGGCACTGTTCATAGGACCACCTGCAGAAAGGTGGCTGCAGACTTGGGGTAGTGGCAGAAATGCCTGCTATATTTTAAATGGAGGAAGAGGGCAAAATAATGGTCATCTTTCACTCCAATTCAATTCCCAACACTAATCTTTGTAGGCCTCAATGCTGGTCGAGGCCTACAAAAAATGTACTTGATTCATCCTAGGGGCTGTTCTGCCCATTTAACTGCCCTTGCTCCATTCTCTGGTGCTGTATCAGCAGTTCCACCAGCACTACTGGATTCTCCTCTTCAACAATGGTGGGCTGTCTTGGTAGTGAGAATACCACTGGGATTCCAAGCTAAGCATTGCCCCTGAACTAGGAAAATTGGTCAGGGTTAGGAGGTATGCAAAAGCCCTATCCATAGAAAATAAACATGGAAAAGTTACGGCACAGAAAGAGGCCATTCAGCCCATTGTGTCTGCGCCGGCTAAAAAAAGTAGCCACCCAATCTAATCCCACCTTCCAGTACCTGGTCCATAGTCTTGCAGGTTACAGCACTTCAGGTGCATGCCCAGGTACCTTTTAAATAAGTTGAGGTATTCTGCCTCAACCTGCGATCCATGCAGCGAATTCCAGACACCCACTACCTTATGGTTGAAAAGGTTTTTCCTCATGTCCCCTCTAATCCTTGGAACATAGGAACATAGGAGCAGAAGTAGGCCATTTAACCTATCGAGCCTGCTCCACCATTCAGTACATACATGGCTGATCATCCACTTCAATGTCTTTTTCCCACACTATCCCCATATCCCTTTTTGTCATTGGTATTTAGAAATCTGTCAATCTCTACTTTAAACAAATTCAATGACTGAGCTTTCACAGCCCTCTGGGGTAGAGAATTCCAAAGATTCACAATCGTCTGAGCAAAGAAATTTCTTCTCATCTCTGTCCTAAGTGGCTTCCCCCTTATTTTGATATTGTGTCCCCTGGCTCTAAACTCCCCAACCAGGGGAAACATCTTACCTGCATCTTGCCTGTCTATCCTTATAAGTATTTTGTAGGTTTCAATGAGATCATCTCTCATTCATCGAAACTCCAGAGAATACAGGCCCAGTTTCCCAAATCTCTCTTCATAGGACAGTCCCACCATCCCAGGAACAAGTCTGGTGAACCTTCGTTGCAGTCCTTCTATGGCAATAATATCCTTCCTAAGGTAAAGGGATAAAAACTGCACACAGTACTCCAGGTGCGGTCTAACCAAGGTTCTATGCAATTGAAGCAAGAGGCATTAAAAGGCATTAAGGTGGACAAGTCCCCAGGTCCGGATGGGATCTATCCCAGGTTACTGAGGGAAGCGAGAGAGGAAAGAGCTGGGGCCTAAACAGATATCTTTGCAGCATCCTTAAACAAGGGTGAGGTCCCGGAGGACTGGAGAATTGCTAATGTTGTCCCCTTGTTTAAGAAGGGTAGCAGGGATAATCCAGGTAATTATAGACCGGTGAGCCTGACGTCAGTGGTAGGGAAGCTGCTGGAGAAGATACTGAGGGATAGGATCTATTCCCATTTGGAAGAAAATGGGCTTATCAGTGATAGGCAACATGGTTTTGTGCAGGGAAGGTCATGTCTTACCAAGTTAATAGAATTCTTTGAGGAAGTGACAAAGTTGATTGATGAGGGAAGGGCTGTAGATGTCATATACATGGACTTCAGTAAGGCGTTTGATAAGGTTCCCCATGGTAGGCTGATGGAGAAAGTGAAGTCGCGTGAGATCCAGGGTGTACTAGCTAGATGGATAAAGAACTGGCTGGGCAACAGGAGACAGAGCGTAGCAATGGAAGGGAGTTTCTCAAAATGGAGACGTGTGACCAGTGGTGTTCCACAGGGATCCGTGCTGGGACCACTGTTGTTTGTGATATACATAAATGATTTGGAGGAAAGTATAGGTGGTCTGATTAGCAAGTTTGCAGACGACACCAAGATTGGTGGAGTAGCAGATAGTGAAGGGGACTGTCAGAGAATACAGCAGAATATAAATAGATTGGAGAGTTGGGCAGAGAAATGGCAGATGGAGTTCAATCAGGGTAAATGCGAGGTGATGCATTTTGGAAGATCTAATTCAAGAGTGAATTATACAGTAAATGGAAAAGTCCCGGGGAAAATTGATGTACAGAGAGATTTGGGTGTTCAGGTCCATTGTTCCCTGAAGGTGGCAATGCAGGTAAATAGAGTGGTCAAGAAGGCGTACGGCATGCTTTCCTTCATCGGACGGGGTATTGAGTACAAGAGTTGGCAGGTCATGTTACAGTTGTATAGGACTTTGGTTCGGCCACATTTGGAATACTGCGTGCAGTTCTGGTCGCCACATTACCAAAAGGATGTGGATGCTTTGGAGAGGGTGCAGAGGAGGTTCACCAGGATGTTGCCTGCTATGGAGGGCGCTAGCTATGAAGAGAGGTTGAGTAGATTAGCATTATTTTCATTAGAAAGACGGAGGTTGAGGGGGGACCTGATTGAGGTGTACAAAATCATGAGAGGTATAGACAGGGTGGATAGCAAGAAGCTTTTTCCCAGAGTGGGGGATTCAATTACTAGGGGTCACGAGTTCAAAGTGAGAGGGGAAAAGTTTAGGGGGGATATGCGTGGAACGTTCTTTACGCAGAGGGTGGTGGGTGCCTGGAACGCGTTGCCAGCGGAGGTGGTAGATGCGAACACGATAGCATCTTTTAAGATGTATCTAGACAGATACATGAATGGGCAGGAAGCAAAGAGATACCTACCCTTAGAAAATAGGCGACATGTTTAGGTAGAGGATCTGGATCGGCGCAGGCTTGGAGGGCCGAAGGGCCTGTTCCTGTGCTGTAATTTTCTTTGTTCTTTGTTCTTTGACTTCACTACTCCTGTACTCAAATCCTCTTACGATAAAGGCTAACATACCATGAGCCTTCCTAATTGCTTGCTGCATCTGTATGTTAGCTTTCAGTGACTTATTGACGAGGACACTCAGGTCTCTTTGTACATCTACACTTTCTAATCTCTTACCATTTAAGAAATACTCTGCACATCTATTCCTCCTACCAAAATGCATAACCTCACATTTTTCCACATTATATTCCATCTGCCACATTCTTGCCCACTCACTAAGTCTGTCCAAATCCCCTTGAAGTTGCTTTGCATCTTCCTCACAACACACGTACACACCTAGTTTGTGTCATCCGTGAACTTGGAAATATTACATTTGGTCCCCACATCCAAATCATTGATATATATTGTGAACAGCTGGGGCCCAAGTATTGAAACTTGCGGTGCCCGACTAGTCACAGCCTGCCAACGCAAAAATGAACTTTTTATTCCTACTCTTTGTTTTTTGCCCATTAACCAATCCTTAATCCATGCCACTGTATTACCTCCTATCCCATGTGCTTTAATTTTGCTAACCAATCTCCTGTGGGGGACTTTATCAAAAGCCTTCTGAAAATACAAGTATACTATGTCCACCGACTTCCCTTTATCAATACGGTTTGCAACATCCTCATAAAACTCCAACAGGTTCGTCAAACATGATTTCCATTCATAAATCCATGTTGCCTATGCCCAATCAGATCGTTATTATCCAAATGTCCATTTATCACATCCTTTAGAATAGATTCTAACTTTTCCCTACTACTGATGTAAGGCTAACAGGTCTGTAATTCCCTGTTTTCTCACTCCCTCCCTTCTTAAATAGTGGGGTGATGTCTGCTACCTACCAATCTGCAGGAACTGTTTCAGAATCTATAGAATTTTGGAAGATGATCATCAATACATCCACTGTCTCCAGAGCTACTTCTTTCAACAATCTAGGATGTAGAATATCAGGTCCTGGGGACTTATCAACCATCAACTCCATTAATTTCTCCAATACAACCTTCTTTCTAATACAAATTTCCTTCAATTCCTCATTCTCCCTAGTCCCTTGGATCTCTAATTCTGGGAGATTTCATGTGCTTTCCTCAGTGAAGACAGACACAAAGTAATCATTTAGCTTCTCTGCCATTTCTCTATTCCCCATTATAAATTCTCCTGACTCTGCCTGTAATAGACCCACATTTGTCTGAGCCAAACATTTCCTTTTTACGTACCTATAGAAGCTTTTACAGTCCGTTTTTATGTTTTTTGCTAGTTTACATTCATATTCTATTCTCCCTTTCTTTATCAGTTTCTTGGTTCTCCTTTGCTGTATTCTAAAATCCTCCCAATCCTCAGGTTTACTACTATTTCTGGCAACTTTATAGGCCTTTTATTTTAATCTTTTTAAAAATTCATTCATGGGATGTGGGCATAGCTAGCTAGGCCAGCATTTATTGTCCTTGAGAAGGTGGTGGTGAGCTGCCTTCTTGAACTGCTGCAGACCAATACACCCACAGTGCTGTTAGGAAGGGAGTTCCAGAATTTTGACCCAGCGGCAGTGAAGGAACGGCGATATAGTTCCAAGTCAGGATGGTGTGTCACTTGGAGGGGAACTTGCAGGTGGTGGTGTTCCCATGCATTTGCTGCCCTTGTCCTTCTGGTTGGTAGAGGTTGCAGGTTTGGAAGGTGCTGTCTAAGCAGCCTTGATGCATGCTGCAGTGTATCTTGTAGATGGTACACACTGCTGCCACTGTGTGTTGGTGGTGGAAGGAGTGAATGTTTGTCGATGGGGTGCCAATCAAGCGGACTGCTTTGTCCTGGTTGGTGTTGAGCTTCTTGAGTGTTGTTGGAGTTGCACCCATCCAGGTAAGTGGAGAGTATTCCATCACATTCCTGAATTGTGCCTTGTAGATGGTGGACAGGCTTTGGGGAGTCAGGAGGTGAGTTACTTGCCACAGAATTCCTAGCCTTTGACCTGCTCTTGTAGCCACTGTATTTATATGGCTACTTCAGTTCAGTTTCTGCTCAATGGTAATCCCTAGGATATTGATAGTGGGGGATTCAGCGATGGCAATGCCATTGAATGTCAACGGGAGATGGTTGTATTCTCTCTTGATGGAGATGGTCATTGCCTGGCACTTGTGTGCCACTTATCATCCCAAGCCTGGATATTGTCTAGGTCTTGCTGCATCTGGACACGGACAGCTTCAGTATCTGAGGAGTTGTGAATGGTGCTGAACATTGTGCAATCATCAGCGAACATCCCCACTTCTGACCTTATAATTGAAGGAAGGTCATTGATGAAGCAGCTGAAGATGGTTGGGCTTAGGACACTACCCTGAGGAACTCCTGCAGTGATGTCTTGGAGCTTGGAGCTGGACGGCACAGTGGTGCAGTGGTTAGAACTGCAGCCTCACAGCTCCAGCGACCCGGGTTCAGTTCTGGGTACTGCCTGTGTGGAGTTTGCAAGTTCTCCCTGTTACTGTGTGGGTTTCTGCCAGGTGCTCTGGTTTCCTCCCACAGCCAAATACTTGCAGGTTGATAGCTAAATTGGCCATTGTAAATTGTCCCTAGTGTAGGTAGGTGGTAGGAGAATGGTGGGGATGTGGTAGGGAATGTGGGATTAATGTAGGATTAGTATAAATGGGTGGTTGTTGGTTGGCACAGACTCGGTGGGCCGAAGGGCCTGTTTCAGTGCTGTATCTCTCTATGTCTCTATGAGATGATTGACCTCCATTAATCACAACAATCTTCCTTCGTGCTAGGTATGACTCCAACCAGTGGAGAGTTTTCCCCCTCATTCCAGGTTTGCTAGGGCTCCTTGATGCCATACTCGGTCAAATGCTGCCTTGATGTCACTCTCACCTCACCTTTTGAGTTCAGCTCTTTTGTCCATGTTTGAACCAAGGCTGTAATGAGGTCAGGAGCTGAGTGGCCCTGGTGGAACCCAAACTAAGCGTCACTGAGCAGGTTATTGCTAGGCAGTGCTGCTTGATAGCACTGTCGATGACACCTTCCATCACTTTACTGATTATTGAGAGGAGACTTCTTCTTCTTCTTTGGCCTCCTTGTCTCGAGAAACAATGGGTAAGCGCCAGGAGATGGCCAGTGGTTTGTGAAGCAACGCCTGGAGTGGCTATAAAGGCCAATTCTAGAGTGACAGACTCTTCCACAGGTGCTGCAGATAAAATTGGTTGTTGGGGCTGTTACACAGTTGGCTCTCTCCTTGTGCTTCTGACTTTTTTCCTGCCAACAGCTATGTCTCGTCGACTCGCCACTCTTTAGCCTCGCCTTTATGGCTGTCCGCTAGCTCTGGCGATCACTGGCAACTGACTCCCACGACTTGTGATCAGTGTCGCCTTTGAAGATCTCTTTAAAGCGGAGACATGGACGGCCGGTGGGTCTGATACCAGTGACGAGCTTGCTGTACAATGTGTCCTTGGGGATCCTGCCATCTTCCATGCAGCTCACATGGCCAACCATCTCAAGTGCCGCTGGCTCAGTAGTGTTTATATGCTGGGGATGTTGACCGCCTCGAGGACTTCTGGGTGGAGATACGGTCCTGCCACCTGATGCTAAGGATTCTCCGGAGGCAGCGAAGATGGAATGAATTGAGATGTCACTCTTGGCTGACATACGTTGTCCAGGCCTCGCTGCCGTAGAGCAAGGTACTGAGGACACAGGCTTGATACACTTGGACTTTTGTGTTCCGTGTCAGTGATGGGGCAATAATTGGCTGGGTTGGACTTGTCCTTTTTTGTATGTACTAGACATACCTGACCAATTTTCCACATTGCTGGGTAGATGCCAGTGTTGTAGCTGTACTGGAACAGCTTGGCTAGGGGCGCGACAAGTTCTGGAGCACAGGTCTTCAGTATCCAGTGTCTTCAGTTGATTCTTACTGTCACGCGGAGTGAATCAAATTGGCTGAAGTCTGGCATCTGTGATGCTGGGGCCTTCAGGAGGAGGCCGAGATGGATCATCAACTCGGCACTTTTGGCTGAAGGTTGCTGCAAATGCTTCAGCCATATCTTTCACACTGATGTGCTGGGCTCCCCCATCATTGAGGATGGGGATATTTGTGGAGTCACCTGATCCAGTTAGTTGTTTAATTGTCCACCACCATTCATGGTTGGATGTGGCAGGACTGCAGAGCTTAGTTCTGTCATTCGCATGCTGCTTACACAGTTTGGCAGGCAAGTAGTCCTGTGTTGTAGCTTCACCAGGTTGACACCTCATTTTGAGGTATGCCTGGTGCTGCTCCTGACATGCCCTCTTGCACTCTTCATTGAACCAGGGTTGGTCTCCTGGCTTGATAGTATTGGTAGACTGGGGGATATGCCATGCCATGAGGTTACAGATTGTGGTTGAGTACAATTCTGCTACTGCTGATGGCCCGCAGAGCCTCATGGATGTCTAGTTTTGCATTGCTCGATCTGTTTGAAATGTATTCCATTTCGCACGGTAGTAGTGCCACACAACATGATGCAAGGTATCCTCCATGTGAGGGCGGGACTTCGTCTCCACAAGGACTGTGCGGCGGTCACTCCTATCATGGACAGATGCGTCTGTGGCTGGCAGATAGGTAAGGACGAGATCAAGTATGTTTTTTCCTCTTGTTGGTTCCCTCACCACTTGCCGCATACCCAATCTACCAGCTATGTCCTTTATGATTCGGCCAGCTTGATCAGTAGTGGTGCTACCGAGCCACACTTGATGATGGACATTGAAGTCCCCCACCCAGAGTACATTCTGCACCCTTGCCACCCTGTGCTTTCTCCAAGTGGTGTTTAACATGGAGGAGCACTAACTCATCAGCTGAGGGAGGGTGGTAGGTGGTAATTAGCAGGAGGTTTCCTTGCCCATGTGTGGCCTGATTCTGTGAGACTTCATGAGGGCTGGAGTCAATATTGAGGATTCCCAGGGCAACTCCCACCCAACTGTATACTACTGTTCCGCCACCTCTGCTGGATCTGTCCTGCCGGTGGTATCGGCCATACCGGGGATGGTGACAGCAGTGTCTGGGTCATTGTAAGATACGGTTCCATGAGTAAGATTATGTCAGGCTGTTGCTTGACTAGTCTGTGGGACAGCTCTCCCAACTTTGGCACAAGTCCCCAGATGTTAGTAAGGAGGATTTTGCAGGGTCAACGGGGCTGGGTCAGTGCCTAGGTCAGTGCTGGGTGGTCCGTCCAGTTTCATTGAATTTGTACTGGCAAGATACAACTGAGAGCTTGCTCAGCCATTTCAGAGTCAACCATATTCCTGTGGGTCTGGAGTCACATGTAGGCCAGACCAGATAAGGATAGCAGATTTCCTTCAGATGGGTTTTTACAACAATCGACAATGGTTACATGCCATCATTGCACTAATTTTTAATTCCAGATTTACTACTTGATTTCAAATTCCATCTTCTGCTGAGGTGGGATTCGAACCCATGTCCCCAAAGAAATACCCTGGGTTTCTTGGTTATTAGTCCAGTGACAATACCACTACACCACCTCCTCCCCTTTTACAATCCTTACATTCCTTTGTTTGCCACAGTTGACTGCCTTTACTTTTGGGGTTTTTGTGCCTTGAAGGAATGTATAGTTGCTATAAACTATGTAATAATTCTTTGAAGTCTATCCATTGTCTATGCACTGTCATACCTTTTAATGTATTTTCCCAATCCACCTTAGCCAATTTGTCCCTAATACCTTCATAATTTCCTTTGTTCAAATTTAACACCCTGGCTTCAGATTGAACTACCTCACTTTCAAACATTATGTAAAGTTCTACCATATTATGGTCACTCATCCCTAAAGGTTCTTTTACAACAAGATTATTAATTAGCCCTTTCTCATTACATAATACAAGATCGAAAATAGTCGGTTCCTCAACATACTGTTCTAGAAAAGCATCCCTAACACACTCTACAAACTCATCCTTCACAGCATTAGTGCTCTTTAGGTTTACCCTGTCAATGTGCAGATTGAAGTCACCCATCATTTCTGTATTACCCGTGCTACATGCTTCTCTAATCTCCCGATTAATACTCGACACTACCACTATTGTTTGGTGGCCTATAAACAACTCCTACCAATGTTTGCTGCCCCTTGCTGTTTCTTAGCTCCACCCAAACAGATTCCTCATTTTGTCCTTTCGATTGGAGATCCTCCCTTACTAATGTACTGAGCCCATCCCTTATTATCAGCGCAACACCACCACCTTTTCCTTTTTTCCTGTCCTTCCTAAATGTCGAATATTCTTAAATACTCAGTTCCCAGTCTTGGTCATTCCGGAATGGCATTTAGATCATCCCCATTTACCTCTATTTGTGTCTTTGAATCTTCTACCTTGTTATGAATGCTGCTTGCATTCAGGTAGAGTGCCCTTAACCTTGTCTTCTTGACAATATTCTGTATTCTAAACCTCGTAGATGCTTGTCTTTGTTTCACCTGCCTTCTAATGTCGCTTGCTACTTTTCTACCTCCTGTTACCAGCTTTACTTTCTTCCAATTTGAGCTATCCCTCAGGTTCCCATCCCCCTGACAAGCTAGTTTAAACCCTCCCCATCAGCACTTGCAAATTTCCCTGCGAGGATATTAGTTCCGGTCCTGTTAAGGTGTAGCCCACATCCATCTTGTACAGGTCCCACCTGCCCCAGAACCGGTCCCAATGCATCAGAAATCTAATGCCCTCCTCCACCAATTCTCCAGCTATGTGTTCAATCGATCAGTCCTCCTATTCCTATTCTCACTAGCATGTGGCACTGGGAGTAATCCTGAGATCACTGCTCTTGAGGTCCTGCTTTTGAATTTCCTTCCTAACTCCCTAAAATCTGCTTTCAGTACCTCATCCCTCATCCTATCTATGTCATTGGTACCAATGTGGACCACGACCTCTGGCTGTTCACCCTCCCCCAGAAGGATGTCCTGCAGCCTCTCCGTGACATCCTTGACCCTGGCACCAGGGAGGCAACATACCATCCTGGAGCCATGTTTACTGCCACAGAAATGCCTGTCTGATCCCCTGACTATCGAATCCCCTATCACTATTGCTCTTCCACTCTTCTTCCTCTGAGCCACCAGTGGTGCCACAGACTTTGGTCTGACTGCACTCCACTGAGGAACCATCGTCCTCACCAGTATCCAAAATGGAAAACCGATTAGCAAGCAAGATAGACTCAAGGGTCTCCTGCACTGCCTGTCTGGTTCTCCTAGACTGTCTGGCTCTCTGTCTCTGCCTGTGTGCTCCTAACCTGCGGTGTGACCACCTCCCTAAACATGCTACCCACGCAGTCCTCTGCCTCGCGGATGCACAAAAGTGACTCCAACCACCGCTCAAGTTCCAAAACCCGGAGCTCAAGCTTCTGCAGCCAGTGACACTTCCTGCAGATATGTTTGTAGTGCATCCATGACTTCCCACATACCACAGGATGTACATTCCACTTGGCTGAGCTGACCTGCCATAGTGTACAACACTGGCATCTACCCTGCAATGTGGAAAATTGCCTAGGTATGTCCTGTACACAAAAAGCAGGACAAGTCCAACCCGGCCAATTACTGCCCCATCAACCTACTCTCAATCATCAGTAAAGTGATGGAAGGTGTCATCAACAGTGCCATCAAGTGGTGCTTGCTTAGCAATAACCTGCTCAGTGATGCTCAGTTTGGGTTCTGCCAGGGCCACTCAGCTCCTGACCTCATTACAGCCTTGGTTCAAACATGGACAAAAGAGCTGAACTCAAGAGGTGAGGTGAGAGTGACTGCCCTTGACATCAAGGCAGCATTTGACCGAGTATGGCATCAAGGAGCCCTAGCAAAACTGAGGTTAATGGGAATCAGGGGGAAAACCCTCCGCTGGTTGGAGTCATACCTAGCGCAAAGGAAGATGGTTGTGGTTGTTGGAGGTCAATCATCTGAGCTTCTGGACATCACTGCAGGAGTTCCTCAGGGTAGTGTCCTAGGCCCAACCATCTTCAGCTGCTTCATCAATGACCTTCCTTCTATCATAAGGTCAGAAGTGGGGATGTTCGCTGATGATTGCACAATGTTCAGCACCATTCGTGACTCCTCAGATACTGAAGCAGTCCGTGTAGAAATGCAGCAAGACCTGGACAATATCCAGGCTTGGGTTGATAAGTGGCAAGTAACATTCGCGCCACACAAGTGCCAGGCAATGACCATCTCCAACAAGAAAGAATCTAATCATCTCCCCTTGACATTCAACGGCATTACCATCACTGAATCTCTCACTCTCAACATCCTAGGGGCTACCATTGAGCAGAAACTGAACTGGAGTAGCCATATAAATACAGTGGTTACAAGAGCAGGTCAGAGGCTAGGAATCCTGAGGCGAGTAACTCACCTCCTGACTCCCCAAAGCCTGTCCACCATCTACAAGGCACAAGTCAGGAGTGTGATGGAATACTCTCCACTTGCCTGGATGGGTGCAGCTCCAACAACACTCAAGAAGCTCGACACCATCCAGGACAAAGCAGCCCGCTTGATTGGCACCCCATCTACAAACATTCACTCCCTCCACCACCGACGCACAGTGGCAGCAGTGTGTACCATCTACAAGATGCACTGCGGCAATGCACCAAGGCTCCTTAGACAGCACCTTCCAAACCCATGACCTCTACCAACCAGAAGGACAAGGGCAGAAAATGCATGGGAACACCATCACCTGCAAGTTCCCCTTCAAGTCACACATCATCCTGACTTGGAACTATATCGCCGATCCTTTACTGTCGCTGGGTCAAAATCCTGGAACTCCCTTCCTAACAGCACTGTGGGTGTACCTACCTCACATGGACTGCAGCGGTTCAAGAAGGCAGCTCACCACCACCTTCTCAAGGGCAATTAGGGATGGGCAATAAATGCTGGCCTGGCCAGTGACACCCACATCCCATGAATGATTTAAAAAATTTTTTTTATTACAATTACAATTCTTCTATCAATCACCTTAAATCATGGCTAATCTGCCTCAAAGTGTAGAATCCTGCTTATATTTTGTCTCACAAACCCAAATTCAACACATTTTCCAGTACAGGGGTGAGATAAATGTTTGAAATAATCGTTGTTTTAGTGTTGAAGGATGAGGATTAACCTCTTGCCAGCTGAGGTGATCGACTAAATTAGCCTAACTTCCTAAATGACTGATTATAGTTATGATCCTCCCCCTGAGAAAGTGTAAGGCTAATATGGATTGGTCTACCTGTGATTTTTTTCAAATTAAATTATTTGTTTAATATTTGTCCCACTTATTCTGTTGTAAACAATGCAGTGGCTTGAGTAATGTTAAAATGAAAACTGTATGTTTGAGTGGACCTCTCTGTTCAAACAGGCCAATGCTTGTAATTGATGAGTAACTGGAATCTAAGGCACATTTATGGTGACCGTTGTCTGTAAAGGATTGATAAGATAAGCTAATGAAATGCAATAGCAGATGAATGTATTATCAGAACTCAGACCACTACTTGGTGTGGACAAAGATGACTGAACATATAATTTTAAACTAAGCGCGGACAAGATATCTGGAGTCAGATGATCGAGGATGTTCGACACTTCAGGGCGTAAAAGAAAGAGTGTTTTTAATGTGCTGTTGCAGACATGGAGGAAAAGATAAGGTCATCTGACTTGTGCAGGTGGATGTAAATGGATGTAAAGGAGCCTAACACCTGCCTCGTCAAGAAGACATCAGGCTTGCGCAAATTGTCAAAAAACATGCTATGCCAAATGAGGATGTTTAATTCATCGGAAGGAAACCTGCATTAAACTGTTAAAAAGGAAAGTTGGGATCCTACAGATAACTTTTAAAAAGCTGGCAGCAAAGATGGCCACCACAGTTTGCATTGAAATACCTCACATTCCAGGACATCGAATTGGAGACGTATATCTAACGAGGTTGCATCCAGGAGAATGCCTTATGAATTTGGAATCAGCTAACAGCTTCACTTCCAATGGCAAAACATTCAACGCCATCTTGGAACATTAACAATGGAGTCATACCTCCAGGGGTTGAACATCGGAACAATGAGATTCGAGAGAAATTGAAAATACCTAGATTCAAATTTAATAAAAATAGTAAACGAGGACACTGGACAATCATGTGACCACATCTCCATCTGTGGAAAAGTTGCAGTCTTTTGCAAAAGGACAAGCTCCTGAGACTTTGAAGTAGACCAACTTTGAGTGCTAACCAGACATGACCCCTGTGTGGCTGTGTGTTTGTTTGTGTGTGTCTCTCTCTCTCCAGATAACGTTGCAAGTTTGAGACCTGTCTGCGACTATGGAACACCCAAATCTACCATTGCTACAGCCAGAGACCCTGGGGAGGAGAGCCACCTACAACTCTATCTCTAAGAAAAACCCTGAACCAGGTGGGCCAGCCACAAAATGCACTCCTATCAGCCAGAGACTTCAAGATCACAACTTCAGCTGGAAGACAATGGAATTACCTGACCCCACAGACTGTATATTATTTTTACTTGTTCTGGACTCTAATCCAAACCGGACTATTTCTTATCGCTATTTGTGTGCATGTGTGAGTGAAAGTGTAGGGTGGTTTTATTATTTTATCTATAATGGGTTTAGGTCCTTTAAGGTCAATAAACTCACCTCTTTCTTGTTTAAACTCAAGAAAACCTGTCCGATTGGTTCTTTTACAATGGCAACAAAGGTAAAAGGTAAAACACTCACTGAAGTGGTAAGCACATTCACTGTTTTAAAAGGAATAAATCTTGTTGTGGTCAAACAATGAGAAGGACAAGAGGGAAGCCTTGTGACCCCTCCTCACCTGATTGTAGCAGAAATTGGATGCAAATGCTAGCTGGAGTCTTAAACGTGCCTAGTTAAGGGAATGGAGACTACCAGGACATGGCAACTATTCTGACCGAGCGGTTATAACTAATCAGGGCTGTAAACCACTGCTGTGCAACATTATGCTGTATTGATTTTTGCCGTGTATCTAATAAAGGCCTTATGTCACCAACTGGTATCAGGTCGAATCCTTAAGTAAAAATCTTACTAAAGCACTGAATGCTCTGTATTACATATTTATGAACTGTTTTGTTACTCCCTTTATGATGAAGTTGTATTTAATCTTTAAGTTGTTCTCAGCAGAAGATTGATAGCATTTATGTTGGGAGAAGAGTTCTTCTATTATTTTCTTACAAAAGAGATTCTATAATTGGCACCAATATGACAACAAAGCTACAAGGTATTTCAAATATGGAAAGTATTTGCTGCTGGAAAGAAAGAGTTTGCATTTATTTCACACTTTATATCCAGAGAAACCGAAGAAACATTATGGCACAGAAAGAGGCCATTCAGCCCATCATGTTTGCTGAAAAAGTAGCCGTCCATTCTAATCCCATCTTTCAGCACCTCGTCCGTAGCCTTGCAGGTTACAGCACTGCAGGTGCAGGTCCAGGTACCTTTTAAATGAGTTGAGGGTTTCTGCATCCATCACTGATCTGGGCAGTGAATTCCAGACACCTACCACCCTCTGGGTAAAAACGTTCTTCCTCATGTCCCCTCTAATCGTTTGCCAATCACCTTAAATCTGTGACCCCTGGTAACTGACTTCTCCTCTAAGGGAAACAGGTCCTTCCTGTCTACTCTATCTCGGCCCCTCATAATTTTGTACACCTCACTGAAGTCACCTTTCAGCCTCCTCTGTTCGAAGGAAAACAACCCTAGCCGATCCAGTCTTATAGCTACAATTTTCAAGCCCTGGCAAGATTTTTGTAAATCTCCTCTGTACTCTCTCCAGAAAAATTATTTCCTTCCTGTTATGTGGTGACCAGAACTGTATGCAATACTTCAGCTGTGGCCTAACTAGCATTTTATACAGTTCAAGTATTACATCCCTGCTTTTGTATTCTGTTACCTCAGCCAATAAAGGAAAGCATTCCATATGCCTTCTTCACCACTTTATCTACATGTCCTGCGGCCTTCAGGGACCTGTGAACATGCAGTCCAAGGTTTCTCACTTCCGCTACCCTTCTCGATATCCTCCCATTTATTGTGTATTCCCTCACTTTATTTGCCCTCCCCAAATGCATTACCTCACAATTCTCCAGATTGAATTCCATTTGCCACTTTTCCGCCCACTCAACCAAACCATTGATATCATTCTGGAGTCTACAGCTATCCTCTTCCCTATCAACTACATGGTCAATTTTTGTGTCATTTGCAAATTTCCCAATCATACCTTCCAATTGTAAGTCCAAATCATTAATATGTACCACAAACAGCAAGGGAGCCAACACTGAGCCCTGTGAAACGCCACTGGAAACAGCTTTCCATTTGCAAAAACATCTGTTGACCGTTACCCTTTGTTTCCTGCCACTGAGCCAATTTTGGATCCAACTCGCCACATTCCCCTTTATCCCACGGGCTTTTACTTTTCTGACCTGTGTGCCATGTGGGACCATGTCAAATGCTTTACTAAAATCCATGTAGACAACATCTGCTGCACTACCCTCAGTAATCCTTCTTGTTACTTCCTCAAAAAATTTAACTAAGTTATTAAGACGCGACCTTCACTTAACAAATCCATGCTGACTATTCCTGATTAATCCATGCCTTTCTAAGTGACATTTTATCCTATCTCTCAGAATTGATTCTAATAATTTTCCCACCACCGAGGTCAGACTGACCAGCCTATAATTATTTGGCCTATCCCTCGCACCTTTTTTAAACAATGGTACAACGTTCGCAGATCTCCAGTCCTCTGGTACCTTGCCTGTATCTAGTGAGGATTTGAAAATGATCCTCAGAGCATCTGCTATTTCCTCCCTGGCTTCCTTTAACTGCCTGGCATACAATCCATCTAGCTCGGGGTATTTATCCACTTTCAAGGATGTCATACCCTCTAGTACTTCCTCTCTTATTATGCTTAGTGTATCTAATATTTCACACTCCTCCTGTTTAACTACAATGTCTGCATCATCCCTCTTCTTAGTGAAAACAGAGACAAGGTACTGATGAGGGCAAGTAAAGGGTTAAGAGTAAGTTAGTTTTATGAAAGAGCAAAGCTCAGCAAGAATATATAGCAGGATCGAACAAACATCAGGTGTTGATACGAGAGAGAAATATAACAGAAAGCCTGACAGAGCTATAACAATAATAAGTACAGACTAGACACAAAAATGGGATGAAGACCTTTGTAACGAGACTTACTGAGGTTGCAGAAAGGAAACCTAGAGATCTGTGTAATTATCTGTTTTTGTGTTTCCAAGTAGTAGAAAGAATGTTGTAACTGTTGTGCACATGCTTTAACTGTGATTGGAAAAGATTAAAAAGCTGTACTAAATCAATATAACATAGAGATAGCGATTGGTCATTAATGAAGTAATGCTTTGTATGCTAATTGGGGAAGGAGCCAGCAGAAATGTATAATTGCCAATGTCTGTGAATGTTCGGGGAGTCTGTCCTCGATCACTGATTGAGTTACGGCTCCCCTGCATATGCTTGAATAAACGGGTGAAAGAGAACTTCCATCTCATCTGTTTACTGAATAGCGAGGTGAGGGGAAACCTCCCGCAACTTTATTCATTAAGAACCCTGCCCATATCTTCTGCATCCACGCACAAGTTATCTTGGACAGCTCTGATAGGCCCTGCCTTTTCCCTAGTTACCTTCTTGCTCTTAATGTACTGATAAAACATCTTTGGGTTTTCCTTGATTTTACCTGCCAATATTTTTTCATGTCCTCTCTTTGCTTTCCTAATTTCCTCTTTTTACTTCACTTCACTGCATTTTCTATACTCCGCTAGGCTTTCTAAAGTATTAAGATTTTTTGTGATTGTCATAAGCTTTCTTTTTCTGTTTTATCCTACCCTGTATGCTTCTAGATAACCAGGGAGCTCTAGATTTGGCAGTACCACTCTTTTTCTTTGTGAGGACATGCCTACACTGTGCCCATAGAATCTCGCTTTTGAATGCCTCTCACTGGTTTGTCACTGATTTTCCTTCAAGTAGCTGCTTCCAGTCCACTTTTGCCAGATCACCTCTCAGCTTCATAAAATTTGCCTTTCCCCAATTTAGAACGTTTACTCCTGTTCTATCTTTGTCCTTTTCCATAATAATGCTAAATCTAACTGTATTATGGTCACTATCTCCAAAATAGTCACCCACTGCTACTTCATCCACTTATCCAGCTTCATTTCCTAAGACTAAATCTAGAATTGCACCCATTCTCATTGGGCTTGTTATGTGCTGGCTAAAAAAGTTCTCTTGAATGCAATTCAAGAATTTTGTGGCCCCTGTACCCTTCACAGTGTTTGTATTCCAGTTGATATTAGGGTAGTTGAAATCCCCAACTATTATTGCTTTATTGTTTTTGCACTCAGAAATTTGTTTACATATTTGTTCTTCTATCTCCCTCTCACTATTATCTTCAACTCCCCTCTAAACCTCCTGCCTCTTACCTTAAATTTATGCCCCCGGTTATTGACACCTCCGCTAAGGGAAACAGTTTCTTCCTATCTGCCCTATCTATGCCCCTCATAATTTTGTATACCTCAATCAAGTCCCCCCTTAGCCTTCGCTGCCCTAAGGAAAACAACCCTAGCCTATCCAGTCTCTCTTCATAGGTGAAATGCTCCAGCCCAGGCAACATCCTGGTGACTCTCCTCTGCACTCTCTCCAGTACAATTACATCCTTCCTATAGTGTGGTGACCAGAACTTTACACAGTACTCCAGCTGTGGCCTAACCAGTGTTTTATACAGCTCCATCATAACCTCCCTGCTCTTGTATTCTATGCCTCAGCTAATAAAGGTAAGTATCCCATCTGCCTTCCTAACCACCTTATCTACTTGTGCTGTTGCCTTCAGTGATCTATGGACAAGTACACCAAGGTCCCTCTGACCCTCTGTACTTCCTAGGGTCACTCGCTAATTTCCTGCCTCCTGTTCCCTGTTCTGAATTTGTCCTATCTGAAACTGCCCTCAGGTTCCCATTCCCCTGCCAATCTAGCTTAAACCATCCCCATCAGCACTGGCAAACCTTCCTGCAAGGATATTCATCCCAGTCCTGTTCAGGTGTCAACTGTCCGGCTTGTACAGGCCCCACCTTCCCCAGAACTGGTCCCAATGCTCCAGAAATCTGAAGCCCTCCCTCCTGCACCATCTCTCCAGCCACGCATTCATCTGGTGTATTCTCCTATTTCTATACTCACTAGCACATGGCCTTGGGGGTAATCCGGAGATTACTACCTTTGAGATCCTGCTTGCCTCTTTCCTAACTCCCTAAACTCAGCCTGCAGGATCTCATCCCTTTTTCTACCTATCATGTTGGTACCAATGTGGACCACGACCTCTGGCTGTGCACCCTTGCCCTCCAGAATGTCTGGAGCAACTTGGTGATGTCCATGACCCTTGCATCCTATCATGTTTAAGACTTTCAAAAATGCATTGAAGCCAATGAATTACAGTTAAAGTGTAGTCAGACAGACAAATGCAGCAGCCAATTTGCATAAAGCCAGACCACATAAACAGCAAATGAAATAAATGACCAGATTGCCAGTTTAGGTGGTGGTCATTAAGGAATAGATGTTGGGCAGGCCACCAAAAGAACTCCCTGGTCTTGTTTGAGTAGTAACATAGGATCTTTTGCATCCACCTAAGCCTTTGTTTTATTCAAACAAAGATACCTTTCAATACTGCAGCATTTGTCCTGTTGCATTGAAGTGTCAGTCTAGAAAGATTATATACTCAAGTTCTGGATTGGAGCTTCAAGCTGAAGGCTTCAAATGAAAGAACGCTATCACTGAGCGAAACTGACGCTACCCTAGTTACCCAATATGTGAAAGGAGGGAGACATGTAAAAATACTCCTTTTGCACTAATTGATGATACATACAATGGTGATAGTTATCTGTTGTCACCACACTCTTGTACTGCAATGAGACCTGGAATGTGTATCACTGATACATAAGAGTGCTACAGAAATTCCATCAGCGATGCCTCCTCCACAACCTCCGGATTCAATAAGAGGACTGTCGAACAAACACTAGTGTCCTTCTTGAAGCCAGTTGCACAAGCATTCAGGCAAAACTGCATTACCAACTTCGATAGACTGGACACTGTGTCCGGATGGCTGAAAACTATTTCCCCAGTCAAGTCCTGGTTTCTCAACCCTCAAAGGGGAGGTGTTGGCGTAGTGGTAATGTCACTGGACTGGTAATTCAGAGGCCCAGGCTAGTGCTCTGGGGACTTGGGTTTGAATCCCACCACAGCAGATGGTGAAATTTGAATTCAACTAAAAAAAATTGGAATTAAAAAGCTAGTCTAATGGTAACCATTGTTGATTGTTGTAAAAACCCATCTGGTTCAGTAATGCCCTTTAGGGAAGGAAATCTTTTGTCCTTACCTGGTCTGGCCTACATGTGACTCCAGACCCACAGCAATGTGGCTGACCCTTAAATATTCTTTGAAATGACCTAGCAAGCCACTCAGTTCAAGGGCAATTAGGAATGGGTAATAAATGCCGGCTGAACCAGCAATGCCCACATTCCACAAACAAATTTTTTAAAAGGCCAGCGTTCCGGGGAGGACAAAGAAAATGTTTCAAAGACACTTTGAAGCTCTCTTTGAAGTGTGGCAGCATTGACAGTGATGACTGGGATGAACTTGCTACCAATCGTTCAAAATGGTGACAACTTGTCCATCAAGCTGCATTATGCTTTGAGTCCAAACGCCTTAATGATGAGGCAGAGAGGGAAAGAAAAGGAAGCATATCCTGCACTCCAGATCCCACTATCACGTGCGACATCCTGCTCCATGTGCCCAAAGGTCTGCGGGTTGAGAATTGGCCTGCTTAGTCAGCTGAAGACCCACGGCAGAAAATAATGACCGCGAGTTGACGTCATCCTCGAATTAAGGGACAGCTGCTGACGCCAACAACAATGGAGATAGTTATCCGAGTAATTGTAAAGAAAGAAAAACAATTTGCATTTATTTAATACCTTATCACATTTCTCAGGATTCTTCAAAGTACTTCACAACCAATGAATTACACTTAGGTAGATTTATTTTCTCTGTTATCAAAGGAGAGATGTGATGACCAGCAGCTGATCTTGATGCAGCCTGCAGGCCTCATTATCCATGGCCCCATGCTACTGACAGGGTCTTACAAAGTACTGTGAATCATCAAAACATCAGATATGTGGCTTCACACACCAGATTTTATAATTGGGATTTTTGGACTGCTTTGCAGAGTTTTGGGGCAGCCAATATTACTGCAAGACTCATAACTTTATTTAACTGAGATCCTAATGGCCCGTGCAGGATTTTACAACATTGGTTGATGCTCTGTCCACAAAGTGAGACTTGCCTGTAAAAAGTGGGTGCACTGGGGTCTTGCCTGCTCATTTTTAATTTATAGTGATTTTTTGACATCTTTATGCTCTCCTACCTGAATTTTGGACAATGCATTACTTGGTTTACCTGGAAAGGTTTCCATTTTTGGATTTTTACCTCAATATTTTACTTCATTATTTTTTGCTTCTTTTTGCTTTGGTGTGAAATTAAGAGGTGAGGAGGGACATACGTTTGGCAATCTTCTATATGCTGCATATTTGAAATAAGGAAGAGGGATTTATGATGGAATGACAAATGAAAGTGCAATGATTCCAAAGCATTCCAACCACCAATTGTCACTATCCTTGATCTGCACCTGGAAATGTGGCTCCCTCCCTCCACTTCAAAAATCAGGCAGCCAAAGTTCTGCCAATTATTGCCCGTTGATCTTTGCAGAACATTTGGATCAGGGATGGCTCTTCCCTTAGATGTGTAGGTTATCGCAGTGTGCAGCTTCTGTCTCTTACTCTAAGGCTCCCCCATGTCCTAGCCCTGAACTTATTTCCTTCTCTAGTTTTTCTCTTATCTTTTATCTTGTCCATGAGACCCATCTCCTGTTCTCTCAACCCTATAAACTACTGGCCACCAATTTCCCTTCCTGGCTCCCATGCTAGCTGATATTGTTAATGGTTCTCTCTCCTCAGGTTCTGTCTTTCTCTCCTTCAAATCTGTCATCATCACCCCTCTTCTCAAAAACCCCAACCCTTGACTGCTCCAGCCTAGATACTGCCCTATCTCCAACCTCTCTTTTCTCTCCGAAGTCCCTGAATGTGGTGTCACCTTCCAAATCCATGCCCATCTTTCCTGGAACTCCATTTTTGAATCCCTCCAATCAGGTTTCCGTGCCACAAAATACCGAAATAGCTCTTATCAAAGTCATAAATGGCATCCTATGTGACTGTAAAAAAGGTAAACTATTCCTCCTCATCCCTCTCAACCTGTCTGCAGCCTTTGACCCAGTTGACAATACCATCTTCCTCCAACGCCTCTCCACCATCGTCCAGCTGGATGGAACTGCACATGCCTGGTTCCATTCTTATCTGTCTAATCGTAGCCAGAGAATCACCTTCAATGACTTCTCTTCTCATCCTCGCACCGTTACCTCTAGTGTCCCCCAACAATCTATCTTTTTCCCCCTCCTTTTTCTTATCTACATGCTGCCGTTTGGCGACAGCATTCAAAAACACATCATTTTCCACATGTACGTTGACAACACCCAGCTCTACCTCACCACCACCTCTCATGACCCCTCCACTCTCTATGTTTTGTCAGATTGTAAGAGCTTTTATAGGTGTATCAAACGGAGGAGATAGCTAAACATTGGTACCTTGGAAGCAGAGACAGGAGAAATTATCTTGAGGAATGAAGATATGGCAGAGGCATTGAACAAATATTTTGTGTCTGTCTTCACAGTAGAAAATCTGACAAATCTCCAGGACCTGATGGCCTGCTCCCTAGGGTTCTGAAAGAGATAGCTGCAGATATAGTGGATGTGCTAGTGATGATTTTCCAAAATGCCTGAGATTCGGGAACAGTCCCATCAGATTGGAAGTTGGTAACTGTTACACCACTTTTCAGAAAGGAGGGAGAGAGAAAACAGGGAACTCCAGGCCAGTTAGCCTAACATCAGTCATTGGGAAAATGCTGGAATCTATTATTAAGGAAGTCTGAACATTGCACTTAGAAAAGCATAGTATGATTAGAACAAGTTAATTTAGTTTTACTAAAGGGAAATCCTGTTTGACAAATTTATTAGAGTTTTTTGAGGATGTAACTAGTAAGGTAGATAAAACAGAACCAGTAGATGTAGTATACCTGGATTTCCAAAAGGCATTTGATAAGGTGCCGCACAAAAGGTTAATTGGCAAGATAAGGGTTAATGGAGTTGGGGGTAATGTATTAGCATGGATAGATGATTGGTTAACAGACAGAAAGCAAGGAGTGGGCACAAATGGGGCATTTTCAAGTTAGCAGGCAGTAAATAGTGGAGTGCCGCAAGGATCAGTGCTGGGGCCTCAGCTATTTACAATCTATATTAATGACGTAAATGAAGAGACAGAGAGTAATGTATCTACGTTTGCTGATGATATGAAGCTAGGTAGAAAGGTAAGCTGAGGGGAGGACACAGAGAGGCTGCAAAGAGAGATATACAGGTTAAGTGAGTGGGCAACAAGATGGCAGAGAATGTAGGGAAGTGTGAAGTTATGCACTTTGGGAATAAGAATAAAAAAGCAGAATATTTTTAAAAAGCAGAATTTTTGAAAAGGTGTGAAACTTGTAAGTGTTGATGTTCAAAGAAACTTGGGTGTGCTTGTACAAGGAATGCAGAAAGCTAACATACAGATACAGCATGCAATTAGGAAGGCAAATGGCATGTTGGCTTTTATTGCAAGGGGATTGGAGTCCAGGATTAAGGAAGTCTTGCGACAATTGTACAGGGTCTGTGACTTGTGCCTTGTAGATTGTGGACAGGCATTGGGGAGTAATCTCCTCCAGCCCCACAGCCCTCCGAGATACTTGCGTTCCTCTAATTCGGGCCTCTTGAGTATCCCTGATTTTTATCGCTCCACCATTGGCGGCTGTGCCTTCACTTGCCCAGGCCGTAAGCTTTGGAATTCCCTCCCGACACCGCTCCGCCTCTCTACCTCACTTTCCTTCTTTAGGACACTCCTTAAAACCTACCTGTTTGACCTAATATCTTATGCAGCTCAATGTCAAATTTTGTTTTATAATGCTCCTGTGAAGCACCCATGGATGTTTTATTGCATTAAAGGCACTATATAAATATAAGTTGTTGTTGTTGAACATGGGAGGGCTGCTTGCCCAGGCCACTAACGAACCCCTCAGAATGACTCACAGCCATAGTGCTGCTGAGCACCTGTCACCACTGAGACATGTAGCGCCTAATGATTAGGAGCAGATGACATTGGTCACAGAAGACAGCAGTGCCTTATCTCACTCTCTTTTGTCCTTGCAGGATAAATGGGCACACAATGTCCGGGGCAGGGCCCAGACAGAGGGAGGGATGCTGTGCTTCTATCGCATCACCCAGTGGAGCAGACAGTGATGGAGATAGCCGGGATAATGGAAGAGGAGGCAGTTGGGCTTCTGAGTCGCAAGCTCATGGTAGACCTGGAGATGACAGAGTGCAATGTGGTCGTTAAGGGGGTGAAGTGCACTTGACCCCATCTGATAAAGTGACACACATTGAGTAACATCGGGTAGCCTCAGCACTGCAGTGGCTTCTACTTTCCTAGAAAAACTCTCATCATCTTTTCCACAGGTGCAGATGTCCAACCCACAGCACCCTCCATGGACCAAGAAGCTGATGAAGAAGCACCATCACAACTTATAAGTGCACCTTCCACCACACAGATACACTCACCTCAGTGGGTCCTCACACGCGTGCTGATAGGATGGCACAGCGTGATGATCACACCATTAGTGGGCAGGAGGAGGTGCCAGTAGCAGAGGCAGCCATGGTCAGTCCCCCTCGGAGGAGAGAACACAAACACAGTCCTACTCAGCTTGGCCGAGGTGCAGGGCCGCATGAGTTACTGGAAAGGAGGCTGTAACTTGAACAGCAGCAGGAGATGTGCTCCCGCATGTCTGAGTTCCTTGAGGGGGACAGTAGCATAGTAGTAATGTTATTGGACTGGTACTCCAGAGTTTGAGACTAATGCTCCAGACACATGAGCTCAAATCCCACCACAGCAGCTGGGTGAATTTAAATTCAATTAATTGATAAATCTGGAATAAAATGCTCATCTCTAATAATGGTTATGAAACTATCATCTGGGGAGGATATCTGTCATTCTTACCTGGTTTGGCCTACATGTGACTCCAGGTCCACAGCAATGTGATTGACTCAAAACTGCCTTCTGAAATGGCGTAGCAAGTCACTCAGTTGTATCAGACTGCTACATGTAGGTGTACCTATACCACATGGACTGCAGCAATTCAAAAAGGTGGTTCACCACCAAAGGGCCCAGTTAGGGCTGGGCAATAAATGATGGCCTTGCCAGCGATGCTCACATGCCAGGAACAAATTTTTAAAAATGTGTACCACAATGGCTCAGGGCTATAAGTGCATGAGCGTCTCTATAGAAAGAGTGGCCAACCTCTTGGAGTGCCATATGCAGCATCAGTCAGAGTGCATGCAGGAACTGCGCATTGATGTACACAGGATGTGTGAGATGCTGTGTAGTGTTGACCGGTTGGTAGTGCAGAGAACTGTGGAGGGCAAGTCAACTTCGTCCTCCTCCAGGCATCCGGAGTGCCCAGCATGGGATGTCATGAAGGAGGATGAGGGGGCCACCCCTCACAGGCCACCCTCATCATCCTTGGCCTCCTTGACCCCTCTGACTGAGGGACCATTTGTGCAGCAGGGCCAATTGATGGAGGTTGCCCCATCAGTGATGCAGGTGCAGCAGCCTCTGGAAATGCCCTCATGGGCACCTCCATGATGAGGATGACCACCACATGCATCTCAGCCGCAAGCCAAGATGAGTGAGCAGGCTGCCTCCACCTCCTCCGAGGCCATGAATGCCACTGTATTGCGTGGAGCACTAAGTGGGTTACTGGGGTGTGTTCTTACTGTCTCTGTTGTGACAGAAATCCCACATGACAAATGGAAAATATTAATTTCACCATATGGAACTTTGCCTGAGACTTTTACTGAAATTGTTCCAAATAACTTTTAAAAAAACAGAACAGAGCAGCAAAGATGGTCATGCACGAATTTGGACATGAAAAGCCATAGGCCGACTGGAGACAAAGGTGATTGCCCAGTCTAGCCAGAACAACGGGGGTGTTCTCTGATTAAATTACCTAGAATGGGTTTAGTTAATGTTGATCATCAATAGCCATCGACACCCATTGACTTTGAAAGAGCCAAACCAAGTATGTTTGCATAACTTGACAAGAGAGCTTTGAATTTCAATAAAACCTTCCGGAAACATCTGTTTCAAACAAAGAGGTGGTCACATGATATGCCTGCCTGTGTGCCTCTGAGAGTGTGAATTGTGTCTCTGAAAGCAGACAGTAACTGAACTCCAAGGAAGAAAGCACCTCTCTCTCCACCTCCAGCAAAGTCCCAGGGGAGCCTCAGCTGCAGCTAAACCTCAAATCTACAGATCATCACAATCAGCAAAAAAGGATGGATAAAGCCTCTCTTCAGCCTTCCGGAACCAAAGAAGCCAGCCTGAATTGTGCATGTGGCCCAGCCACATGACTTCAATTTCAACTAAGGACACTGGGACTATATTTCCGTATTTAAATTCCATTTTTATTAAGGACTCGACTCCAACTTCCCAACTCTGTTTTATCCTCATTGTATCTATTTGTGTGTGTGTGTGTGCCTCTTGTATGAATATGAGCGTGGATGCTTTGTGTATTTTAGTAATTTTAACCGGTTTAGAGTGATAAGTTTAAAAACTTACATCTTTCTTGTTTAAACTGAAGAAAACCTGTGTGATTGGTTCATTTGTAATTATATTCGAGGAACAGTGAGCAAGGGCTCCCTGAGGTGGTAAGCTAAATCACTGTGTTAAAAGAGTAAACCCTATTGCGGTCAAACCAGAGAAGGGGCAAAAGGGGAGCCTGAGAGCCCTTCCTCACCTGGTTGTAACACCATCAACTGTTTTACTCGCTTTGCACTGAAATAAATGGTGACACTCTAAGCCATACATATGGGACTGCTTTTATTGTTGCTGTGACAGGAAAAGTGATATGAGGTGGCAAAAGAGATAACAGGATCCTCCAGGGTGAGGGCAAAGCCTCTGGGCAGATTTGCTTCCTTCATTGGCGGTAAGTGATTAGATATTCCAGGTTGCATTTTCCATGCATATGTTAGCACAGTTATCTCAGATTCCCTGCCATGCCAGGCCCCTCAACCTGAGTCAGAGGGACTCAGTTGGAACTTTCCGAAATCAGGAGATCCCTGACATTCATTGCATTCTTACAAGCCATTTGCACCTTTTTGTGCAGCCGGGCACCTCTCTGTTCAGCATCATCTCCCTCTGCCTCCACTTCCTCCTCCTTTCTCACCTCCTGCTCCTACTCTTCCCCTGATGAGCAGTCTCCTCCAGGGCCTCACTGTCCTCAAGGTCCACACCTCTCTGGAGGGCCAAGATGATGGGATCTGTTGTGAGGTACATGGTTTTCAAGGCACAGAAAGAAGAGGCCATATCCTTTCTATACTAAATTAGGAGAAAAATTGTAATGTTCAAATGTAGAAGAAAGTTAGCAGCAATTACTGATTTTCATGATACATTTAAAGCCTGGAGATCAGAAATCAAGTATATTATATTTTTTGAAATACTGCATTATTATAGAACTTGCATAATAAATTGTTGGTAGTTATGAAAATACTTTTGAATTTATTTTGTGTTTGTGAATTTTTCCTAGGGTTTTTTGGCACTGTGATGCCAGCCAGAGATTTGATATTGTTGATTTCTTTCTGATTGCTTGCCATGTATAATTCTTCAGGAAAATAGGCTATTCTGCCTCAGAATGAATAGCCAGAATTTTTCCCTTGGCGGACGGGAGCCATCCACTGACCGAAAAGTCGGGCGAACCCGCCTCCACCTGGCCTGGGGATCCAGACCGCATTTTGCAGTCCTCAGGCCTTTAATTGGTCTGAGGTGGGACTTTCACCTCATTGAGGCAGGAAGTTCCGCCTAATGGAGCTGCCGGTCAATCAGAGGGCCGCAGGTCTCTGTCCCAGCAGCACCACTGGGAGTAGTGGCCACTGCTGGGACTGCAACCCAGCTGAAGATGGAAGATGTTGGGGAGCCTGGAGAACGGGTAAGTATTTGGGGCCTCACCAGGGGCAATCGGTTGGGTCCCGGCGAGGTGAGGGTGGTCGATAGGGGCCCCGGGCGGGGCATGTTGAGCATAGTAGGGGCATCGGGGGCAGCTGTCCATCGGGCACAAGGTGCCTGATCAGGAGGGCCGCCCCCCCTACTTTTAGCAGGCGGCTTTTCTCAGGCCTTAGACGCCCAGCAACCAAGGGTAAAATCCCTGTGGTGGCGGACGGAGGCCCTTAAGTGGCCAGTTAACGGGCCGTTTTTCACTGCGGCTGTGTGGTGGCGGTGGTGGGAGCGGGTCGGGAAATGCACCCCCAAGCATTCTGCTCCATTTTACGCCCCCCTGCTACCATCCCGCTCTTTGAGGGAGCGTAAAATTCCAGCCAATGAGAGTGATTCTGACCCTACTTTGCTGATGAATCACTGGCAGGGGGGCTGTTCAAATCACCCAAATATCTTACTTGCATAGAAAATGTCAGGAGCTCGCAGTTAATCATTTTCGCCTGCTCTCCTAAGCTGGCGGCAAGAACACACACCCAAAGCTGACAGGGTCCTTTTTATTATAAACATGTCAGATCCCAATCACGTCATCAGAAGACAACAGCATTTTTAACTCTTGGGCCTGACAGGATGCAGCAGAGTTTCCTGTCAGGCCAATCCAGTGGAGAAGCAGATTGGGGCCAGAAGAGGTTCAAAAAGGGTATTTGTAAACTTCAAGTGAGCAAGGTTCAAGTGAGAAAAGAGAAATTGTCTCATCAGAAAAGCAGGTGCCAGAGGGGGCCCATGAAAATGGTGAAGATCGACATAACAGGAGGATACCCAGGTATCAGCACTGCAGTCGGGAACGGGTGGTCTAGTCAACCATCGGAAGACATGGAGAGACGGGACGACAGTAGAGTGACGAACCGACGGAGTCCGCTCCCACACAAAGGCAAACTCAAAAGACTTCAGTGAGAACACTGTTGTATTGCTAATATAATTGCTGATCAATAAAAGGGTTACTATGTTTCACTAGCATATTTTGTCTCGCCTGATTCATTGTCGCCTCGAGTAAGGGTCCGAATCCATACTTGTTAAAACCTTTAAGGTCCCTAAAACCTCTAAACTTGACTATTCCAATGCACTGCTGACAGGGTCAACATTATACTCTCTGTAAACTTAAGGTCATCCAAAACTCTGCTGCCCACGTCTTAACTCGCACCAAGTCCTGTTCCCCTATCACCCCTGTGCTCACTGACCTACATTGGCTCCTTGTCAAACAAAGTCTTGATTTTAAAACTCTCATCCTTGTTTTCAAATCTCTCCATGGCCTTGCCCCTCTATAATCTCCTCCAGCCCCACAACCCTCCAAGATACCTGCGCTCCTCTAATTCTGGGCTGATTTTCATTGCTCCATCATTGGTGCTCGTACCTTAGGTTGCCTAGGCCCCAAGCTCTGAAATTCCCTCCCTACACTTCTCTGCCTCTCCACCTCGCTTTCCTCCCTTAAGTCTCCTTAAAATCTCTTTGACCAAGCTTTTGGTCATTTGACCAAATATCTCCTTTTGTGGCTTGGTGTCATACTTTGTTTTATAATGCTCCTGTAAAATGCCTTGGAATGTTTTATTATGGAAAAGGTGTTATATAAATATAAGTTTTTGTTGTTTTTATTGTTTATTGTACAGTGTTATTCCGGCATGAAATGCCCCACCAAAATCACTGAATTTAGAATTTAGAACATTACAGCGCAGTACAGGCCCTTCGGCCCTCGATGTTGCGCCGCCCTGTGAAACCATCTGACCTACACTATTCCATTTTCATCCATGTGTCTATCCAATGTCCACTTAAATGCCCTTAAAGTTGGCGAATCTACTACTGCTGCAGGCACGGCGTTCCACGCCCTTACTACTCTCTGAGTAAAGAAACTACCTCTCACATCTGTCCGATATCTATCACCCCTCAACTTGAAGCTATGTCCCCTCGTGTTTGCCATCACCATCCGAGGAAAAAGACGCTCACTATCCACCCTATCTAACCCTCTGATTATCTTATATGTCTCTATTAAGTCACCTCTCCTCCTCCTTCTCTCCAACGAAAACAACCTCAAGTCCCTCAGCCTTTCCTCGTAAGACCTTCCCTCCATACCAGGCAACATCCTAGTAAATCTCCTCTGCACCCTTTCCATAGCTTCCACATCCTTCCTATAATGCGGTGACCAGAACTGCACGCAATACTCCAGGTGCGGTCTCACCAGAGTTTTGTACAGCTGCAGCATGACCTCGTGGCTCCGAAACTCGACCCCCCTACTAATAAAAGCTAACACACCATATGCCTTCTTAACAGCCCTATTAACCTGGTTAGCAACCTTCAGGGATTTATGCACCTGGACACCAAGATCTCTCTGTTCATCTACAGTACCAAGAATCCTCCCATTAGCCCAGTACTCTGCATTCCTGTTACTCCTTCCAAAGTGAATCACCTCACACTTTTCCGCATTAAACTCCATTTGCCATCTCTCAGCCCAGCTCTGCAGCCTATCTATGTCTCTCTGTACCCGACAACATCCTTCGGCACTATCCACAACTCCACCGACCTTAGTGTCATCTGCAAATTTACTAACCCACCCTTCTACACCCTCTTCCAGGTCATTTATAAAAATGACAAACAGCAGTGGCCCCAAAACAGATCCTTGCGGTACACCACTAGTAACTAAACTCCAGGATGAACATTTGCCATCAACCACCACCCTCTGTCTTCTTTCAGCTAGCCAATTTCTGATCCAAAGCTCTAAATCACCTTCAACCCCATACTTGCGTATTTTCTGCAATAGCCTACCGTGGGGAACCTTATCAAACGCCTTACTGAAATCCATATACACCACATCCACTGCTTTACCCTCATCCACCTGTTTGGTCACCTTCTCGAAAAACTCAATAAGGTTTGTGAGGCACGACCTACCCGTCACAAAACCGTGCTGACTATCTCTAATGTACTTATTCTTTTCAAGATGATTATAAATCCTGTCTCTGATAACCTTTTCCAACTTTTTACCCACAACCGAAGTAAGGCTCACAGGTCTATAATTACCAGGGCTGTCTCTACTCCCCTTCTTGAACAAGGGGACAACATTTGCAATCCTCCAGTCTTCCGGCACTATTCCTGTCGACAATGACGACATAAAGATCAAGGACAAAGGCTCTGCAATCTCCTCCCTAGCTTCCCAGAGAATCCTAGGATAAATCCCATCTGGCCCAGGGGACTTATCTATTTTCACACTTTCCAAAATTGCTAACACCTCCTCCTTGTGAACCTCAATCCCATCTAGCCTCGTAGCCTGAATCTCAGTATTCTCAACAACATTTTCTTTCTCTACTGTAAATACTGACGCAAAATATTCATTTAACACTTCCCCTATCTCCTCTGATTCCACACACAACTTCCCACTACTATCCTTGATTGGCCCTAATCTAACTCTAGTCATTCTTTTATTCCTGATATACCTATAGAAAGCCTTAGGGTTTTCCCTGATCCGATCCACCAATGACTTCTCGTGTCCTCTCCTTGCTCTTCTTAGCTCTCCCTTTAGATCCTTCCTGGCTAGCTTGTAGCTCTCAAGCGCCCTAACTGAGCCTTCACGTCTCATCCTAACATAAGCCTTCTTCTTCCTCTTGACAAGCGCTTCAACTTCTTTAGTAAACCACGGCTCCCTCGCACGACAACTTCCTCCCTGCCTCACAGGTACATACTTATCAAGGACACGCAGTAGCTGCTCCTTGAATAAGCTCCACATTTCGATTGTTCCCATCCCCTGCAGTTTCCTTCCCCATCCTACGCATCCTAAATCTTGCCTAATCGCATCATAATTTCCTTTCCCCCAGTTATAATTCTTGCCCTGCGGTATATACCTGTCCCTGCCCATCGCTAAGGTAAACCTAACCGAATTGTGATCACTATCACCAAAGTGCTCACCTACATCTAAATCTAACACCTGGCCGGGTTCATTTCCCAGTACCAAATCCAATGTGGCATCGCCCCTGGTTGGCCTGTCTACATACTGTGTCAGAAAACCCTCCTGCACACACTGGACAAAAACTGACCCATCTAAAGTACTCGAACTATAGTATTTCCAGTCGATATTTGGAAAGTTAAAGTCCCCCATAACAACTACCCTGTTACTCTCGCCCCTGTCGAGAATCATCTTCGCTATCCTTTCCTCTACATCTCTGGAACTATTTGGAGGTCTATAAAAGACTCCCAACAGGGTAACCTCACCTCTCCTGTTTCTAACCTCAGCCCATACTACCTCAGTAGCCGAGTCCTCAAACGTCCTTTCTGTCGCTGTAATACTCTCCTTGATTAACAATGCCACACCCCCCCCTCTTTTACCATCTTCTCTGTTCTTACTGAAACATCTAAATCCCGGAATCTGCAACATCCATTCCTGCCCCTGCTCTACCCATGTCTCCGAAATGGCCACTACATCGAGATCCCAGGTACCAACCCATGCTGCAAGCTCACCCACCTTATTCCGGATGCTCCTGGCGTTGAAATAGACACACTTTAAACCAGGTTCTTGCTTGCCAGTGCCCTCTTGCGTCCTTGTAACCATATCCCTGACCTCACTACTCTCAACATCCTGTACACTGGCACTACAATTTAGGTTCCCATTCCCCTGCTGAATTAGTTTAAACCCCCCGAAGAGCACTAGCAAACCTCCCCCCCAGGATATTGGTACCCCTCTGGTTCAGGTGAAGACCATCCTGTTTGTAGAGGTCCCACCTACCCCAGAAAGAGCCCCAATTATCCAGGAAACCAAAACCCTCCCTCCTGCACCATCCCTGCAGCCACGTGTTCAACTCCTCTCTCTCCCTATTCCTCGCTTCGCTATCACGTGGCACGGGCAACAACCCAGAGATAACAACTCTGTTTGTTCTCGCTCTAAGCTTCCACCCTAGCTCCCTAAATTTCTGTCTTAAATCCCCATCTCTCTTCCTACCTATGTCGTTGGTGCCTATGTGGACCACGACTTGGGGCTGCTCCCCCTCCCCATTAAGGATCCCAAAAACACGATCCGAGACATCACGAACCCTGGCACCTGGGAGGCAACATACCAACCGTGAGTCTCTCTCGTTCCCACAGAACCTCCTATCTGTTCCCCTAACTATGGAGTCCCCAATGACTAATGTTCTGCTCCTCTTCCCCCTTCCCTTCTGAGCAACAGGGACAGACTCTGTGCCAGATATCTGTACCCCATAGGTGCAGAATCCACAACAGCTTTTAATAAGGAAGTAAATAAATATTTGAAAAAGGGAAATGTAAAAGGGTATGGGGAAAGTACAGAGGAATGATACATAGTGGATAGTTCTTTGAGACCCAGCATATGTGCGATAGGCTAACTATCTTCCTTCTGAGATGTAATATTCTACAATTCAATAACTATGCAAACAATTTACACAGTTAGTATCTTGTAATAGGAGCTCTATTGGAAGAGCTCTATTGGAAAAAAGAGCTGAACTCAAGAGGTGAGGTGAGAGTGACTGCCCTTGACATCAAGGCAGCATTTGATAGAGTATGACATCAAGAAGCCCTCGCAAAACTTTGTAGACCTCTATCATGTCGCCCCTCCACCTCCGTCGTTCCAGTGAAAACAATCCAATCAATCAATCAATTGTCCTGTTGCAACAGCCAATGTAATGGCTCATCGCCGACAGCTCGGTTGGGCAGGAGCTTGCCGACTTGGTTTACTATACCTATGAATCGCTGGGGCTCCGAGGGGCTGGAAACTCCTTGATTGCTCGTGTCTCTGTGGATAAACTCTGACACCAGATCCATACACAATATGTCCAAGGAACTTGACAGTAGGCTATGAGAATTCACATCTGTTGTTGAATGTAAGTCCCGCTTCCTCTTGGCATCACAGCACAGCTCGCTCTCCAGTGTCATGTTCTGTCTGAGTGGATCCATGGATCAGGACATCATCCATGTGACATTGACTCCATCCAGTCCTTCTAGGATGCTTGACATTGTCCTCTGCAAGATTTCTGGTGCTGATGTGATGCCAAAGGGTAGTCTGTTGAAGCAAAACCTCCCAAATGGAGTAATGAAGGTTGTGAACAACTTAGAATCTTCATCGAGGGGTAGTTGCCAAAAACCACTATTTGCATCTAGCTTCATGAAGATTGAACCCTTTCCCAGTTTAGCTGAGCTCTTGTCCACAGATGACATCGGATGAACTTTGCATTCAACTGGTTTGTTCAGCTGAGTAAGATCAATGCAAATTCTTGTAGATCCATTGGATTTTGGCACTGGGACCATCCCTGATCACCAGCTTGTAGACTCTGCCACAGGTGAAATAACTCCTTACTTCAAGATAGAGTCAATTTCCTTCTTTACTTTTGGCAAGAGTGGACCAAGAATTTTTCTGGTTGTAAGCAGGTACATTGGTTTCGTTTCTGGACGTAGAGTTATGTGGTATGCTGTCTTCAGCTTTCCTAGTCCTACAAACAGCCGTGGGAATTCAGCTCTAAATTTTTTAGGCTGATCTTCTTGGTATTCCAGTTCCTCTACTCTGCAAATCAGATGCAAATTGTTACAGGCCTTCCTGCTCAAAAGTGAGCGACTCTGTTTCTGAATCACATATAAAGGCCGGAATTTTACGTCACCCCAGCGATCTGGATGGTGGCAGGGGGTGGCGTAAAATTGAGCGGGAGGCTCTGGGAGGCCAGTGGGAAAGGGGGGGGGGGGGGCGGTGCGAGAAAAGGGCTACCCGCCCCAGGCCAATCAAGGCCCTTAAGTGGCCATTTAAAGGCCTTCGCCCGCCCTCACAGGGATTTTACCCATGGAAATCAGGCATCCGGGAGACGTGAAAGGTCGCCCAGTGAAAGCTGGCGGCCTCTCACCGCCCAGCGGGTGGGCCCTGACAAACGGGCACAGGGTGCCCGATGGAGGGCCACCCCCCCCTTCCCCAACCACCCCCAGGACCCAAGACACCCCCTTTCCCCCAAATGCCTACCCTTGCATCGCCGGGATGAGACCAATCTCCCTGGCGAGGCAAACCAAACTTACATGCACTTCTGGTTCCATGTCCTCGGCTCCGTTGCAGTCCCAGCAGTGGTCACTGCTCCCGATGGTGCTACTGGGACTAAGAGCTGCCGGCCCGATGATTGGTCGGCAGCTCAATAAGGCGGGACGTCTTCCCTCAAGCGGGTGAAAGTGCCGCCTCGGACCAATTAAAGCCCGGGGACCCGTAAAATGCAAGACGGATCCTTGGGCCGGGTGGAAGCGGGTTCACCACTGACTTTTACGTCGATGGCCAGCTCCTGTCTGCTTGTTGTAAAATCCAGCCAATGTTTCTGTGATTTATTTTTCTGGATTTTGGAGGCTTTCCTTCTGTTCTCCCATGACTCTGAGTTCTATCCCTCCTTGTCTGTATAGTTTTTTGCATGATGGTTGAAGAAAGCTTCTCTCTAACCACAGTTCAGCATCAGAAAGAACTGAAACTGCTGCACCAGCGTCTAGCTTATAGTGCGTCTTGTTTCCAATTACTAGCACGCCAGCAGCTTAGTTCCTGAAGATCTCCAAAGAAAGGCACCTCAATATCATGGAAATCATTTACTTCATGGATTTTTCAACCTTTCAAAGGTTTCCCTTTGTGCTTATTCTGTACAGGCTTCTTGCTGCAGCACACAGCTTGGAAGTGGCCCATCTTTCCGCATAAATGGCACAGTTTTTCCAACTGTGTTTTTCTCTGCCACACCAATTACATTTAACTTGGGCTGCTGTTGGATGCTCTTCCTGTCTCACCTGCTTTCTTCTGACAGCTTTCCCTTTTTTCTATTTGACATACTCTACTGAGTCAGTTGCTTTTGAGATGGGGCTTTCTCTGTTGCTGCGAAACACACATCGATTCTGTTTCCTGACCAGCTTGTCTACTCAGTTAGATTGTCTTTTCTAAGGTTAGATCATCCCTTGACTACAAGTGGTCAGACAAGGCATCATCCAACACTCCCATGACACTTCTGTCTCTGATCAGTTCATTTTTCAAGCTGTCATACTGCAAGTCTATTCAGGGCATTTATGAATGCATCAACACTTTCCCCTTAACATTGGGTACGTTTGTTAAATTTAGCCCGCTCAACAACGATATTCTTTTTCATATTAAAGTTTGTATCAAGTGCTTTGATTACGTCATCGTACATCTCGTCATCGATATCCTGCGTGATGAGGATATCATCCATACAGTCACCCATCGCATATAACAGCATACTGACTTGCTCACTGCTTGCCTTTGTTGAAATTTATGAAAAGGTTTTTTTTAAAAGGATTGTTGTATTCGTTTTTAGAGATGTTGTTTCTGTTGCAAGACAGTGCCATTAAGTCTGGGGTGAGACCTGGAGAAGCCAATAAGCTTAGAAAAAATGTACCAATCGTTATAAGGTTAGGAAGGGCAAGCTGCACAGAATTTATACTTTGGCACTTAGGCTCTGAAGAAAAAATACAAAAAAGCCAGGTCACGAAAAGGGACAGAGACAGAGACGCAGCAAGAACCATAGACGAAAACTCACAGAGGAAGAAGCCAGAGTAGAAGAAGACGTCAGAGAAGGACCAAAGACAACATCACCTATGTCCAGGCAACTTCAAGGAGCAAGGATTGAAAATGGCTTGTCAGCTATTGCCTATTGTTAAATATTTTGTTTAAACATTTATTCTGTTGACTTGTTGCACCAAAACCATTGTCTGTTGCCCTTTTTGTCTTATCCAAGAACTCAGTCATCCGATAAACCATCAAATGACTAAATGCACTCAGTGTTTAAGTTTTGTCTTTTGATTACAGCTGTAATTTAACATTTGTGCACTTCAACTGCTGTGTTCACTTATTTGTTGATTTCTGAACTGTGTTTAATTTGGTTTTCGCTATTTAACTGTGATTTGTATTTTTCTGCATCACAATAAAATTTGAAATGAACATTGCAGTCAAGATTGCTTTTAGCTTCACTGCATGACCACAGCACACACCACATAGGTAATTTTTACTTGCTTGTGGTATTTATATGAACAATTTTCGCTAGTTAGTACTCTGGTCTCAAATGTAACTAGTTGAGCCAGAAACCAGTCTAACTGTAAGCAATGTAATTTTCAACTGGAACACATACAAATGGTCAGTTGGAAACAGTACAACTGGTACAGTTGTCCCATTTTCCATGGTCAACTGATACTTCACCTGAAAATTGCATTTGGATTTCATTGACTGCCACACCTGCCTCCAAACTTGGACAACAGTTTGTTGATGCTCCAGGCTGACTCCACCCTACCTATGCCAATTTTATCCCACAATGGGAACTCTGACTTTAACCCTGAACTCGCTCCTATTGTCTCCTCTCTGTTCTCCATTTACTACCAAGATATATGTATCCTGATATCCTATGTAACCAGGCCTATGTAACTTGAACTTTCCCAATGTCTATTTGTCTGTGGGTTATGGCTGCTGCCCTGGTCCCAAACCCATCACTTTAATTTCCACTTTTTTTTAAACTTCTTTTCATTCTCCAGTCATCATGCCTCCTTTCATTTCTCCCCTCTGGAACACTCTGCCCTCCAAAATGCCTACTCTAACCCTTCAGTTGTTCTCGATCTTCCAACTCTCCTGCCACCATTCCATGCTTGACTCCCTCTTGTAAAATCCTACAGCTTCCCTCTGTGCCTCACTTTGCATGCTCTGAAGGGCTCATCGAGGCACTTGTCACTGCCTTCTTAAGAGGAACAATCGGGAATGCCCCATTCTACTCTCTGCCGACCTTCCTGCACAGCCAGCTCACTGGGGGCTAATCTTGCCAATCCCTCCCTGTCCAACTCACATCTCCCACTGCTGACCCTGCGGACTCTGCCAGTGGACCAGCTCTCACCATCCCTTTCCACATCTCCCTCCAGAATGTTTGTTCACTTTTGAACAAGGCTGTTGCTATCCATGGGCTCATTGTTGATGATTGCATTAACATCATGGCCTTGACAGAAATCTAGCTGAAGGTTGATAACCCTCTCATCAGAAAACAAAGCCTTGATCCCACCATCCTTGCATTTCCAATCTCTCTTTCCTTTCCAAAATGTGTTGTCACCTCCCAAATCCATGCCCATCTTTCCTGGAACTCAATGACTGAATTCCTCCAATCAGATTTCTGCCCCTGCAGCAGTCTCGAAATGGCTCTTATCAAAGTTAAAAATGACATTCTATGTGACTGTAACAAAGGTAAATTATCCCTGCTTCTTAACATGTCTGCAGTCTTTGACACCATTGAACACACCATTCTCTTCCAACGCCTCTCCACCATCTTCCAGCTGGGTGGGACTGCACTCATCTGGTTCTCTGCTTATCTATCCAGCTGTAGCCAGAGAATTCGCGGCAATGGCTTCTCTTCCCACTCCAGCACTACTAGCTCTGGTGACCCCAAGGATTTATCCTTGGTCCCTCCTATTTCTCATCTACATGCTGCCCTTGGGGACATCATCCAAAAAACAGTGTCATTTTCCACATGTATGCAATAACAATAACAAATCCCTCCATGGTCTCATCACTCCCTTTCTGTATAATTTCCTCCAATCCTACAACCCTTGGAGATATCTGCACCTCTCAATTTCTGGACCTTTGAGTATCCCCAATTTTAATGGTGCCTTCAGCTACCAAGGCCCTAAGCTCTGGAATTCCCCCCCTAAACCTCTCCACCTCTCTTCCTCTCTTTCCTTCTTTAAGATGCTCCTTAAAACCTACCTCTTTGACCAAGCATTGGTCATCTGCCCTAATATCGCCTTATGTGGCTCAGTGTCAAATTTTGTTTGCTAACACTTCTGCACCTTGGGCCATTTTACTATGTCAAAGGTACTATATAATTACAAGTTGTTATTGTTGATTTAACTTTCCATTGACTTCAATAGGCAGGCTGTAAAATTAGCAGCCAATCTGATCCTGTCAGTTTGCTGCCGGATGGGTGAGGTTAACAATAAATCTGTTTTGTCTGCCATTATATAAACTTTCCTGTGCTGTCTGATGGAAGATACAGGATAAATTGATGAAGTATTAGCTGCAAAATAGTAATAGATTAATGTTCTTTACATCAGCTGCAAAAAATTTTCACATCAGCTTAATTAAAAGTATTTTTTAAACAAATGTAAAATGGGCTGTTTCAGTCCCCTTAAAATAGGACTTGAAGCTTTTCCCTATTATGCCTGTTTCAGACATCAGAAACATAGGTCAGGAAATTTCTTGGAGCTGCTTCCACTCCCCTGTTGTTACTTTGCCAGGAATGTGGCAGAAACACTGAGGCATTTCCCAGAAAGGCCTTGGATTTCAGCACAAGCTAATGGAAATTTTATTCTGGCATGTTTGCAACAAGAAGTCGGTGGAACCACAGGCTGCCTAATTTCCCAGATCCCAGGCCAATAAGTTCCACTGGTGGTAGCTAACTCCTATTCAGAAAATCTATCCTGGTGTAGTATACACACAGTATTCTGATAATGAGTGCGCTGTCCAGAGAGGTTTGGATTATGGACAAGTTTGAAGACTGATTCCAGGGAGTGGCAATAATGTTAGGGCATTCTGCCATAGTTGCTGTCTTTATAGCATTGGTTGTGCTGCCAGAGCTTTGGGAGCTGCCCAGTGGAATGAAACATACTGATTGGTATGCAAACTATATGGGGAATGTTGTTGATGTCTCAACCAACTTGTGCAATGGGCCAAGAGATGAAACCAAATTTAACGATAAAGGGAGATGGGAACAGTGCAGGTACATGGGATTACATTTAGTGCTCACGTGAAGGATAAACACTAATACTAAGTCCATTCAGTCTGCAAACATGACCCCGAACTTCTGGTCACCTGTCATTTTAATTCTCCGCTCTATTCCCGTAGAATCATAGAATGGTTACATCACAGAAGGAGGCCATTTGGCCTGTTGAGTCTGTGCCGACTCTCTGCAAGAGCCATTTCCTCATAGCCCTGGAAATATTTTCTTTTCAGGTGCTCATCCAATTCATTTCTGAAAGCCACTGTTGAATCTGCCTTCACCACATGATTTTGAACATCTCTATCAAATTTCCTCTCAACCTTAACACAAAAGAAAAATACTGCAGTTACTGGAAGACTGAAATAAAAAAAAGAAAGTGCTGGAAATACTCAGCAGGTCTGGCAGCATCTGTGGATGCTCATCAGATCTGGTTCTGGGGAATGAGGTGACTCAAGTGGATCAAATGTCCAAAGGGGAATATTTAGGAAACAGTGATCATAGGGTTTAGATTAGCTATGGAAAAGGGCAAAGAGCAATCCAGAGTAAAAATACTTAATTGGAGGAGGGCCAATTTCAGTGGAATGAAAACAGATCTGGTCCAGGTAAACTGTAATCAAATATAAGACAAAGTGCTGGTAATACACAACAGGTCTGGCAGCATCTGTGGCGAGAGAAACAGAGTTAATTTTTCAGGTTTGTGACCTTTCATCAGAACTGAAAAAGGTTAGAAATGGAATAGGTTTTAAGCAAGTGAAAGTGGGGAGGAGGGGGCAGAAGAACAAAAGGGAAGGTCTGTGATTGAGCGGAGGGCAGGAGAGATTAAATGGCAAAGATGTCATGGAATAAAAGGCAAAGGGAGTAGTAACAGCCATAATAAAAGACAAAACATTTATCCAGAGAGAGTGTTAATGGCAGAATAATGAATAGCTCTGTCCAAAAACAAAAACGTGAAAAACAAGTTTAAAACTGGCACATGGTAAAAAACAATAAATTGGCAGTCATGGTCTGAAGTTGAACTCAATGTTGAATCCAGAGGGCTGTAGAGTGCCTAATCGGAAGATAAGGTGCTATTCCTCAGGCTTGTGTTGAGCTTCACTGGAACACTGCAGCAGGCCAAGGACAGAAATGTGGACGTGCGAGCAGGGTGGTGAATTAAAATGGCAAGCAACCAGAGTCATGCTTGGGGTCATGCTTGTGGACTGAGCGGAAGTGTTCTGCAAAATGGTCACCCAATCTGCATTTGGTCTCTCCAGTGTAGAGGAAACTGCATTTTGAGAGGTGAATACAGCATACTAAGTTGAAAGAAGTACAAGTAAATCGCTGTATCACCTGGTAGGAGTGTTTGGGACCTTGGATGGTGAGGAGAGAGGAGGTAAAAGGGCAGCTATTACACCTCCTGCAATTGCATGGGAAGGTACTGTGGGAAGGGAATGAGGTGTCGGGGGTGATGGAAAAGTGGATCAGGGTGTCGGGAATGGAAAGGCCTCTTCAGAATGCTGACAGGGGAGGGGAAGGGAAGATGTGTTTGGTAGTGGTATCATGCTGGAGGTGGCGGAATGGCGGAGGATTATCCTTTGGACGTGGAGGTTGGTGGGGTGGAAAGTGAGGACAAGGGGAACCCTGTCGCAGTTCTGGGAGGGAGGGGAAGGGGTAAGGCCAAAAGTGCAGGAAATTGGTTGGACATGGTCGAGGGCCCTGTCAAATACAGTGGAATCAAAGCTCAGCAGGCAAAACTGTAACGGAACAGTGGGCTGCCTTTAAAGAGGAGATGGTTCAGGTACAGTCGAGGTTGTTAATACAAGTGAGAACCAGGCTGAATATAGCAAGTTCAGAGGGGAAGTGAGAAAGGAAATAATAGAGACAAAGTCAGAGTATGAGGAGATACTGGCAGTTCACATAAAAGTGAATCCAAAATATTCTGTTGGTATATAAATAGTAAGGAGGGACCAAAAAGAGAATCTATGCATGGAGGAAAAGGGCATGGTTGAGGTACTAAATGAATACTTTGCATCTGTCTTTGCCAAGGAAGAAGATGCTGCCAAAGTCATATTGGAAGAGGAGGTAGTTGAGACACAGGATGGGCTAAAAATTGATAAAGAGTAGGTAAAGAAAAGGATGGCTGTACATAAAGCTGATTAATGACCAGGACTGGCTGGGTTGCCTCTGAGGATACTGAGGGAAGTAAGGGTGCAAATTGCAGAGCCACTGGCCATAATATTCCAATCCTTCTTAGATACTGGGGTAATGCCAGACACTGGAGAATTGCGAATGATTCAAAAATCTTGTTCAAAAAACAGTGTCAGGATAAACCACGCAACTACAGGCTAGTCAATTTAACCTCAGTGGTGGGAAAGCTTTTAGGAGCGATAATCTGGGGCAAAATTAACAGTAACTTGGTCAAGGGTAGATTAATTATGGAAAGACAGCACAGATTTGTTAAAGGTAAATTGCGTTTAACTAACTTGATTGAGTATTGTGGTTGATGGGGTGTACATGGACATTCAAAAGACATTTGATAAAATGCCACATAATAGGCTTGCCAGCAAAGTTGAAGCCCATGGAATAAAAGGGATAGTGGCAGCATGGATACAAAATAGGCTGAGTTCCAGGAAACAGACAGTAGTGGTAAACGATTGTTTTTCAGGCTACAGTGAGGTTCCCCAGGATCATAACTAATACCACTGCTTTTCTTGATATATATTAATGACTTAGACTTGGGTGTACAGCGCACAATTTCAAAATCTGCCGATGACACGAAACTTGGAAGTATTGTGAACTGTGAGGAGGATAGTGAGAAACTACAAGAGGATATAGACAGGCTGGTGGAATGGGCAGACCTGTGGCAGATGAAATTTAATGCAGAGAAGTGTGAAGCGATACATTTTGGTAAGAATAGCAAGGAGAGGCAATATAAAATAAAGGGTACAATTCTAAAGAGGGTGCAGAAATGCTTTCAGCAATGCCTCCTTCCTCATTGGGCCAGAAACATACTGATCAAGAAAATTCTCCTGGACACACTGCAGAAACTCGTCCCCCTTTCTGTCCTTTATGCTTTTTTTTTCTCTGGCACCCTTCTGTCTCAAAAAACAATAGTTTGCACGGTAGTGGTTAACTCTGTGTTGAACATTGGCTGATGTGCCTCAGGAGCCCCACTCATGCTAGTAGTCTGCGCTGCACTTTTAATTTTTTTTATTTAGAGATACAGCACTGAAACAGGCCCTTCGGCCCACCGAGTCTGTGCCGACCAGCAACCACCCATTTATACTAACAGTACTACAGTAATCCCATATTCCCTACCACCTACCTACACTAGGGGCAATTTACAATGGCCAATTTACCTATCACCTGCAAGTCTTTGGCTGTGGGAGGAAACCGGAGCACCCGGCGAAAACCCACGCAGTCACAGGGAGAACTTGCAAACTCCACACAGGCAGTACCCAGAATTGAACCTGGGTCCCTGGAACTGTGAGGCTGCGGTGCTAACCACTGCGCCACTGTGCCGCCCGCAGCTGATGATGGCAATCGGCTTAAAAGATACAGGATTCATTGGCCTCTGTTTTCTCTGGGCCCTCTTCTCAGCCAGCTGAGGTTTCCTTTTCTCCTCACCGCTTTTGATGATCCTTCAAACAGTCAGCCTCCAGAGGTCCCAGCTGTCGCCAGCTGTTTCCCAATTGTCTGTGTCAACGTCCATCATTTTCATATCTCGTTTGCAGGTGTTCTTGTAGTGGAGGTATGGCCATCCAGCAGATTGTAACCAGTGGCCAGTTCACTATACTAAAGGTCTTTAGGGATACGGTCATCATCCATCTGATGAACTTGGCCGAGCCATCGCAGACATCATTAGCTTAGTAATGAGTGTATGCTGATGGAATTAGCATGCTCCAAGACCTCTGAGTTGGTGTCTTATTCTGCCAAGAGATGCTGAGGATACATCTGAGACAGCAAAGGTAGAAACTGTTCAGTCTTGTCTTCTGCCTAGCCTAAGTTGTCCAGGTCTCATTACTGTAGGGGAGTGCACTGAGGATCCTGGCTTGCTAGACTCGCAGTTTGATGTTCTCCGTCAGGTTGCTGTTGTTACACATTTTCTAACTTAATTTGGGCACAACAGCTGCAGCTTTTGCAATGTGTGTGTTGATTTCAATATCAACTGACAGTTTGCTGTTGATTGTGTAGCCTAGATATGTGAAGCTATCAACAAGCTCCAGCATTTCATTATTAATGCTGATTGATGGTAGTGTGGCAACATCCTGGACTGTGACATTCATCTTTCTGATGAAGGTCAAACTGAACTCTTTACAGGCATGAGAAAGTCTGTCCATTTGCTGCTGAAGGTGTTCCTTGGTATGGAATGCTAGTGTAACATCATCAGCATATAGCAACTCTCTGATGAGGACTTGGTGCACTTTTGTCTTCGATCTCAGGCGGGAAAGACTGAACAGCTTTCCATTGGTTCTGGTGTGTAAGTCGACAGCCTCTAGATGAACTGAAGGAATATGACAGCAGCAAAGAGAAGAATATGGCGCCAGAACGCAACCCTGTTTGACCCCACTGTGGTTTCAATGTTGCCCCGTCATAGCAGACATTACCCTTCAGGTTGTCATGGAAGGAGGAGATCACATGGAGCAGCTTTGGTATGCAGAAAATTTTCTTCAGCGGCTTAAATAGATAGCCTCTGCTCACATGTTTGTAAGATTTAGGTTCGGGAGTCACAGATACTCAAAGAAAGGGGTCGAGCTCATAATGTGATTTTAAAATAGTTTATTAAGAAGCAACAGTTTAAATATAAAACAAAAAATGCTGGAAATACTCAGCAGGTCTGGCAGCATCTGTGGAGAGAGAAGCAGAGTTAACGTTTCAGGTCAGTGACCTTTCATCAGACCGCTTCTGTCAGTTCCCCCCCTACGTCTATTACGGCAGTTGCGAGCGTAATGGCCCAAGCAGTTGCAGTTAAAACAACGCACTGTGACATTCCTTATCAGCACGGGGTTTCTAGGCAGTCCAGATTCCTGGCTGGGCAAGTGGCCTTCGACAGCTGCTACCTTAGCTTTCATGGATTCTCGAGGGAGGTTACCACAGACCTGTCCCCAGACCATACCGGCATGGAGAATCAAACCATCGCAGGTCACTGTTTTAGTGTTATAAAGGTCCAACCCACTACGAACTGCCTGTTGGTAGATGGAGTCCTTTCAGGAAAAGGCTCTTAAAATTTGGGGTATCATAATATGTATCAACATCGTCCTCCTGGTCATCCGCCTCTCAAGTCTTATGTCATGGAGTCTCTCTGCAAACACACCTGGACTTTTGGAAGGAGTATGTTTGATGTTAACTGGAACTTCATGGAAATCAATGTTCTCTTCCCTTAGGGCCCCACGTGGGTCAGCCTCTTTATCCTTGAGTGAGTCTTTGGTCATAGTGTCCCAGTTCATCTTTTGTTTTAACTCAAGGGAGCATGCAGCTAAGAGGTTCTGTTTAATATTATTGCTCTCTATCTCTGGGTGTGAGGTCTTAAAAATTACCCATTTTGGCATAAGGAGGAGAGGGTCGGTGCTCATATCTACTGTAATCCCTAACTTTCCCTCAGGGCCCTAACCTCACCGGGGGAAAGGAGCCTATGTGCAGTTCTGACCTCTTCTCTGACCTTGATGGATGGTCCTTCGTTGTCCCTTTCTCCTCCCTCTGTCTTGGCCCTGGCTCAAGTAACCACACACAATGGCATTTTCCTGTCTGTCTTGTGTGGGAGAGGTGGAGCAGAGGGGGTGAGGTTCTCAACTATATTGTCCCAACATGGGCCAGGATCACCTGCTCTGGTTTTGGGGTCTGCTAATATCTTCGAGGTTGGTCATGTTTCCACAATCATGTTTATGGGTTGTGAATACACAGCCTCTGGTATCAACAGTGCAGACTACCAGTCTCCCACTACCGTCATATTGGAGAGGGGAAACTACCTCTCCGTGGGAGGCCTGCTGGAGTCACAGGGGGTCTGGAGTTATTTGCCCAGGTACCTGATGTACTGCAGCAACTGGCCAAGCTCTGTTACTAATTCGTATAGCCTCTATTGCTGCCTCCATTCTCTCTAGCCACTGATTGAAAGGGTCGGGACTCATCAATGCTGGAGGTGGAGGAGGGAAACAAGGCTCACTATTTCTGTCAGATCCCCCCCTACGTCTATTTCGTTTTTGGGGACAGTAGCCACCACTGCCTGCTGTTGGCCAATTTGTGCCTGGAGTTGACGGATTTTAGTTAAACATGGGGCATGGCATGCTTCAGGGGAGGCGACAATTTGTTGCCGAACTAACTCCCTCAGAGCCCCCCTTGCATCTTTTAACTCCTCACATAGTCTGGCATTCTCAGTTTGTAATTCAATGTTTTGTTCCAGTATTTTCTCTATATGCTTCCTGTTCTCGGCGTAACTGACTGTGAAAGACAGAGATATTTTCTTGCCAACCATTGCTTTCTTTTTGCAACTTATCTACTCATTCCCTTAACTCCTTGTACTTTCTATTTAGTTGTAAGGCACACACGTGTGCACCGTAGGCCAACTTATTCTGGACCTTCTTCAACTCCACCTTGCCTTTCTGGACTTCTTTAGAAAGCCTATCAAAGATACATTCGTAATCCCCATTGCATTCTTCTACAATCCCCCGTATATCTCTTACTCCCAGTGCCCTGTCTTCTCCATCTCTATTAGTTGCCCTCTAGCATATGCCTATGCCATTGTAACTTTCGGTTTCACTTAAGAACTTAAGAACAATTCCACGTGTGTTTAACTACAACTTAAGACTGTTGCTTCGCAATCTTCCAGCTAATGATACCTCGACCATTGTGTATCTCATTTCTGACGCTGATTTGTAAGATTTCGGTTTGGGCACAGATAGCCAAAGGAGGGGGTCAAGCTCATATTGTGATTTAAAATAGTTTATGTATATTAAGTAGCAGTTTAAATATGATACTGTATAAGCTAATTAGACAGAAAAGACATACAACCTGTAACAGATTTAACAGATTACCAATCCCAGATCATACACTGGGGCAGAAGGTGTTAGCAGTCTCCCAAACGGATGAGGCAGGTGAGGTGTTGGTGCTCTCTTCGGTCCTCGGGGTCCTCAGTCTGCTTGAGCTAACGGAAGTGTTAGGCCAGAGCCAGCATGGATCCAGCTTGAGAAGCTCTTTTCCATCCGAAGAAGATCCAACATTTTTCTCCTCAGTACCTGTTTATATACTTTATTTCTGGTGGCTGGTGAGTGTACCATGTCAATCATATTCAAGGTAATCCCTCCCATTTCCGTCCAGAGAACATGGTGTCATCACGTGGCTCATCACATGCTAGGACATTCTGTTTAATCTTTACTCTTGAGATCCCACCTTATCAGCTTTAGGACTGTCTTGTTTCAGAGGCTGTGCACGAATCATGACCTTGGCAGAGATAACAGCTCTATACTGCCCTGGCTGCCTGCCATAGGATTTGTCCTTAACAGAGTGAGAGAGAGAATAGCTTCCTTCCAGGCAATCACAATACTATGTCTATTAATTCCATTAGAATTCTATATTATTGAGAAGTATCATTTTCCATCCTCAACCAGAAGTGCCGAGTGGATGATCCAACTCGGCCTCCTCCTGAGGTCCCAGCATCACAGATGATATTCTTCACCCAATCCGATTCACTCCACATGATATCAAGAAATGGCTGAAGCCATTGGATACTGCAAAGGCTATGGGCCCTGACAACATTCCGGCAAAGGTACTGAAGACTTGTTCTCCAGAACTAGCTGCGTCCCTAGGCAAGCTGTTCCAGTACAACTACAACACTGGCATCTGCCCAGCAATGTGGAAAGTGCCCAGCTATGTCCTGTGCACAAAGAGCAGGACAAATCCGACCTGGCCAATTACCGCCCCATCAGTCTACTCCCGATCATCAGCAAAGTGATGGAAAGGGTTGTCGACAGTGCTATCAAGCGGCACTTGCTCAGCAATAACCTGCTTACTGTCGCTCAGTTTGGGTTCTGCCAGGGTCATTCAGCTCCTGATCTCATTACAGCCTTGGTCCAAACATGGACAAAAGAGCTGAACTCAAGAGGTGAGGTGAGAGTGACTGCCCTTGACATCAAGGCAGCATTTGACTGAGTATGGCATCAAGGAGCCCTGGCAAAACTGGAGTCAATGGGAATCAGGGGGATAACTCTCCGCTGGTTGGAGTCATACCTAGCACAAAGGAAGATGGTTGTGGTTGTTGGAGGTCAATCAACTCAGTCCTAGGACCTTACTGCAGTAGTTCCTCAGGGTAGTGTCCTAGGCCCAACCATCTTCAGCTGCTTCCTCACTGACCTTCCCTCCATCATGAGGTCAGAAGTGGGGATGTTCGCTGACGATTGCACAATGTTCAGCACCATTCACGACTCCTCAGATACTGAAGCAGCCCATGTCCACATGCAACAAACCTAGACAACATCCAGGCTTGGTTTGATAAGTGGCAAGTAACATTTGTGCCACACAAGTGCCAGCAATGACTATCTCAAACAAGAGAGAATCTAATCATCTTCCCTTGATGTTCAATGGTATTATCATCGCTGAATCCTCCACTATCAACAGCCTGGGGGGGTCACCATTGACCAGAAACTGAACTAGACCAGCCACAAAATTGCTGTGGCTACAAGAGCAGGTCAGAGGTTGGGAATTCTGCAGCGGGTAACTCACCTCCTGACTCCTGAATGTCAGTCCACCATCAAAAGGCACAAGTCAGGAGTGTGATGGAATACTCTCCACTTACGTGGATGGGTGCAGCTCCAACAACATTCAAGAAGGTCAACACGAATCAGGACAAAGCAGCCCGCTTGATTGGCACCTCATCCACCACCTTCAGCATTCGCTCCCTCCACCACCGACGCACGGTGGTAGCAGTGTGTACCATCTACAAGATGCACTGCAGCTACTCAAGGCTTCTTCGACAGCACCTTACAAACCCACGACCTCTACCACATAGAAGGACAAGGGCAGCAGGTGCATGGAAACGCCACCACCTGCTAGTTCCCCTCCAAGCCACACACCATCATGCTTAAAACCTATTACATTCCTATTCATTGCCAGTTCTGATGAAAGGTCACAGACCTGAAATGTTAACTCTGCTTCTCTGTCCACAGATGCTGCCGAACCTGCTGAGTATTTCTAGCACTTTCTGTTTTTATTTCCCATTTCTTACATGATTGACCGCCTTGGTGAGGTCGATGAAGGTACTATAGATTGATCTCCTTTGTTCACGACATTTCTCTTGCAGCTGCTGGACTGAGAAGATCATGTCGATTGTGGATCTTCTGGTCTTCTGGTTCTGAAATCACACTGGGATTTGAAATAGATGCATTCAGCCAAGATTTGCAGGCTGACAAGGGCAACTCAGGCAAATACATTTCCCATGATGCATAGCAGCCTCAGTAGTTGTTGCAATCGCTGTGGTCGCCCTTGTTCTTGTACAAGGTCACAATACTTGCATCGCGCATATCCTGAGGCACTGCTCCCACCCTCCAGAAGAGACAGAGACGCTCGTGCATATGCTGCAGGAGTGCCAGTTTCCCGTGCTTGTTGAATTCAGGCGGTATAGCATCATCACCTGGAGCTTTGCCAATGGCAAGCGAGTCAACAGCTTTGCTAAGCTCCTCCAATTTGGGTTTGGACTCTAACTCTTCCATAGCAGGCAGGCTCTCAATGGTGTCTCGAGCTTCCTCGGTGATTTTCCTGGAGTACAACTCAAGGTAGCGTTGCACCCATCTCTCCATCTGTTTATTGCAGTTAGTGATGACCCCCCATCACCCCCCACCTTCTTTTCAATGGAGCTGTTTTCTTTGCTGATTGACCTGTAGCCTTTTTAATCCAGTTATACATGCCCCTAGCGTTCCCTGTGTCAGAGGACATCTGGATATCCTGGCAAAGTTATAACGAGTAGTCATTGGCACTGTGCCTCGTGTTAATCTGTTAATTGTCTATCACTTGTTTGATTATATGCAGGTGGAGGGTGTTAATTGGGATCTTACTTGAGTACTTACAAGCAGACACTTACTCAGACTGGTGGAGGTTTTTGAGTGAGGAGATACTTGTTTGTAATCCTTTAAGTCTGTACAATAAATGTGAAACTGAGTAAAGATAGGCTCCAGCATCATCTTCCACAACAAGCTTTCTGCAATTTAGCACCTAGTAGTCTATTGGACTTTACTCTGAACAGCTCTTAGTGTATTCAAAGTCTTCTCGCCTGGATTTCTCTTGTAATTAATCAGCACGGATCGCACAGTGGCAGATTTCATTACAGTGATTTTAGCTTCGAACTAGCCAGCGTTTTTCCATTCTTCCTTCCCATATATTGAGACTGCAGTATTAATGGTGTTTTGAAGTATGCTCCATTTTGCTTCTGTACTCTGTGTGTGAATGACGGAGAGCACCTGCTCAATGGAGTTGAGGAACTATGGTTCTTAACTGCTAAGGTAGTATGACTGACAATGATATGAGGACGGCCTTTCTGTTTTGAATGAAAAAACTCCAAGGGTTGCATCCTGACCCTGGTGCACACCAAAGAGTGGTCTATGTCACTATGGTAATTACATGTGTTGAGGATGCTGTTGAGAGAGTCACGACTGTGGATGATCTACTAGTGTCAATGTTCTAATCTTGGGGTCCCCCCTTATCAATAATCTATTGCTTTTGAACTTCCCTGTAATTTTCCTGCAAATTTGTTGCTCTATGTCTTTCCCACTAGTAAGTGGCCGAGAGAATACACCCAGTAGTGTAATGGTGCCTCTATTGTTTCTTAACTCTAACCAAATGGATTCTGTCATTTACCGCTCTGGGTTTGTTCTGAAAAAGCTTTAGTTACACAAAGCAGAAAAAGTCAACTAGTTTTTGTCCATTTTCATTGAGCTTTCCCATGTCGTGATGTCCAAGGCAGGTGGGTCATGCCTCATGGCCCACACCCATTCTTGCGTGGAAATCCCCAGTAGGTAAAGATGTCCTGTTTTAGGGATTCTGCTGATAGCTGTGTCAAGCTCCTTGTAGAACAGGTTTTTCGTCTCTGTAGTGGAGCACAGTGTTGGAGAAGAGATACTCATGAGGTTAACTGGCCCTGTTTGAGTTGGGAGGTGGATAGAGAGAACACATTCTGAACCATTTGTGGGTGGGGTTCTATCATCGAGAGCAGCGAGTTCCTTATAGTGAAGTCTACATCCTGCTCATGCATTTCCTCTGAACACTTCTCCTGCCAAATGAATGTGTAATGTTTTTCTTCCAGTGATCACTCTCAGCTAGTCTTGTTTTTTGTAGGGAAACTATGTCAGTGTTCAACCTATCAAGTTTCATGCCAATCACAGCTGTCTTGCAGGCATTGTTGACCAGCTGCAAGTCATCTCTCACCCCCATGCACATGGTCCTGATGTTCCAGCCTGCCAATCGAAGAGCTGGTATCTTTTTTCTCTTTGCTGGTTTTGTTTGTTTTCCTGGTGTGATGGATTTGGTCCATTTGTTGAGCAAAGACTCTAAGCTCAAAACATCTATCGAAGCAGGTGGACCATGGCGGGTCAGCACCGTGCTCGTCGGGGACTGCCTGGCTTAGGGTGGGCAGTGGCTGACCAATGGGACGTGATGGTCCCTCCCATCAGAGACAGCCCATAGCGCCTGTTCTCTACGCCAATCAAGTTGGACTTACCACTTGCAACTTCTGTCTCTGAACTCTCTGCAGTGAAACTAGAGTGTCCTCTCCAGAGCGCAAGCCTGGGCAAAATTCATGGAGACCCTGGGCTGCCCAAATGTCAGGGTCTCCCTCTCGACCTGCCCAGTTGGGTCCAAAGGAATGCAGAGCACTACGCTTGGCAGTGGCATAGTTGCAGGAGTTGCCGGAAAGATGACTTATTTAGGTATCAAACCACCTTTGTGCTCCACTCCAGATTTTTTGTCGGGGTTTATTCCCTTAGCCTTCATCTCTCCCGAGGTATCCATAATGCAGTGGGGCTATTTGCCCATAGCTAGGAGTTTGGTTCATGAGCACCAGGGTATGTCCACATGCCAGTCTGCATGTCTGGGGGCTTCCTCCGAGTTCCTCTGAAGCTTTAGCCTGGGACTGTGGAGGACCCAGTTTCCATGTGTCGCCACGGGAAGGCACAGCAGAGGACTTGTCGATCCAAATGCGTAAGTTTCTTCCTGTCTGTCAGTACACTATTATCCTGGTCTATATAGGGATAAAGTCTCCCCTTATCAATACTCTAATGCTTTTGAGCCTCCCTGTAATTTTCCTGCAAATTTGCTCCTCTATGTCTTTCCCACTCGTAAATGGCCTAGAGAATACAACTAGTAGTGTAATGGTGCCTCGATTGTTTCTTGACTCTAACCAAATAGAGTCTGTCATTTATCCCTTCAGTGCATTCTCTCTCTCCAGTCACTCTGACCTGCACTGTTCCAATGAAGTTCAATGTAAGTTCAAGGAACAGCACCTCATCTTTCAATTAGTCATTTTGCACCCTTCCTGACTCGATAAGTTCAACAATTTCAGATCATAACCTCTGTCCCCATTTTTTCATACAGCAGCTATTGGTGATGATTCCGTGATTCCCATTTACACCTCCTCCGAGCCATATTTTGTTTCTTTACTCAACAGATTACCTGCTCCTTGTCTCTCACACCATCATATCTTTTGTCATTTAATGTCACCTGCCTTCTACTCTTTCCTTTTGGTCTTTCCCATTCTCCCAGTACTTATTTTAAAACTGTTACATTCCTAACTTTTTCCAGTTCTGATGAAAGGTCATTAATCTGAAATGTTGACTGGGATTTTATGAGATGTTTCTGATGGCAAACTGTGGAGAAAATTTAACCACTCTCGAGTCCACGGGATTAAAGCAAATAAAGGCTTTATTTCAAGCATATGCAAGGGAAAAGATTCTGGTTCACCCAAAGAGCTTCTTGGTGTTACAGAATTTGCAGTACACATTTAAAGGATACAATAGCCATTACTCATTTGATTACACTACCCCGACACATTCCAGGTCTACAACTTGGTTAACACACTGGATTGTATTGCCCCACAAACATCCTCCCATCATCCCCTCCCTAAACCTTGAAGCTGCCAGTTCCCAATAATTAGTGCATTCTGTCCCGTTTCCAGTCTCACCCTTATCTCAACGATTCGTGAAACAAGAACAGCATGTTTACACAGATTGTAGAAGCAATTAGATACTGAGTAGTACAAATCCCAAAATAATGGTCAAGTATCCCATCATCCTGTGGGTCCCTCACAACAACTGTGTTTCGTGTTTTCCTCTAAGGTTATTAATGCATTCTAATGCTAAATAATCTACTAATATTACTATGGTCCCACTTCATGCAGAATTTCTGTTTCTGTCCTCTTACCCCTTTAACATGCAATTTTATATGCAAATTAAAGGTGCGGCAACAGGCACAGAAGACATGTGCAATCATGCGGTGGGGACGGACTTACATTGGTGGAACACACCGTCACTCCGTGAAGCACCATGAGCCGCACGTCAATAAATCATTCTGTGTTGCAAGCCACAAGGATCAGTAGCCTTCGGAAACATATGCTGATTGCAGCCACAGAATAAGTTTACTATAATTTGGATTTGGTTTACCTTCATTTTTAATTTGCACCCAAGCACCACCTCCCCCTCATAATTTTTTTTTCTTGTGACTGTTCCCTCTGCCAGCCAGTACCCTGATTTTACCCCTAGGAGCCCGACATTGACAGCATTCATCCCTCCCGTCAGGCCCCTCACGACCATCTGTTTACTGTCATGCACACATCAACCCACCACCCCCTGCAACTGCCCACAGCCAGCTTCAGCATCAATAACAATCACTACACACCCTGAATGCTGTCCTCCTCCCTCGTCAGCTCCTCCACCCACCCTGTTCTGCTCTCCTCCCTCCCCTGCTCTTCCATGTATCCAATAATTCCACCCTGTGTCCTGTCCTGGTACCCTCCCCTGCTCCTCCATGAACCCCCCACCCTAGATGCCTTCCCTGCCTTTGCCGGAGAAGATTCACCCTTGCTGGTGCCGAGCCTGGAGCTAACCATCCATTCCAATGTTGGCATTCCTTGTGCCGATGAATTCAAGACTTGAAATGACTGACCTCAGACACAACTGCACAAAGCCGACTGCTGCACGCCTCATTTAAACGAAGGTGAACCGGGTGGCACGGGAATACCGTTCGCTGCTAACTTAATCTGGCAGGTTGGACTTAATTTGAACTAAGTGTAGTCAATGGGTATTCATGGTATAAAAATGCATGCAAAGCTGTAATCTGCCACTGTGCGGGGGAACCCCGGACTGCCACAAACACACCAACCTAATTGCGATAAAAATCCACCATCGGAAATCTGCAAAAACAACTCCCCCCTAATTAAATCACTCCACACACCACCAAAGCAGCTCTTGCAGGGCCCATAAAATCCCCCCCCCCCCACTCCCCCATTAACTCTGTTTCTCTCTCCACAGCCGCTGCCAGACCTGCTGAGTATTTCTAGCATTTTCTGTTTTTAGAACAAAATCCTTTTGATCAATAATTGTGTTGCTATTATTTGAAGGTGCTGGTTAAGGACTACTCTGTGTCAGGAGGGAATAGAATCAGATAACAAATAGAACAAGGCTATTCAATCATGCAAATCACTATTTTACATAAAACTGAAATTTTCAAGCAATACTTCAGAAGTTCGGATAGATCAGAAGGCAGACCCTTGTTCAGGGTCTCCAAGAGCATCACCATGTGTTGCATGCTCCATTACTGCAGAAGGTGTGCCAACACAAAAGGAGGACAGTAAAAATGAGGAAGGAGCTTCAGAAACATTAATGCAGCCTGTAAGACTGGTGTGTGAGGCAACAATACAAGATATATTTATCCATGTGCCTGAATTATCAACAAATAAATAAATGATGGGCACGCATTTTTTCACAGAACTGTTGCCTGCTTAACGTATACAACACAGTCATATGATATTAACCACTACAAACAGCCAGAGTGCTTTTAAAAAGTTAAGACAAAATAGTCAAAAAATTTTATTTGTCATGAGAATGGAATGCCAAAATCAAGAGTTATTTGAACATGTAAGCACAGCCTTAAGAATATCTATTTGGAGAGTTATCTCATCATAGAGTCATAGTGTCATAGAGTCATTACAGCACAGAAGGAGCAAGTCGTCCCATTGAGTCCATGCCAGCTCTCTGTAGAGCAATCCAATCATTCCTCTTCCCCTGCTCTATACCTGTAGCCCTGCAAGTTTATTTTGCTCAAGTGCCCATCCAATTTCCTTTTAAATCATGCATTGTCTCGGCTACCACCACCCTTGTAGGCAGCAAGTTCCAGGTCATTACCACTCGCTGTATAAAAAATTTCTTCTTCGCATACCAAAACCTTAAATCTGTGCCCCCAAGTCCTTATACCATCAGCTAATAGGAACAACATTTCTTTGTTTACCTTATCTAAACCCGTTATAATCTTGTACACCTCTATCAAATCTCCCCTCAACCTCCTTTGTTACAAGGAGAAAAACCCCAGCTTCTCCAACCTAACCTTGTGGCTAAAATCCCTCATCCCTGGAACCATTCTGATAAATCTCCTCTGCACCCACTCAAGAACCCTCACATCTTTCCTAAAGTGTGGTGGCCAGAACTGGATACAATACTCTAGTTTGTGGCCTAACCAGAGCTTTGTAAAGATTCAGCATAATATTTGTATCCCATGCCTCTATTTATGAAGCCCAAGATCCTATATGTTTTGCTAACTACGCTCTCAATATGTCCTGCCACCTTCAAAGATCTATGCACGTGAACCCCCAGGTCCCTCTGTCCCTGCACACTCTTTAGAACTGTGCCACTAATTATATATTGCCTCACACTGTCCCTTCTGCCAAAATGCATCACCTCACACTTCCCTGTATTAAATTCCATCTTCCACTTGTCTGTCCATTCTGCTGGCCTATATATGTCCTGTTGCAGTCGATTTTTATTCATTCAAAGGATGTGGGCGTCATTGGCTAGGCCAGCATTTATTGCCCATCCCTAATTGCCCTTGAGAAGGTGGTGGTGAGCTGCCTTTTTGAACCGCTGCAGTCCATGTGAGGTAGGTACACCCACAGTGCTGTTAGGGAGTTCCAGGATTTTCGTATCATCCTCACTGTTTGCTATACTCCAAGTTTGGTATCATTGACAAATTTTGAAATTTTATTCTGTATTCCAATATATAACTTATCTATACATATTTAAAAAGCAGTAGTCCCAGTACTGGTCCTTGAGGAACACCATTGTCTAGGATCCTCCAGTCTGAAAAAAACTATTTACCGCAACTTGCTGTTTTCTGTCCTTCAGTTATTTTTTTTATCCAAACTGACACTGACCCTCCTATTCCACGAGCTCAATTGTGTTAACCAGTCTTTTTCATGGTACTTTGATGAACGCTTTCTTAAAATCCATTTAGACAACATCCACCACATTCCCTTCATTGAGCTTCTCTGTTACTTCATCAAAAAATTCAATTAGATTACCCAAGCATGATCTGCCTTTTACAAATCTGTGCTGGCTATCCTTAATTAACTCAAACCTCTCTCAGTGCCTGTTGATTTTTTTCCTGATTGTTGTTTCTAAAATCTTACTCACCACTGATGTTAAACTGACCAGCCCGTACTTGCTATGATGTCCTTGTACCCTTTCTTGAATAAGGGTGTCACATTTGCCACTCTCCAATCCTTTGGTGTCTCCCCCATATCCAGGGAAGATTGTAAGATCATGGTAAGCCCTTCCTTTATCTCCACCTGCAGTTCCTTTAGTAACCTGGAATGGAAGCCATCTGGATCAGGTGACTTATCCACTCTAAACATAGCCAGCCTTTCCAGTACCTCTTTCCTATCAAATTTCATCCCATCCATTATCTCTACCACCTCCACTTCTACCAATATTTTGTCTGCATCCTCTTCCTTAGTAAGCACCAAAAAGTATTCTAGCTTTGCCCTAGGGCTCTAAGCATATATTACCCTCTTTGTCCCTAAAAGGACCCACCCCACCTCTTACTACCTGCTTACTATTTACATGCCAGTAGAAGATTTTTGGGTTCCCTTTATGTTAACTGCCATTTTATTCTCATATTCTCTCTTTGCCAGTCTTATCTTTGTCTTCACTTTCCCTCTCAACTTATTGCATTTGGCCTGGTTCTCACTTGAAGAATTCACCTGATGTGCATCAGCACCCTCTGTTTTTGTTTCATCATATTCTCTATCTTTCTTCATCCAAGGAGCACTGACTTCAGTTCCCCTACCTTGGAATGTCCCTAGTTTGAACCTGAAATATCTGCTCCTTAAAGATCACCCATTGTTCCATTATAGTTTTTCCTGTCAGACTTTGATTCCATTTTACCCTGGCTAAATCTTCTCTCATCCCATTGAAGTTAGCCCTCTACCAATTTAGAAGTTCTACTTTAAATTGTTCCTTTCTCTTCTCCATTACTAATCTAAACCTTATGATACAATGATCACTCTTACCCAAGTGTTCCCAACCACCCCCAAGACCCAACATGCCCCCCCCCCTTCCCACCCTTGCCTCACCAGGGCCCGACCGATTACCCCCGGCGAGGTAACCAAAACTTACCTGGACTCCCGGCTCCATGTCTTCCTCTGTGGTCGGCTGGGCTGCAGTCCCAGCAGTGGCCACTGCTCCCGGTGGCACTGCTGGGACTAAGAGCTGCCGGCCCACTGATTGGCCGGCAGCTCAATGAAGCGGGAATTCCTCCCTCAAGTGGGTGGAAGTCCCGCCTCGAAACAATTAAAGCCTGGGGACCAGTAAAATGCAGGTCGGATCCCCAGGCGAGGCAGAAACGAGTGCGCCACCGACTTTTCAGTCGGTGGCCGGTTTCCGTCCACCCAACATGAAATTCTGTCCTCTGTCTCTCTCTCCCTCTCGCTGACTCCCCGCTGCTGCTTTTACCTGTTGGTCTCCAGCACTGTTTCTCCACAGGCTCTCTCTCTCTCTCTCTCTCTCTCCTGCTGACTCTTCCAGGCTCACTGTCTCTCTCTCTCTCCCACTGACTCCCCGCTGCTGCTTTTATATGTGGATCTCTGGCACTGCTTTTCCTTAGGCTCTCTCTCTCAGTCGTCTGAGTAGAACTGAAGGCAATATTCCAGCCAACTCCTCCAGAAGGTTATAATATCTGATAACTCTCCCAAAACTACTGCAGAGTGTGTACATCAGCAACTAAGGCTGTGAGACCTAACCTTGAATTTATTAACACGATTATAAAAATAAATTGTAATTTTATACAGAGCATTCTTCAACCTATTCTGGCCTACAGTTCTGTCATAATGCTTATGATATCTTTATGGTGAAGATCATGGACATAGTATAACACATTATAAAAGGAGGGCACTAATACTGCACAATGGTGTATCTATGTTTGAGAAAGTAGGCAGAAGATCTGCCAAAATCACTCTTGAGCTGACTGCTAGGACTTTTCCAATAGCATCCCAAGGAGGATGCTTCCTATGATTTTCTAGGAAAATGCCTGACCTTCATAGCTAGAAGAAATGACAGGAACTTGGGATGAATTGAACTGGCATACTGTCCAACATTTATTTTATTTTGGAGCTGAATCTTTTTACTGACATTAACAAAAAAAATTGATTTGCTACTCATATTGACTGAATGTTAATCAGCATATTCATGTTTTGCTGAACAACTCAACCTACCCGTTCTTCATTAAACATTGTTGTAGTTGTCTTCTTTACTGGGGTCGGCCTATTGGAGAGACCTGTAAGATCACCTTGAAGAAGCATGCCTCATGTTTCTGTAAAATAAACTTATACATAGAGCTTTTTGTGTATTTGCACATTTTCACAACTAATGCCTCAGATTAGATTTATTTTATTCATTTCATGGGATGTGGGCATCACTGGCAAGGCCAGCATTTGTTGCACATCCCTAATTGCCCTTGAGACGGTGATGGTGAGCTGCCTTCTCTATTTGCATCTGTGTATCCTGTATGCATGCTAGTGTGGGGCGTGGCGTGTATCCGTAGATGTTAACCGAATTAGAGTTTAAGTTTAAGTTTTAATAAATTTCACTTTTCTTCTTTAAACCTAAGAAAGCCTGTTTGTGCTCATTTCTTTGCCTTATAATTGGAAAGTGGTGAACAAGGATTCAACAAAGGGGAGCTCAAAACACAGTGTGTTTCAAAATAAAACCCTATTACAGTAAAACCAGGTGAAGGCTGAAAGGGACCCCGAGACACCTTTCTCACCTAGTGGTAACATAATTCAAACACACAACTTGCAATTTTATAGCAGCTTTTACACAGAAACAAAGCTTGAATTATAATTATAGCATAGTCAGGATCACAGTTGGAAATAAGACTAACAATATGTTTTTAGGTTAATTGAGATGAGAGATGTTAATTCTAAAAAGAGAACATTTTTGATTTTGGATAACTAGAAATCAATTTTTATCTGCTAACTCACTGCTGGTCATTCCCTTTCTGCCCATTGCATGCAAATGCCAGTGAAAGGCAAAGTCTAGCCTTCACTCCTATCTGCCTTATTACCAGCTGGTGGAAGATGATGATAGTCTTGGGGTGGGGATGGTAACGGCACAAAATTACACAAATAGAAGGATAGGACCAAGTAGTGGTCCGTTCTTCTTTTATGCAGGCCCAAAAAACTTAGCTTTTTAGAATTATTTTGGTGGGGCCTGAAAACAAATTCCCACCTTTCCTTTGCATCTGGCTGTTAAACTTGCCTCTTTTTTTCAAGTGGTAGAGTGGTGGTCTCGCTGTAGCATCATAAACAATTTCCTGCCTTTCAGCTTTAGGTTCCCAAAAGTTGGCTGGGTCCTGCTGGGTGCAAACTCTGCAACCACAATCATCCCTGACCAAGGTGAATGGGTCAGGAGTGTGGTGGGGTTCTGCACTTAAAAAAGCTGTAATTATCACCTGTGTTTTGATGCTAGATGGAATGGTTATATTTTCTTACAGCTGTGTTTGTGTATGGGAGAGAGAGATACCCATGCAACACCAAATTCAATTATTCACAGAGATCCCTTAGCAGTCAGGCCCATTCCCTGCCTTTCTGTTCATTGTTAACAGACACCAGGGGAAGAATTTTCACCCCATATGTGGCCGAGTATGGAGATGGGTGGGCATGAAAATTCTGGTTTGTCAGCACCATGCTGTTCCTGGGCCATTTTCCTGGAGGCGTGATCAGAATCGGAAAGGCAAGCAGCAAGTAGCCATTTAAGGTGAGTTAATGGCCAATTAAGGCCAAGTGTCAGAAGCCAACTGGAGTTCTCCAGTTGACCCTCCCACGGTGTGGGGAACAGGCCAGCTGCCTGAAGACAGCCTCCTGGTGGCAGATTGGGGAGTCAGGGCTCCAAGCAGGCTTTGAAGCCCTACCTGCCTATGTAGCTACAGCTGCAGCTGCAGGCTGCTCCATGATGGTTGTCTAGCAGCTGTGACCATTTTTAATTAAAAGTTTTGAAAGTAGCTGAGGAGGTACCCTTTCTGTCTCTTGCCTGAAACAGCAGGCTGCATCTTCTTCTGACCTGAAGGGCCTCCTATTGGCCCTCCAGCTTTGATAGCCCACCTACTTCCCTTAATTGGATGGCAAGCACACCCTCTAACACTAATTGGCCAGTTCAGGGAAAATCACTGCTGGGTGACTATTCCCCACACAGTGCGGGGTCAGGACCCCCATCTGACCCCAATGTCAGGATCCTGACCCAAAACCCAAAATCCTACCCCAGGAATCTACTAGTGAGCCAACCTTATATTCCACCCCTAGATGTGCCTAACCTCATGTTTGCCTTCCAATGTACTGCCAAGTCCCAGGTCACTCTATCCCAGTGATACCTAAATAAAGGCCTCACCCTTGTTGCCAAACTGCAGCAGTCGAACTGCAAGACTGTTAGATATCAGTTTTTCGAAAGCAATTTTGCTAAAACCCAGGACCATTCCCCAGTGTACTGTAAAGGATGGTAATGTTATTTTAATTGAAATTTGTGGTTGAGACTTGTGAGGCTATTCCAATCCAGGAGCATTGATAGTTTAAATGAAATACAGGAAGTTATGCTGTATACAGGTGTACAGAAAACTGACCAAATCTGACCAGCAAGCATTGTGAAGGCCAGAAGGGCCTTTATGAGCTAATGTAACTTGTTAACAGGTGCAATCTGTTTTCATTAAAGACTAAGAAAGTATCACGGGCAGGTAAGAGATGATAGGAATGGTTTTCCCTTTTCACCCACCTCTTGACTGACCGAAGATGGCATTGAAAAAAAATATTTTTTTAACCCCTGCATGCTTTACTCATCAAGAGCAAACAAATGACAGGTTTTCTCATAAGCTTAAAAAGAAAGATAAATGTTTATTATGCAACACCCCCAGTATACACAACACCACCCACTCTCACGCTCATGTAGATATACAAGAAAAGATAGAGATTATAAAGATGACATGCGTTAGGTTTGATGATTTTAAAGAGTTCTCTGTTAAACCTGCTTTTCCCTGGGGTGAAGACTCGAAACTATGCAGGCCTGTAATTTTTTTCCTTATTCACTGAAAAACTTTAGATAGGTAAATTGGCCATTATAAAAATTGCCCCTAGTGTAGGTAGGTGGTAGGAGAATTGAGGGAAGGTGGGGATGTGAGAGGGAAAATGGGATTAATGTAGGATGAGTATAAATGGGTGTTTGATGGTCGGCACGGACTCGGTGGGCCGAAGGGCCTGTTTCGGTGCTGTATCTCTCTATGACTCTATGACTCTAAAAGACTTGGGAGGTTCAGAAAGACTGATGCACTGTTGCAAACTGCTCTTGTTATATTCCAGCAAAAGGTCAGCGGTGAAGTGCTGATACGATTTCTCACGTAGGGAGTTCAAGGCCAAAACTTCAGTCGCTGCCTACATGTGGTTCAAAGCTGGAAATCTTCAGCAGGGTCCTTTCTCTTTGATGGCATAGATGGATCTCCTTTGCTTGCCCAGAATATACCTTTATTAAAACTCCTTACCATAAACCTAGGCTGGAATTTTACACCCCTGAAAGAACGGGAAGATGGTGGGGGAAGTGGGGGGGGGGGGCTACGTAAAATGGAGCGGGAGGCTCAGGGGGCACTTTATGTAGCGCGGTGACGGTGAAAAACGACCTGCCAGCCACAGGCCAATCAAGGCCCTTCAGTGGCCACTTCACGTCCACTTAAGGGCCTCTGTCTGCCGCCACGAGGATTTTACCCATGACTGGACTGGTAGCTCAGGCCTGAGAGATGCCACTTGACAAAAGCAGATGGCTCTCTGATGGCCTGGGGGGAGGGGGGGCCCTCATGATCGGGCATCCTGTGCCTGACAGAAGGCCACCCCCGCTGCCCCAACCACCCCCATCAAACAACACACCCCCCGACCCCCAATTGACCACCTTTGCCTTGCCGGGGCCCGACCGGACACCCCTGGAGAGGCATCAAAAACTTACCTTGGTTCTGGGGCTCCCTGACATCTTCTTGGTGAATCTGGGTTGCAGTCCCAGCAGTGGCCACCGCGCCTGGTGGTGCTGCTGGGACAGAGAGCTGCCGGCCCGCGGGACATCCTGCCTCAATGAGGTGTAAGTTCCGCTTCAGGCCAATTATAGGCTTGGGGACCGCAAAATGCAGATGGGATCCCCAGGCCAGGTGGAGGTGGGTTTGCCACCGACTTTTCGGTCGGTAGACGGCTCCCATCCGTCGAAGGTAAAATTCCGGCCCTATTTTCTGTCATATGAGCATGGTTTCTCTTTCTATTGTCCTCATAAATGGTTTCTGATGGCAAGGCCATTGTGAGACAATGGAGTCCAGGTATCATTAATCCTCATCTCACCTTGATAAAGTAAGGCTTTTTACACCGATTTTTTGGAATTTATGTTTTGAGTCCAAAAGTCAACGACAGTATTGTCAACACAATCAGTTGGAGAAAAGCAGCCATTACCACAGAAAGAGTTATTTGCATTTTAATGATTTCTCAGGGATGTGTCCAGAAAGGTCATATGTATTTTAATTACTTCTCCTAGACTTTTCCAGGCAAGAAAATTAGCTCAGGGTTTTTGTGGTTCTATGTGTATTGGCAGGAAAGGAAAGATCACCTGACCTCTTACTCCATTCTGTTTACAAGAAATGTGCCTGTTTCAGGTTTACTTCAGAAGTTCATTTTATCGTTCATAAGTTTGGATTGTGTGGGCGTGACAAAAGTCACCAGTGAAAATGTTTAGCAAAAAGCAGAAAAGTTGTAACAGTCGAGTTGAAACCAATAAACAGGCATACTTCAAAGCTATGGTTTGCTTTGATGCTGAGTTAGAACTTTGGAGAAACTTCATGTATGCAAAAATGTGAAGCTATGGCGTCTGAAAACATGAAAATAAAAGACTGATCATGTTTTAAAAATCATAATTTAGCTGGCCTTAGTGGTCCAGAGTGTTTTGAAAAGCTGTGAGAGAGTGACATAAACTAATGCTGATTGATGATATCAGAGTTTGACTTCTTTTGAAATACAAAGCAACTAGAAATTCTCCAAGCAACAGCTTGTAAGAAGTCAGTAATCTAGAACAAAGAACAAAGAACAAAGAAAATTACAGCACAGGAACAGGCCCTTCGGCCCTCCAAGCCTGCGCCGATCCAGATCCTCTACCTAAACATGTCGCCTATTTTCTAAGGGTCTGTATCTCTTTGCTTCCTGCCCATTCATGTATCTGTCTAGATACATCTTAAAAGACGCTATCGTGCCCGCGTCTACCACCTCCGCTGGCAACGCGTTCCAGGCACCCACCACCCTCTGCGTAAAGAACTTTCCACGCATACCCCCCCTAAACTTTTCCCCTCTCACTTTGAACTCGTGACCCCTAGGAATTGAATCCCCCACTCTGGGAAAAAGCTTCTTGCTATCCACCCTGTCTATACCTCTCATGATTTTGTACACCTCAATCAGGTCCCCCCTCAACCTCCGTCTTTCTAATGAAAATAATCCTAATCTGCTCAACCTCTCTTCATAGCTAGCGCCCTCCATACCAGGCAACATCCTGGTGAACCTCCTCTGCACCCTCTCCAAAGCATCCACATCCTTTTGGTAATGTGGCGACCAGAACTGCACGCAGTATTCCAAATGTGGCCGAACCAAAGTCTTATACAACTGTAACATGACCTGCCAACCCTTGTACTCAATACCCCGTCCGATGAAGGAAAGCATGCCGTATGCCTTCTTGACCACTCTATTGACCTGCGTTGCCACCTTCAGGGAACAATGGACCTGAACACCCAAATCTCTCTGGACATCAATTTTCCCCAGGACTTTTCCATTTACTGTATAATTCACTCTTGAAGTGGATCTTCCAAAATGCATCACCTCGCATTTACCCTGATTGAACTCCATCTGCCATTTCTCTGCCCAACTCTCCAATCTATTTATATTCTGCTGTATTCTCTGACAGTCCCCTTCACTATCTGCTACTCCACCAATCTTAGTGTCGTCTGCAAACTTGCTAATCAGACCACCTATACTTTCCTCCAAATCATTTATGTATATCACAAACAACAGTGGTCCCAGCACGGATCCCTGTGGAACACCACTGGTCACACGTCTCCATTTTGAGAAACTCCCTTCCACTGCTACTCTCTGTCTCCTGTTGCCCAGCCAGTTCTTTATCCATCTAGCTAGTACACCCTGGACCCCATGCGACTTCACTTTCTCCATCAGCCTACCATGGGGAACCTTATCAAACGCCTTACTGAAGTCCATGTATATGACATCTACAGCCCTTCCCTCATCAATCAACTTGGTCACTTCCTCAAAGAATTCTATTAACTTGGTAAGACATGACCTTCCCTGCATAAAACCATGTTGCCTATCACTGATAAGCCCATGTTCTTCCAAATGGGAATAGATCCTATCCCTCAGTATCTTCTCCAGCAGTTTCCCTACCACTGACGTCAGGCTCACCGGTCGATAATTACCTGGATTTTCCCTGCTACCCTTCTTAAACAAGGGGACAACATTAGCAATTCTCCAGTCCTCCGGGACCTCACCCGTGTTTAAGGATGCTGCAAAGATATCTGTTAAGGCCCCAGCTATTTCCTCTCTCGCTTCCCTCAGTAACCTGGGATAGATCCCATCCGGACCTGGGGACTTGTCCACCTTAATGCCTTTTGGAATATCCAACACTTCCTCCCTCCTTATGCCGACTTGACCTAGAGTAATCAAACATCTGTCCCTAACCTCAACATCCGTCATGTCCCTCTCCTCGGTGAATACCGATGCAAAGTACTCGTTTAGAATCTCACCCATTTTCTCTGACTCCACGCATAACTTTGCTCCTTTGTCCTTGAGTGGGCCAATCCTTTCTCTAGTTACCCTCTTGCTCCTTATATATGAATAAAAGGCTTTGGGATTTTCCTTAACCCTGTTTGCTAAAGATATTTCATGACCCCTTTTAGCCCTCTTAATTCCTCGTTTCAGATTGGTCCTACATTCCCGATATTCTTTCAAAGCTTCGTCTTTCTTCAGTCGCCTAGACCTTATGTATGCTTCCTTTTTCCTCTTAGCTAGTCTCACAATTTCACCTGTCATCCATGGTTCCCTAATCTTGCCATTTCTATCCCTCATTTTCACAGGAACATGTCTCTCCTGCACGCTAATCAACCTCTCTTTAAAAGCCTCCCACATATCAAATGTGGATTTACCTTCAAACAGCTGCTCCCAATCTACATTCCTCAGCTCCTGCTGAATTTTGGTATAGTTGGCCTTCCCCCAATTTAGCACTCTTCCTTTGGGACCACTCTCGTCTTTGTCCATGAGTATTCTAAAACTTACGGAATTGTGATCAGTATTCCCAAAGTAGTCCCTTACTGAAACTTCAACCACCTGGCCGGGCTCATTCCCCAACACCAGGTCCAGTACGGCCCCTTCCTGAGTTGGACTATTTACATACTGCTCTAGAAAACCCTCCTGGATGCTCCTTACAAATTCTGCTCCATCTAGACCTCTAACACTAAGTGAATCCCAGTCAATGTTGGGAAAATTAAAATCTCCTATCACCACCACCCTGTTGCTCCTACATCTTTCCATAATCTGTTTACATATTTGTACCTCTATCTCACACTCGCTATTGGGAGGCCTGTAGTACAGCCCCAACATTGTTACCGCACCCTTCCTATTTCTGAGTTCTGCCCATATTGCCTCACTGCTCGAGTCCTCCATAGTGCCCTCCTTCAGCACAGCTGTGATATCCTCTTTGACCAGTACTGCAACTCCTCCACCCCTTTTACCTCCCTCTCTATCCCGCCGGAAGCATCGATATCCTGGGATATTTAGTTGCCAATCATGCCCTTCCCTCAACCAAGTCTCAGTAATAGCAATAACAGCAATCTAAGGGACTCTGATTGTTTAATTGTCGTGTGGTTTGAAAATGTGCTGTCACGAAAACATACTCTGCTGAATGCTGATCTTTTTTAATCCACCAGCTGGAAACCCGAAGAAAATTTTTACAAAAGAAAAATAAACAGATAAAAGGTGACTTTGCTAACAGCTAAGGTGGCCACCATTATTTACATCACTATACCCTCCATTCCAATGCATCGAGGTGGAGACAGGTTGTCTGCCAAGACACCTCAAGAACAATGATGTGGGGAATCAAAGTGAACTACCTAACATGCTCCCATTGGCAAGATATTAAGGCAATCATTTGGGACATTAAACTGATGGAGATGAACCACTCAAACCTAATCACTTGAACAGTGAGGCCCTGGTTGAGAGAAGGGAATTCCTAGACATGAACTAATTAAGTTGCAAGAGGGAATACAAAGAACAAAGAACAAAGAACAGTACAGCACAGGAACAGGTCATTCAGCCCTCCAAGCCTGCGCCAATCTTGATGCCTGCCGAAACTAACACCTTCTGCACTTCCAGGGCCCATATCCCTCTATTCTCTTCCTATTCATATATTTGTCAAGATGTCTCTTAAACGTCGCTATCGTATCTGCTTCCACCACCTCCCCTGGCAGCAAGTTCCAGGCACTCACCACCCTCTGTGTAAAAAAATACACACTGATAGTCATCATGTTGAATCACTGGGTGACAGTCATGTGACAGGACCACCTTCTGTGTGTTTAAGCTGGTGTTTTCTCTGCAGCAACTGAGACAAGCAGCTATATACTGACAGGAGAAGACCCAAGTGGGGTCCCTCCTCCCTCTCACTCTCTCCAGTCCACCTTACAATCTTCAAACCCTGCCTGCTGGCCATAACCACACAGGCCTATTGCTGCTGCAGACAGAGACCCCATGAAGGAAATCATCTGCATCTCTGTCTCCAGGAGAACCACCAAATCAGTGGGCCCATCTGAAACCAACGGCCTCAGGAGCACCGAACTCAACCTGAAGCCAGCCGAGTCACCAAACTTCACAGACTGAATACACCTTTTATTGCTCTGGACTCTAATCTGACCAGCCTATCCTTCCCCACTCTGTAACCTATTTGTGTGTTTGTGAACCTCTAATGTGTGTGTGTGTATGTGTGTCTGAAAGTTGGAGTGTAGTTTATTATTTTACTTAGATTGGTTTAAGTACAATAAAGCTAACCTCTTTCTTTGTTAAACTCAAGAAAACCAGTCCAATTGGTTCTTTTATGATCATAGCACGTAAATAGTTAAACACTCACTGAATTGGCAAATGTAGCTACTTTAAAAAAGAAATAAACCAGTTGTGGTCAAATAAGGAGAGGGACAAGAGGGAAGTCCTTTGACCCCCTCCTCACCTGATCATAACAGTGTGTATGACCAGGAAAGGAAGCTGCTATTGTGTTTACTGATAAAGATCTTGAACGCATCTGCAACATCCATCAGAGATGATGAAATTACTAATGTAAACATATGCTGATCATCAAGGCAGTTTGCACAAAGAATTAGATGCCTCATTGGACATCTTAGCTTAAGGTGGATTTTGAGAGGACAGTATGATCTTGTCAATGAAACATTCTGCCCACCTTGGGAAAAAAAGGGATATAATCGTTGTAAATAGTGATTCAGTGATTAAGTCAGGTAGTTTGGTCAGCTCCTGAAGAGAGTGATCGGCAGGGAGGTGACTGCTCACTGGGTGATCATGTATGTATGATTCTTTGTAATGTATTTGTAATTAAGGGTGTATTGTTAATGGATGAATTGCTAACAGATGTTTTGTATTGTTAACTAGTATTCCTACTGAACCTAGTAAAATCATTAGTGTTTAATTTGAGCTTTGAGTTTTGTCTCCTTATTTCTCATAATTCTCGTGTTCGAACTGTGGATTAACCGGTCGAGGGTAAAAAGCTACAGTAACCAAAGCCCAGGTTCATCCAGCAGACTGCTGCCAAGTGTAACTATGTGCCATTCCCTTCCCCAGTATTGCTAAACACAATAAATCTAACTCCAATTGATGTGCTTTACATGCCATTTTTGTTGAGCATTTTCAGCTTATAAATCCTTAGCACCGCAGCCTCACAGCTCCAGCGACCCGGGTTCAGTTCTGGGTACTGCCTGTGTGGAGTTTGCAAGTTCTCCCTGTGACCGCGTGGGTTTCCTCCGGGTGCTCCGGTTTCCTCCCGCATGCTAAAGACTTGCGGGTTGATAGGTAAATTGGCCATTGTAAAAAATTGTCCCTAGTGTAGGTAGGTGGTAGGAGAATTGAGGGAAGGTGGGGATGTGAGAGGGAAAATGGGATTAATGTAGGATTAGTATAAATGGGGGGTTGATGGTCGGCGCGGACTCGGTGGGCCGAAGGGCCTGTTTCGGTGCTGTATGACTCTATGACTCTAAATGGCAAGGGAGAAAAAATAAATTCATAGCTGAAAGTATACAATAAGATAAAGGGCACTCATTAGCAGTTTTCACAGAATAATGGACATAGTTATGGAATTCAACCCCCAAAGCAGTGGGAAAGTGACAGATTATACAACAAAAGAATTTAATTTCTTCAATTTCTGCCAGAGCTTTTCCCTGTTGTCATCCTTTGATTACTGTGAGCAATGCCACAGAAGATCATATAAACAAAATCCCTTTTTGTGGAAGCAGCTGTTATGGTGGATGAAATTGAGAAATGTGTGTCTGTGACAGAGAAGGTTCTGCTAGTTGATGTTCTAATGGTTAAATACACGTCACTTGGCTTGCTAGTGGTGAAATAATTTATGGATGACACCTTAGGCAGTACAGCCAGGTTCCACACCCCTTACACTTCGGCTTCCACTTAAGTGTAGAAGTCAGTGTGTATGTTAATAGAGGCTTTTTGATCAGAAGGGCTATGTGTTTGCAGACCATCTGTACAGGTGCACAAACAAAACAATACACCTTGCCATCATGCTCTCTCTCCCAGTCTGGGTAGTTGGACTTGAATTGGTAAGTAGGATAGTTCCAATGAATTTCATGATATTCTGGCACACTTGGATTCTGGGAACTCTTTTGGCTCCAGTTGTTGGAAGCAGCAATGCTTGTGTGGAACCACCTACTGACGTGGGTTGTGTACAATGTAGTTAAATTAGAAAGGCATTTACCTGCTCAGCGCTGTAACTTTCAGAGTTTATGATGCTGTGAAAATTCAAAGAATCATAGCATAACAGCGGATGAAGGCATAACAACTGTGATATATTTGCTATTTTATTGAATGCTAATTTATAGTTTATGGAAAAAATCCCACTAAGTACGTTACAAGTACTTGTCAGGTGTGTTTGTTTTACAATATAACTTTTAAAAACACCGGGAGACGTATACTTAGGTTGTGGTTGCCAGACTTCCTGCTGTGGGCCTGAACTATCGAACGCTTTGCAGCATGAAGGAAGTCTTCTGAAGGTAAGACGGGGGTGAATGGCTTCAAGTGCCGTTCTAAAATTGGACAATTTTTTTCTGTAATTGGATTCGAAATCCTCAAAAGATTCAATAATATTTCTTCCTTAATGATCCACAATGCTGAATTACAACATTTTATGCTGGGCACGAGATTTATACTGGAGGGAGACTGATACTAAATTTTGTTTGCATCGTTGCCGATAATCTCCAGGCAAAAATGTTTACATTCAGTTGCATACCCGGCAAATTTACTACTGCAATCCTAATCTGTCAAATAAATGGGCCATTCTGATCGTAATTCAGTGCACCATTTGTTTCAGGCCAGTAGCCTGAAATCTGTTCAGTGACACCATTGCTGTAACACTAATATCGCCCTAACAACTCTCAAGATTGCACCCATTAACCTGTTGGAAGAGCTAACACACCTGACAAGTTTGTGTGGTTGCACGGATCCTCCTACTTTGAGTGAAATCGGTGAAAAGAAGTGGTTTAAAAAAAACTGCTGCGCCTGCTTTTACGTTTCTTAATGGTATCAGGTGAATGCAGTTTCAAAATATTAAAACGCTTTTCTATTAAATTGCACAATACTTAAAACGTTTCTAGAGTTGTATCAGTGCAATCAGCTGCAGATATTGTTAGAACAGAAATTGGAAGCGTGACATTTCTACTTCTCCAAGGTGACAGATAATGCGTGGCACTGTTTGTTTTGCATTGAGTCTGATTGCAGTTTCCGCTGAGTTGGTTATTTGTGTAGTTTTGTTTAAAATCAAGATTGGACGTCCATTTATGAAACCATAATGTTTTGGCTAGGGCGCAACGCGGAACCTCACAGCAACCTGCAAAGTGCAGCTTGGAGGTTGGCGCTGGTTTCCTGCGCGTGCCTGTCAATCAGTAAAGGAACCGCACGCGATCAGCCGGCAGCTCGAGCCTGCTTCTCAGCCGCCAGCGTTCTAAATGGCAGACAGCACTTTCATTGACGAAACCCACCCTTACGGCTACAAGGAAGGTTTGGAATGGGGTTATGAAGAAGGTGAGCTTTTGAGGAACTTTTTTTAAATGTGCAAATGAAACATGGTATTTTGGTATAAATGTTCATTTTTGAAAGAAGCCGTATAAAATTAAACTTCCCATAAACTTGGAATTTTGTTTTATTCTTGGGGTTGTTTGTTTGGCAAGGAATGTATTACAAACAGATATGCTTGTCCTTAAAAGTATTAATTCGCTTTTGGCAGACAGTGCCTTCACGTTGATGATGGGTATACTGTAAACTCCGTTTGAGAAGTTTGGGTTATTTTCCTGATTTTAAGTCACCTAAGTCCAAAACTAGCTGTAAAGCTCAACTAATGTAACACATATTTGTATTTCTTTTATAATATGGCAACTTGTGAGCAGTCCAGTTCTTCTAACAGGTAACCTGCCCCAAATTCAAATGTTTTTGCAGGTTGAATTTTGAATCTAATTCTAATCTTGCCATGTTTAAAATCCTTGAAAGTAAGATTTGTTGTATAATGTATCGTGTTTAGCTGAAAACAGACACACAAACAATTTAATTGTTGTATTTTAGGAGTGGAATGGGGACTGTTGTTTCCTGAAGCTAATGGAGAATATCAATCTCCTATAAATTTGAACTCCAGGGAGGCGAAGTATGACCCTTCACTATTGGAAGTACGTTTATCACCAAATTATGTTGTTTGTCGGGATTCTGAAGTAATTAATGATGGCCATACCATTCAAATACTGCTGAAGTCCAAATCTGGTATGTAAAACAAATGTGTAAGTTGTTTAATATGTGCAGTGGATTGTGAAATGTTTGCTTTTGCATTTATGCATCTCATTCTAATGCATTGTTTATTTCTGGAACAATTGTCATAATGTGTGGTAGATAAAGCTGCCTGTGTGGATTGAATAAATCAGCACAGTTTATAGTACTGGCTTTCAGCAGAAGCCTCAGCTGAATATTGTATGGCACACAACATAAACAGAAGCTACTGTCTGTGTGCTATTTTCAGGCAGGTCATGAGCGCATTTACTATGTTGTCATAAAAGAACACACAGGAATGTTTATGGGACATTATTTCCTAATTTTGTATGATGGGGATCTCACACAGATAATACAGTAGATTATTGGTATGGCTTCTGGAGAGAGTGATAAATTTAGATTTGAATTGAAGTTGTGGAGTTGAAGCCCAAGATTATCCATGATTGTGTTGAATGGCAGGGCAGGTTCGATGGGCCGTGTGGTCTACTCCTGTCCCTATTTCTTATGTTCTGGTGTGTCTAGATCTAGTTTTATTCTAGAATTGATTTGAATGGGAACAGGTTTGAATCTTATGCTAAAGCTGTCCTTTTGTAAGGTAGCACTGACTCAGCATATAATTTATCATTTTCAGTAAATTGAATATTAGTTTTCAGAACTGATTTTAACTAGGAATTTTTTTTTTTTGAGATTTAGGTTCATGTAGTGCATTCTGTGGTTTTACAGTATCAGTTATGTAGTTACACGTATACAGAAAAAATAAACAAGATCTATAAACCAATAGTAAGCTCCTCCTGAAGGGAAACTGATAATAAATAGAAAAACCTGTGGCTGTTGCTCAGGTCCAAGACAAAAACTGAATCAAAGATTTTCAGTGTTAATTGAACCCTTGCAACTTTAACAATATATACACATCAGACAGAATTGATGGGGTAATTTTACAAACTGACTCCTAGACTGGAGCCTCACTCACTTGGAGCATAGTTCTGAGGTCAGTCCTCCTGTTTTTTTTTGTTCTTGCTAAAATTAGTGATGGGGAAAATCCGAAGTGTGTGAATTAGGCACACTAGCCTCTGCAGAAGATTATTCAATTAATGCTTTGTGCCTTCAACTATTTAAGATTACCCCTTATATTGTCAAAGCTTTTTGAGTTCCTCAGCAGTACTAGTTGCTATTTTTGTTAATCGTATTCATTTTTAGCTGTTGGGTGGTAGAGTTCACAAGCAGGTAGGTTTGCAACATCACTTCACCAGTTTTTATGTAATGACGAGAAGAAATATAAAAGTAAGGGTGTAGTAGTTACCAGTCTAAAGAAATAGGCCTGGAAATTTCCCACAAGCAGATGCATCACAGGAACTGTGACAAGTTTGGACTTCCACCTGCCAGTTTGCCCTGGAGCTGACTTCATCCAAATTCCTGAGACAGCATCATTAGCGTAAAAGGGCTAGTGCCCACATTACAGTCCTTCCTGTGTACCCATCCTACAAAGAATCTGAAATTTATTGTAGCTCTATATGGAGGGGTGGGTGGGTAGGTGGGGGAGCCAGAGGATGGGTTGGGCTGGTCTGGCCTGAAATAATTTTCTGTTCTGAAGTCATCATTGGTGTATTTGCCATTTTCTTAATGGTGGTTGATCTCTCTGAGAGACTGCTATTGGGAAATGACATTGTGGACACTACTTATGCCTGTTGTATGGCAAGCATGCTTGCATCATGCAGACATATTGTATGTCAGTTGGATGTTGGGTGAAACTGATGGTTTTCTTCTTTTAAGGTGCACGATCCCTTTGATTTTTCCCCTCCCTCTTAACAGTGACATCTGTATTGATGCCAGAAAGGGGTGGAAACCTAGTAGGATAGGGTTCTGCTATTAACCTCCCTATCACTCAAGTTACATGATTTCCGTGCTAACAATTTTTTCTTCCAACTTTCTATCTTCCCCATCTCTTCCAGAGTCACTTCTTCAAAATACTCAATTTATATTGTACCCAATTATACGTAACACTTGCTTCCAGTGACGATCACTGAATAACAAATGAGTGGAAACCCTACATCATGTTTGGATGTCCAGTACGATTCCTTTGAGCCTTAACAATGACCCCTTCAAAACCTCGACACCTTAAGCTGATTCTGCTTGTACTTTTTGTTTGTTGGTTTGTCTTGTTTTTAATTTTAAAGGACCTGCAATTTTGAAAGGACTGTCTCTCCTATGTTTCCTCACTGGTGAATAAATCCAAACCATAACACCAGGATCTGCTGCTATCAGCAACCTGAAATATAAGCAAATTAAGTAGGAACATGTACTTAAATTTTATGTAACCCCTGAGGCTTTATAGTACATGCCTATGTGACACACAGACAAACTAACCCAGTGGAATTGAGGCCAATATTATTCTTCTGCTGTCTACATAATATCAGCTAATTCAACACTAGTCAGGGATAGGATCTGGGACCTTCTTGCTACTATTGTTTACCAATTCACTGATCCATGGGTGAGTAATATTTGATTTCAATCAACATGTTGAAAGTGCCTCTACTCGTATTAACTTTGATGACTTGGATTAATTGTCAGCTTTTTGCAAAACAAAAGAGTCCAAAATAGCAAAAAGCTAGAAAATCCACTTAAATCACAGCAGTTGGTGGTTGTTCATTGAGCAGCAGAAGCAAGTCTAGAAAGAAAGAAAACTTGCATTACATAGCACTTTGCAAACATGTAAACATATAAAAATGAAGGATCAGAAAAGTCCAGCTGTTGTCATTGTCATGGTGCAATTTATGGACACTATGCTCCTAACCACCCCACACCTCACCTCCCTACACTAACCAGCCATGTAAACTTCTGAGGGCAGCAAAATATTCCCCAAAGAAGTGGGCCACTTAAGGGGAAAAAAAGCCTTGTCTTTGGGAAATTACATTCTGACCCCAATCAAACAAATTCTAGGACACCAGGATGGCACCCAAAGCCTACCTACCTTCAATATGGAATTCTGTCGGCGACATGGATAAACTTGTTCATTTTACTGTTGAATGTTTGTAGTGAATTTACATTTACTGCACAAACTGGCAATTTGTTCTATAGATTGACTACTGTCTGAAAAGAGAAGTACCTCCTAACAATTAACCTGATTCTATGCTTTTGACTTATACTTGTGTTCCATGGTCCTCCTTATTCTAACTCAAATTTCTAATCCACATGAACGGAATCTAATCATTCTTGCATTATTTTAAAAACATCATACAAATCTCCTTGATGTCTATGTTTAATGTAAAGACCCCCAGTGTGGTAACTTAAGGCCTGTTAACTAGGTATTAGTCATAGAGTCATACGGCATAGAAACAGGCCCTTTGGCCCATTGTGTCCGTGCCAGCCATCAAGCACCTAACTATTCTAATCCCACTTTCCAGCACTTGGCCTGTAGCCTTGTATGCTATGGTGTTTCAAGTGCTCATCTAAATACTGAATAAATGTTGAGGGTTCCTGCCTCTACCACCTCTTCAGGCAGTGTGTTCCAGTTTCCAACCACCCTCTGGGTGAAAAACTTTTTCCTCAAATCCCCTCGAAACCTCCTGCCCCTTACCTTAAATCTATGCCCCCTGGTTATTGACCCCTCTGCTAAGGGAAAAAGTTTCTTCCTATCTACCCTATCAATGCCCCTCATAATTTTGTATACCTCAGTCATGTTACCCCTCAGCCTTCTCTGCTCTAAGGAAAACAACCCTAGCCTTTTCAGTCTCTCTTTATAGCTGACATTATTCTTGTAACTGTCCTCTGAACCTTTCTTGGGGCCACTATAATAGCCTACCATGTGAGGGGTGTAAAACTGGACACTATTCTAAATAAAGCCTAATACCAAAGATGGTATTGTGTTTTTTGTTCTGTATTTAATTATTCTGGCAATACATCGGAATATATTGTCATGCTAAGGCCACACCTGCCAAGAATGGGGCACATTGATTTTTAGTTGTTGCTGGAGTGAGTTGTTAAACAGAGAAGCTGTGGCTGGAAAAAAACTTTTACATACTAACAGATATCGAAGATGAAGAAGCGCATTCCAGGGCCTGCTAAGGAGGATACGATCCAGAAGGGCCAGGACTGGTTAGACCAGCTGGTCACATGACTAACTGGCCATTCTAGGGTTTTTTTTTGAACTGGCCGCAGAGAGTTTGAACTCAAAGACTGCTCCTGGACTGAGACGATCTCTCCCAAGACAGAACGGTTTCCTACAGTTAACAAGGTTAAAGATGAATACTGGGCCCCAACGAAAAGCAAGATCTACCTACAATCAAGGACTTTACAGTGAGCTCAATGAACCATAACAAAAACGTTTTCACTTTATTTTTCTTTTTTTTTTGTCTCTATTTGCCTGTGTATCACGTATGCATGCTAGCGTGGGCGTGTCGTGTATCCGTAGGCGTCAACCGAATTAGAATTTAAATTTAATACATTTCAACCTTTATTTTAAACCTAAGAAAACCTGTTTGTGCTGGTTTCTTTGCCTATAATTGGAAAGCGGTGAACAAGGATTCACCAAAGGGGGAGCTAAAAACAATGTGTTTAAAATTAAACCCTGTTATGGTAAGACCAGGTGAATGCTGAAAGGGAACACTAGACCTCTTTCTCACCGGGTTGTAACAATATATACTTACGATTAATTTCATAATGCTAGTTATGAACCTTCAATTTATGTACTACAACACAAGGGCCAGGATTCTATCTGGATGATGGGGATCTCAGCCTTTGGCAAAAGTGCTGCCGTGAATCGCACGTCACCCCTGTTCTGGGAGGCCCGTTGAAACTAGTGCCACTTAGGCACTTAACTGGACGGTGGTGGGCCTTTCATGGGATTAAGGATTCAGGCGACAGAAGTATCACCCTCTGAGAACTGCCGGCCAGCCAGAGGCCGGCAGCTCTTTAACTGAGCAGCACCACCACGGAGGTGGTGGCTGCTGCCGGTGGAGCACCCACCCGAGGCCCATGAGCGACGCTGGATATAGGTCAGGGCGAGAGGGGTCTCGCGGGGTGAGGGGTGGCCGTCAGCAAGGGCAGTGGTGTGGCTGTCAGCTCCACCCCCACCCCCAGATGCTGGGTCCCTCATTGAGGCACTAAATGCCTCTTAACGAGGGATCCCCAACCAGAGCTGGCAAGCAACCTGCAAAGCATTAACTGCCCACTTAAAGGCCTCAATTGGCAGCGGGGTGGGTCCCCAGCCACCATCCCGCCCGATTATGTGCTCTCCCTGCTGGGGAGAGCATTAAATTCCCCCCGACCCCGCTCCTGCTAAATTCAAGAAAGCTTGATCTGGAAGGATAATGCTGGAGCCTATATTTACTCAGTTTCACATTTATTGTGCTTAATAAAAGGATTACAGACATGTAGCTCCTCACTCAAACCCTCCACCAGTCTCAGTGAGTATCTGTTTGTAAGTACTCAAAACCCCAATTAACATTCTACACCTGCATATAGTCAAACCATTGACACCCAATTAACATTAACACCCCAGGTCGTTCTCCTGCTCAATAGCTTTGAGCACTCAACTTTGCATGGCGTACACATGCTTGATGTTGGCCTGACCCATGTGGATAACGTTATATATTAAGTGACACTTGCAATACCCAGGCCAGTTTCCCTCATCACATCTACATCCAGATAAAATCTATTTTTCTCATCTAGGGTCCTAACTCCCACACAAATCATCTTATATTCTACAATAATTTCCCAGATGCCTTCATTCAGATCAGAACAGTAGCCCTAACATTAATCCCCTACACTAGTAAATGGTCCCAAGCAGAACCACTATCATTAATAACTTTTTTATTTGAGAACGTAACAATTCCTTCTTAAACCCAAAATCTCCCTGCTAATCTCAGGACAGAATCTTATTAACTACACTATTCTGTTACATCTTGTCAGGATGTTTCAAAGCACTTTACAATTCATTACTTTGTATAGTGATCACCATTGCTTTGGAGACAAACGTGGCAGTCATAGCAAGATCTCAAAACAGTATTACACTTTTTGGTATTATTAGTTGATAGATTACTGTTGGTTAGGATGTTTGTCCTGCTTTTCCTTGTATAGTGCTGTGGTTTCTTTGATTTTCACCTGAGCAGGCATATAGTGCCTTGGTTTAATGACCAATTCGAAAGAGGCACTTCTGACAATGCAGGGCTTCCTGAAGGAGCATATAAAACATATAGGATCCTGAGGGGACTTGACAGGGTGGGTGCTGAAAGGATGTTTCCCCTTGTGGGAGAGACTAAAACTAGTGGACACAGTTTAAAAATAAGGGGTCACCCATTTAAGACAGATGAGGGAGAAATATTTTCTGAGGTTTGAGAGTCTTTGGAACTCTCTTCCCAGAGAGTGGTGGAGACAGGGTCATTGAATATTTTTAAGGCGGAGCTAGATAAATTCTTGACTAACAGGTATGGAGTTTGCAAGTTCTCCCTGTGACCGCATGGGTTTCCGCTGGGTGCTCCGGTTTCCTCCCACAGCCAAAGACTTGCAGGTTGATAAGTAAATTGGCCATTGTAAATTGCCCCTAATGTAGGTAGGTGGTGGGGATGTGGTCGGGAATATGGGATTGATGTAGGATTAGTATAAATGGGTGGTTGTTGGTCGGCACAGACTCGGTGGGCCGAAGGGCCTGTTTCAGTGCTGTATCTCTCTATGACTCTAAAAGGATATCTGGGTAGGCCAGAAATTGGAGTTGTGGCCCCAATCAGATCAGCCATGATCTTATTAAATGGTGGAGCAGGCACAAAGGGGCCGAATGGCCTACTCCTCCTACTTCGTATCATGTACTTTGGGTTTAGTTGGCCGTGCTATCCAAGACCCCATCAGAAGAAGATTAATTGTGGGAAGGGGCAGATAAATCATGTTGGTATTTTCCCAGTGGTACAAAAATAATTTGCCTATTATCCAGGTTCAATTATCCCACAAGAATTCTCTTCTTTTGACACACCATATGTAGATTTTTTTAAAAAAAAGAGGAAACATCCATTCAATTGGGACATGATACACCAAAAGATCATTTGTTCTGGCTTTTCTAATCTTCTATATACTTAATGAGAAAAGTGGTGTATACTTTACAGATTTATAATCTGTACTTAATTACTTGGTCTACTTTTGTCACATTTTGATTTTAAAGCACTTAATTAATGCACTATTTTTAAACTCTATTTAATGCTGATGATTGCAGAGGCTTAATTTTTCTCTATTATAGCTTTGTTTCTAGGCCACTTTATGACCTGAAAAAGGCAGCAGCTTTGAGTGTTTTTGTGTCCCTTCTATTGCTTTTAATGTAGGCAGTTCAAATGAATGATCCTGAAGTATTTCAACATTTATTACCAAGGATGGTTGCATTGTAAATGAAAGAAGGCAGCAGTGACTTTGGACAATTTAAATTTTACATTACTTTTTATAGCAAAATAAAATTATTTTGATCTATTGCAGTTTTAACTGGTGGTCCATTGCTTGGAAATCATGAATATGAATTGCATGAAGTTCGATTTCACTGGGGTAAAGAGAATCAGCGTGGCTCTGAACATACTGTTAATTTTAAAGCATTTCCCATGGAGGTAAGTGCCATCCAAACATAGATTTATTCATTTATTTAGAGATACAGCACTGAAACAGGCCCTTTGGCCCACCGAGTCTGTGCCGACCAACAACCACCCATTTTATACTAATCCTACATCAACCCCATATTCCCTACCACATCCCCACCGCCTACCTACACTAGGGGCAATTTACAATGGCCAATTTACCGATCAACCTGCAAGTCTTTGGCTGTGGGAGGAAACTGGAGCACCCAGCGGAAACCCACGAGGTCACAGGGAGAACTTGCAAACTCTGTACAGGCAGTACCCAGAACTGGGCCCGGGTTGCTGGAGCTGTGAGGCTGCGGTGCTAACCACTGCGCCGCCCCTAAGAATATTAGCCTGGATTTATTAGTCCAGTGATATTACCACTACACCACCATCTAGTGTAATGCATGAAGTTTGAGCATACCTTTTGGAAATTGTATTTTTTTTAATTAGCTGATTTTAAAAAAAAACAAGTCTCAGAAAATATCTTGATGCATTGCCTCATGTCAGTAATCTCTTATTTTTGGTTGTGACGAGTGTTGAGCACTCATTTCTCAGCTGCTGGTCAGGAATTAGGTGCTGAATCCTGGGTAGCTTTGTAGAATGCAGTAACTTTTTCTTATTGGATGGCCTCTTCCTCTCTCTCTCCTCAAAAAATGTTCTTAGATTCTTGGGCACTAGTTCATTACTTTAGCCTGCTTATCCATTGGACTCTTTTTTTGCCTGTACTTTCACTTGCTGTGGGTTAGGTGGTAGGACATGGTTGGAGGGGAAGGGGAGGTCTCTAAAGAGGTCCTTATACTCAGTATCACAACTTGAAAAGCCAGAAGATTTAATCATGTTTTCTTTTCAAATGCACATAGATTTTTTTTTGTCAAAACCAGAGAGCAAAGAACAAATTACATTACTAACTGACTTTGACTGTGCAGCCTTGAATTTGTACTTGTTTTATCTGACAGCTGGAAGTACTGATTTGTTCTGGAGTGGCCCCATGGAGCACTAAAAAGGTCACTTTCACTCTTACTTTCAAAGTGTCAGTCACTTAATTAGGTTTCCTTTTAAACAGGGCCATCTGCTCACTGGAACATCTCAATTAAACTTTTTTAATTGGGGCTAATGAGTAGTGTAGCTGGAATATCTGAATCAGGTGATAAGCTCCCTGTGTTTGTGAAACTCACTGAAATAAGTTGTAAATTTTGTGAATTAACCTAATGAATGGTGATGGTAGTCTTGCTTGTCCTGCCACTCTGGGCCAATCTATTTGATGCAGGCTCAGACTTTGGTACAATTGTATGTACCAACTAAAGCTCTTGCTTGAAAATGTGGAAAGGTGCCTGAGTGACTGGATTGTGGAATACTCCATTCTTTGGTGGTGGCTTAGTTGCTGGCAGCAGAAAGGTGCAGAATGTAAGGTGACAGAGAGAATCTGGTGGCAGAGAAGTGGTTTCAGTGAGTAGCTGCAGGGCCTGTGGAAGAATCACTGAAAATGGCATCTTGTCTTCCCATTGCACTGAATGCAAGTATTGACGACCATGAAAAAAACTTTCCCTCTGTTGTTGCTCTTGTCTCTTGTGGCACAACACCTGGCTAGGACATACTTCATCAATGCAGCATGAAAAACTGCTGCTCTATTTTTATGAAGGCAGACTGACCTCAGATCTGGAATCTACCTAAAAGCAATTTACAATATGTTGATTCAACTTTTCAAAGAGCCTGCTTACTTTTTATTTGTTTTTGTGGGATGTCGGTGGCACTGGTTAGGCCAGCATTTATTGCACATCCCTAATTGCCCTTGAACTGAGTGGATTGTTGGGCATTTAAGATTCAACCACATTGCTGTGGGCCAGACCAGGCAAGGACAGCAGATTTCCTTCCCTGAAGGGCATTAGTGAGCCAGATGGCTTTTTACAACCATCAACAATGCTTTCATGGTCATCATTAGACTAGCTTTTAATTCCAGATTTGTATTGCATTAAAATTTCACCATCTGCTGTGGTTGCACCCGAATCCATGTGCCCAGAGCATTAGCCTGAGCTTTGGCTTACTAGTCCAGTGACATTATCACTACGCCACCACCTTTCCCCAAACAAGACTGAAGATTACAAGAGTAGCAATAAATAGACCATAAGAAATTCTAATAGTATTTTGATTTTTATAAATTGGGGCATAAAGTACAAGAGGGCGGCACAGTGGCGCAGTGGTTAGCACCGCAGCCTCACAGCTCCAGGGACCCAGGTTCAATTCTGGGTACTGCCTGTGCGGAGTTTGCAAGTTCTCCCTGTGACTGCGTGGGTTTTCACCGGGTGCTCCGGTTTCCTCCCACCACCAAAGACTTGCAGATGATAGATAAATTGGCCATTGTAAATTGCCCCTAGTTGGTGGTAGGGAATATGGGATTACTGAAGGGTTAGTATAAATGGGTGGTTGTTGGTCAGCACAGACTCGGTGGGCCGAAGGGCCTGTTTCAGTGCTGTATCTCTATTTAAAAAAAAAAGCATTGAGGTAATGCCAATTTTTTCTTCGTCAGTGATTAGACCACAGTTGGAGAACTGTGTGAAATTCTGGGTGCTCCAATGGGGAAAAGATATGAAAGCCATAGTGAGAAAGTGTAAGTTCATGAGCCCATGGATGAGTACTTGTAATTATAAGGTGAGACTTCAGATAAGTGGACTATTTCCATTGGAGCAGAGAAGGCTATAAGAAGTGATATAACTAATGTTTTTACAATTCTGAAGAGATTTGATAGTGCTGTCGTGCTCACAGGAAGCCCAGTGATGGAAATACAAAGTAAACCGAAGAGTTATAAAAAATCGAACAATTTTAAAAGGCTGATACACTTGCTTTCAAGATGGAGGACAGTCACATGACACACCACCTCCTACACTGAAATATCTGCTAGAACTGCAACTCATTAACCCCATCTGCATTGAAATTAAACAGCTCATCACACATGGATGTGAGCTATCCACAAAGTAAGCTAAAACAGAAGCATTAGCAGATGCTCCATGTCGAGCTACAACCACTACAATAAAATATGAACATCCCTTATCTTATCAAAATGGGTTGTGATCAGAAGCCATTGTACAGCCCCTCAGGAACCGAAATCCTAAAGTCACATGGGCGAAACTAACACTTTATGAACTTACCTTTTAAAGATCACCTTTTTGGAGAACAAAGGCAGTCATCAAGATATCTGAACATCAGTCTGGGATCTCCAGCCATGGAGAGAACATAGAAAGCCATCTTGAATTCCAGCCCTAAGCTGAGAGAGATAGAGAGATCAATTCCAGCTAAGATAGTTGAACCCTGCTGAAACGAGATGGCAACCAACTGCAGCACAGAAATAAGAGTGCCTTTTGAACAACAACTCTACCTGTGAAAATTGAAGTAAGAACTACCAACATTGTCTTCAAACTGAAGTGTTGACTGCCAGGAGACTTCAGCAACCCAGCAAGGGCAAGGCAACCAGCAGACTGGTCTGCAACATTAAAATTTACCTTCCAAGATTATCCCACAGATTTTAGCTGAAAGCAGCACTTTTTTACACCCTGATTTCTTGCTACCCTTTACCTTCAAACTATCTTTTTTTGAGTGTGTATGAGAGAGTGAATCCATGCATGGGTGGTGTTGCGAACATTTCAGGAGATTATTCTTCAATAAATATTTAATTTTCTGTTCTAAACTCATGAGAAAACCTGTCACTGTCTCTTTATTTGGTCAACAAAACATGGGCTGAAACACTAATTTAAACAAAACCCAACCTGTGGTCATTTGGGAGCTGACCGGTGGAAACCAGCCACACCATTTCTCACATGTCTGTAACAGGGTAATAGTTATTTATTTGTGTTGGAAAGTGAGAAGAAAGGTCATCAATTTAAATTTGTCATCAAGAGTGAGGATAGGAATTTGGAGTTAATTAAGAGAGTTGTTGAAGCATGAAATACTTTGCCACCAGGAATAGTTCAGGCAGAGACCACAATATCTTTGAAAGGAAAAGTATATAAACATATGGGAAGAGAGATCAGAAAAAGCAGCTATTGACTCGTGGCCAAAACCATTAAAAGATAGTGGAGAAATTGGCTATACAAATCCTTCAGTGCGAAAGAAGGAGGGCATAGCTGGGATGAGTATAAGAAAACTTAAACACTTCAAAAGGGTTAACAGAGGGTTAAAGTGAAAAGTGGAAAAAGGTATCGAAGCTGAGTCTAAGCCTAACAATTTTTAAAAAAACTTAGTGCCACAACAGCAAGAGGAAAAATCAGAAGAGCTGAAACCCACAACAAAAGGCTTGAAACTGAAAATGAGCACAAAATATGAATGGCTACTTCCTCTAAATATTCACAAAGGAAGACGTGAGCAACATGACCTTTCTAAAAACAGATACCCCGAGTATCATCAAGGACATGTCTATAAATGTGACCGACAGATAGAAAATGAAAGGGTGGTTTCTCTTTTCAGCTCTCAAATGACCATGGTGTTAACCAATAACGTGTTTTTATTAGAATTATGTTATAAACCCTTAAGCGTTTTAATGATCAATAAACAGACAAATGACTGGTTTTCTCATAAGTTTAAAGAAAGATTAATGCTTATTAAATAAAAAATCTGAAAATTTGCAACTTCACCAATGGCCAGAATTTTACGTTGGGGCAAAGGCCTGGAAGCCACGCCTTATTTTGCCCCGGGCTGGACTTGCGCTTCTCTGAGCCAGGAAGTTCTGCCTCCAAGAGTTGCTTGCCAATCAGCGGACCGGCAGCTCCTCAGTCCCAGCAGTGCCACTGGAGCAGTGGCCACTGGGAATGCACCCAGCCAGCAGAGGATTGTGGAAGTCAGTCTCCATAAAGGTGAGGGTCGTTTAGGAGAGCGGAGGGAGGTGCTGCTGGGGGGTCCCTCTATAGGGCACAGGATGTCTGATTTAGGAGGGCCAATCACCCCCCCCCACCCCCGGGACTCGCAAGGAGGCCACCCCGGTAAATCCTGGCAGCCTCCACAGGTGCTCAAGTTCCCGGCTGCCACTGGTAAAATACTGGTAGTGGGAGGAGGACCTTAAGTGACGATTAATTGGCCACTTGGCCTGGGGTGGGTGGGCAGCCTGTCACTTCCCCCGCTGCTCGTAAAATTGCAGTTGGGAGTGGGAAGGTGACGAGAATGGCCCCCCCCCCCCCCCCCCCCCACAGCCTGCTCCCACAGGGGGTGTAAAATTGTGGCCATTGTTAGACAATGTTGTTTGAATGTTGCTCATCTTCTTAAAGTGATGTTTGTTCACGCCTATTATCCAGAGTTTGGGCTTGGAGGTGCTGTGTCTGCAAAGGTCATTGTTAGTCCAACTGGTTGAAAAGGCAGTCATTAACGTGGTTGGGGCCATTAGCATTTCTAATGTTTCTTCAAGGCTGGTTCAGAAATGATGGTTTCAGTCTCCAGCAATCACTATACATATTTGCAGTACCGGAGAGGTCACCTGACCTCTTGCACACTTTTGCCTGGTAGCAAAAGTGTGTCCTTTTTTTTAAGAAGGTTAATTCATTAGTTCATTTTTTTAATAGTTCATAATTGCTCATTGCATGAGTGTGGCATAAGTGAAATGAAAGTTTTAGACAGGCTAAATAGAATCAAAATAAATAAATTCCCAAGGATAGATGGTACTTATTCGCATGCTGAGTGACTAGGAAGGAGGTCTGTGAAATGCTAACACTAGGAGGGAGTCACTGTTATCTGTGACATTCCAGTAGATAGGAAAGTGACAAATATGATGCCCATATCCAAAAGGGTAATAAAATAGACAAGGGCAACGACAGTCCCATTAGACTTACTCTATTCCATATAAAATACTGGAATTAATTATCAAGAGTAAACTTGAGAATTATCTCTCCCAGAACCTAGTTAACAGCAGTCCGTATGGATTCAGAAGGGGAAGATCCTGACTGACCACCTGCAACTTCTTTGAGAAACTGGTAATCCAAGCCCCATAATGTGATGTACCTCAAGTTCTATGTTTGTGCTAAGAACACAAGACCTCTTCCACCACAATAAGCCCAAAAGATTTCAGAAGGCAGGTAGGAGTCAATCACATTGATGTGGACCGGAGTTACATATAGGCGAGGCAGCGGTATGGCAGTTTTTTTTTAAGAGAATGCAAAATGTGAAAAAGTCTTCCGTTACCATGAGATGCAGTCAAACCGATGTCTCAGTAGTTAGACTATAATGGAGTTGATAAGTGGATGAACCACGATGTTCCCATCGCCTACCATCCACTGTTGCACTTTTACCAGCTGTGGGGGAGGTAAACAGCCCGATCACGCTGGGCCAATTAAGGCCCTTAAGTGGCCAATTAATTGCCACTTGAGGGCCTCCTCCTGCTGCCACTTAGGGTGGGGAATGGGGACCCTCCTAATCAGGCACCCTGTGCCCCACCTAGGGCCCCCCCTGTGGCATAAGCCGCCCGCACTGGAACAACTCCCGACCCAGACAATTGTCCTCGACAAAGTCCCACACGCTTACCTCTATTCTAGGGCCTCTTGCATCTTGCTGGTTCTGGCTGGGTGCAGTCTCAGCAGTAGCCACCTCTCCCAGTGGCACTACTGGGACTGAAGAGCAGCTAGCCCACTGATTGGCCAGCAACTCTTGGAGGCGGGACTTCCTGCCTCAGGTATGTCCTGTACACAAAAAGCAGGACAAGTCCAATCCGGCTAATTACCGCCACATCAGTCTACTCTCAATCATCAGTAAAGTGATGGAAGGTGACATCAACAGTGCCATCAAGCAGCACTTGCTTAGCAATAACCTGCTCAGTGACTCTCAGTTTGGGTTCCGCCAGGGCCACTCAGCTCCTGACCTCATTACAGCCTTGGTTCAAACATGGACAAAAGAGCTGAACTCAAGAAGTGAGGTGAGAGTGACTGCCCTTGACATCAAGACAGCATTTGATGGAGTATGGCATCAAGGAGCCCTAGCAAAACTGAAGTCAATGGGAATCAGGGGAAAACTCTCTGCTGGTTGGAGTCATACTGAGCACAAAGAAAGAAGTTGTGGTTGTTGGAGGTCAATCTTCTCAGCTCCAGGACGTCACTGCAGGAGCTCCTCAGGGTAGTGTTCTAGGCCCAACCATCTTCAGCTGTTTCATCAATGACCTTCCTTCAATCATACGGTCAGAAATGGGGATGTTCGCTGATGATTGCACAGTGTTCAGCACCATTTGCGACAACTCAGATACTGAAGCAGTCAGTGTAGAAATGCAGCAAAAACCTGGACAATATCCAGGCTTGGGCTGATAAGTGGCAAGTAACATTCGCGCCACACAAGTGCCAGGCAATGACCATCTCCATCAAGAGAGAATATAACCATCTCCCCTTAACATTCAACGGCATTACCATTGCTGAATCCCCCACTATCAAGATCCTAGGGGTTACCATTGACCAGAAACTGAACTGGAGTAGCCATATAAATACCATGGCTACAAGAGCAGGTCAGAGGCTAGGAATCCTGTGGCGAGTAACTCACCTCCTGACTCCCTAATGCCTATCCACCATCTACAAGGCGCAAGTCAGGAGTGTGATGGAATACTCTTGCCTGCTTGATTGGCACCCCATCCACAAACATTCACTCTCCACTACCGACGCACAGTGGCAGCAGTGTGTGCCATCTCCAAGATGCAATGCACCAAGGCCCTTAAACTGCACCTTTCAAACCTGTGACCTCTACCACCAGGAAGGACAAGGGCAGCAAATGCATGGGAACACCACTATCTGCAAGTTCCCCTCCCAGTCACACACCATCCTGACTTGGAACCATAGTGCTGTTCCTTCGTTGTCACTGGGTCAAATTCCTGGAACTCCCTTCCTAACAGCACTGTGGGTGTACCTACCTCAAATGGACTTCAGCGGTTCAAGAAGGCAGCTCACTACCACCTTCTCAAGGGCAATTAGGGATGGGCAATAAATGCTGGCATAGCCAGCGACGCCTACATCCCATGAATGAAGGAAAGAAAAAAAAGAATGGAAGGCCTGGGCCACGCAAAATTGCTGCGTGGCTTCCATGCCCGATAGAGGTGGGCTCGTCCCCAAGTTTTTTGCCAGTGGGCGGGGCCTCCATTACAAGGTAAAATTCCGGCCCATGGATTTCATGGGTCTTCATGTGTGCAAGGCTCAGTATGAAAGAACACTTGCATTTGAAGGATGGGGGTGTAAATGACTTATGCCACTTCATAGATACTAACACTAAGCTCTTAAAACACTTGAACACAGTGAGTGGGAGCTAGTTGACATGTTTAGTGCATTGTATTTGGAAGTTGTGGCTGACTTTCCTTGTATTTCCTTACATGGTAGTGTCATTATACAACTTCTGGCATTAAATTGTCTTAACTGGGGTCATCGGGTTGACACTGGTTGTCTTGGCCACATCCTTCCACTGCACTTTTGATGGCCTTTATTGCTTGGTTTTAAATAGGGTCTGCACACATTGCCTTACATGGGCCTGCATCATTTCCATTGTTGCCTTTGAAAATGTGGGGGCTCTGTACAATGTAGCAGACCTCTTTCTTTATCGAAAGAATCTAACTGCTACTTTCAACTAAATAATTGATGGCTGATTATTTGAGCTGCTGCAGCGTGTCACCTTCTGCCACTGATTTTAGTGAGGTCAGCACCAGTGTGCTTGGGAGGCAGAAGTCTGACTGCTGCATTCTGGCAGCAAGTGTGACGGAAGAAACTCTGGGCGATTGGGTTTTATAGTTCTGCATAGATTTTTAAAATTCAAATGCAAGATTGAAGGATATGATTTTTTTTGGAATCATCAATATTTTTGAAAAGGCTTTATTATAAGTAAGTTATTGGACATTTCAGGTTCAAACAGCAAACCATCATTGAACTGGTCTGTTTTTTTTATTTTTTTTCCCTAATATTTGTAATTTTTTTTTAGCTCCATCTTATCCATTGGAACTCTACTTTGTTCAAGAGTATTGATGAAGCTTTGGGGAAGAAAAATGGGATAGCAATCATTGCTTTGTTTGTCCAGGCAAGTATTTAATTATAGACAAGCATGTTATTTACCCTCACCTGGTAGAGTGGTGAGCTGTATTAGAGAGCAGATTGCTTAGCTGCTCTTGTTTTACCTTCTTGCAGCCACATACAAAATGACATAATTGAAGACTCGTAGCAGATCATCTGACTACAGCTTCAGCTGGAAAACACTGCATAATGTGGGGAGTCTAAGAAGTAGAGAAAACATCAATTGAAAAATGTTTGTGGTGGGGGGTGGTGAAATTTGGGAAGATACATTAGTCTCGCATGACAGTTGTGTAATCGCCAAGTGTGAAATAGTGATGTGTCATAATTTCATGGAACTATAGGGAAAAGCTCCCATGCAAATGTGCACACATTGGCCCCTTTAAGTTAGCATGGGCTGAATTTTACGCCGCCCCAGTGGGTCGGATGGTGGCATGGGGGCGGCGTTAAATTGAGTGTGAGGCTTCAGGAGGCATACCCGCCTTGCTCCCGCGTCCGGTCAACTTTACGGTGATCGGGCGGCGGGGTGGGGCGGAAACGGCCCCCCCCTGCCTGAGGCCAATCATGGCCCTTAATTGGCTACTTAACGCCCACTTAAGATCCCGCACCCGCCTCTACGGTTACTTTAACCATGGCAAGCGGGCGTGCTGGGCCCGATTTGAGGGCCGCCCCACCCCCCTCCCGCCCAAAAACAACCACTCCAGTCTCACCAGGGAAGGACAGATCTGCCTTGCGAGGCATGCCCAATTTACGTTCCCTCATGGATCCATCTGGTCCGCTGGGCTGCAGTACCAACAGTGGCTACGGCTCCTGGTGATGCTGCTGGGACTAAGAGCCGCCAGCCTGCTGATTGACTGGCAGCTCACTGAGGCGGGACCTCCTCCCTCTGGCGGGTGGAAGTCCCGCCTCAGGACAATTAAAGCCGGGGACCTGTAAAATGTGGGACGGATCCCGGACTAGGCGGAAGCGGGTTCGCCACCGACTTTTACGTCTCACTCCCGTGCACTCCCCAAAAAAAAAAGCGCGTATGTTGCTGAGGAGGCTAGAATTGGAGGAGTACCGATAACTTGAAGGGTGGTAGGAGTGGAGCAGTTTACAGATATAGAGATGAAGGAGGCCATGGATGGATTTGAAAATGTTAAATCATTTAAAATATTTGCACAGTGGACTGCCAGAGTTTATTTTTATTTTTAACGGCTCACCTTTGCATCAGCTACTTTTGTATTATAGCAGGTGTCCATGCTTACTGGTGTTCATTTAGTTTTGCCAGGTAGCTTCAGTAGAATGGACTGTTAATTTTCTTTCCATTCTATAGTGCACTTTTTTCATTGTGCCAAAGAAGACACCACAATTATCTCAAAATTGTTGCACAGAACTAACATGATTAATGCAATATAAGATTTGGATACCTTGTAAAGCTGGTTTAAAGCCATATTTCACTCCTACAGAGTAGTGAAAAAATGTAAACAATGAGCAGAATAGTAACAGACTTCAGGAGAATATAGACATTGGGGATACAAGCAGACATATGGCATGAAATTTAGCACAAAAACGAAGTGCTACATTTTGGTAGAAAGAATGAGAAGAAGTGATATGGATTAAATGGTATAATATTAAAGAGGGTGCAAAAACAGAGACCCCTAGAGGTGTACATACACAAGTCATTGAAGGTGGCAGGAGAAGTTGAGAAGACTTTTTTAAAAACATAGGATCCTTGACTTTATAAATACAGGCATAGAGTTTAAAAAAAAACAAGCAAGTTATGCTAAACCTTTATAAAACTCTGGTTCGGCCTCAGCTGGAATATTCTGGCCAAGGATGTCAAGGCCTTAGAGAGTGTGCAGAAGAGATTTACTAGAATGATACCAGGGCTGAGGGACTTCAGTTATGTGGAAAGACAAGAGAAGTTGGGGCTGTTCTCCTTTAAAGCAGAGAAGGTTAAGGAAAGATTTGGCATTTCTTCAAAATCGTGAAGGGTTTTCATAGAGTAAATAAGGGAATAATGTTTCCAGCGGCAGATGGTTTAGTAATCAGTGTACAGATTTTAGGTGAGTGACAAAGAACCAGAGAGGACCATGAGGAAGAATCTTTTTACATAGTGAGTTGTTGTGATGCACTGCCTGAAAGGATGGTGGAAGCAGATTCAATAGCAACTTTCAAAAAGGAATTGAGCAAATATTTGAAGGGCTAAGGGAGGGAAGCAGGGATTCTACTTGTGCTGATTCCATGCTGTAGTAATCTCAAAATAATTTTCAAACAGCTTTACTAATTAAAAGCTTTAACAAATGCACTAGATGGCTCTTTTTCTGGCCCACTGCCTTGGATCTGAACCTGTAGAGCTGCGGCAATTCATTGGAAGGGAAAAATCACTAGGAAAATTGTTTTGTTTGCTTTCATTCACTAGCTAGCGACTGAATCAGACTTCCATTCCTAGATACCTGCAGAATGCTTGCTCAACCTCTTAATCAGGGCCTGGTGTGTGGCTTAAGGACATCTTGCAGATCTAAATAAAAAGTAATCGAATTGTCGTCTTTGCATTTTACAAAGAAGCAAGCCATGTAACTTAACAATACTGGCCTGGAGATATTGAAAAGGGAGAAGATGCATCTCGTGGATTAATGCCATTCCTTCCTGAAATAGCTTCTCTATTAGTGGACAAATGACAGGTCTTATTGGACGTTTCAGGATTCTTTCTCTAAGATTTACACAGACGAGTCAAGAATGAGAAGTGGAAGCTTGTTTTACAAGTTCAAGCAAATACAATGGGAAGGTACCTTTTTTTGTTTTTGACAAATAGCTCCTGTTCAATATTTAAGGTCAGTAGTTTAGATTGAAAAATTTTTAAGTTTCAGGTATGTGGCCTTAGCTTGACTGGATATATGAATCAAGGAATTGGGCCATTCCAGCGCCACATGGAAATATCAGACACAAATTATTTTTAAGCTATATAAAACAACAATTGTAATTATAATTGAGTGAACTTGAACTAGATCATTGGGATTTCAAATAATGTTGGCTCAGTAACTCGGTTCCCTCACAAGGAATGGACAAAAAATGGTGAAGGGTTCTCCGGTCACTTTCAGCTCCTAATGACCAGAACAATAGTGACATTGGCATAGGCATAGTAGCAGATGTGTGGTACAGAAAATCCTAAAGAGAGTAAAGAAAGAGATATAGATAATTGACTACTTATCTTTTTTTTGTGTCTCCAGCTCGGGCTGGGATTAAAATTTCCGTATTGGTGACTGTAGAGATCCAAAGTGTAATAGTTTCTGTTCTCGGTTATTTGGTATTGAATTGACATTCTCAAAATGATAGTGAGGGAAGTGGAAATGTGCAGTATGATGTTGACGAATTTTATAACTGGGACACAACGGAGGGGACTCTACTGTGTTCAATGCTGACAGTGGATGTAAGAAATGCTAAGTGCTCTATTCAGTGGCACGGACATCCTTAGCTAGGTGAACATTGAAACATTACTTGTTCGTTTTAAAACAAAGTTTAGAACATATCTATCTTTATAATACCTTAAAGAGCTTGCACCTTCACACATTTCCTGCATACAAACCTTTATTACTTGTTATATTTTGTCTCACTTTGTCAACTTTCTCAGTTATAAATTCCTGTGTTTACGCTTACCATAGAAACTGTCTACATTGTTAGGAGTGCTCCTTTTTTTGTTAAATTTTGAAGATTTGTGGTTTAAAACTGAAAAGGAGTCCATGGATTTTTTTTTTACACCAAGGGTCACTGAGAGGTTTGGACTGTAAACAGTTACTGGAAGTCACCTGTCTTCAAATAATTACCCAGCAGGGCTTGTTGAATTGGGCAAGATGTCTACAGAGAAGTGACGGGTCAAGATTTATAGGGGTCACCAGGGTGTGACAGTTTATGGTTTTGCTTTGGGAAGTGGGTTGGGATATGGACAATGGTTTGACAAGACAGTTGGAGAAAACATGCCAAGAGAGCAAAACCCAACCTCCGTCTGTTCCAGCTCTTTGAAAAAACATGCTAGTTATCCATCTCTTGAGAAGCTGAGAAGCAAATGTAAGACCCTGACACTGCATTTTCCCTGGAAAGCCTGTCCAAGCTGATCTTCAATGTCGCCTCACAAGAACTGTTCTAGGAAGATCCCAGTGACCGCCATCTATACGTAGTTGGGACACCAAACCAAAAAGGACTTCTGACATCTTTTCATATTTCATTTTTCTTCACAAATTAGCAATTTTTTTGGCCAATTTTTTTTTTGTACTAGATCTCTAAAGAGTAAATGTTTTTTTGGTTAGTGTGTGTGTGTGTTTGTGTGTGTGTGTTAAAAAAGGAACTTTTTATATTTCGATCTGTGTTTATGCTTTGCTTCATTACTGGTTAAGACTTGTTTTATAATCTGATTTTGTGTTTATTAAAGAAACTTGGCTTGTTTGTTTTATTCTGGTCTATGATTGTATCGGTAAGTGGTAAAATGTTAAATATATGTTACCTGTGGAGAAGTGGAACGAGAATAAATGGTGCACTGCTTCCACCTCGGTCATAACATATAATTGGGGGCTTGTCCAGGATATCCAACACCACCAACGTGCAATTGTCAGTGGGTAATAATAATTGAAAAGCGGAAAAGGAAAAAAACTGCTTTCTTGTGCAGTAGATTAAAGTTTACTCTACCGGAATGTCTTTTATCATTTGCTGTGACCTTTCTGTGGAAGGAGGATGTATCTGAGTGATTTTAAAACACTTAACCCCAAGGTTAAACTAAAGGATTTGGCAGAACTGTTGTTGTTGGAGTTAAAACCAGGTGCTAAGAAAGCAGACATAATTGAAGTAATAGCACACCATTTGAAATTGGAAGAAGAAAGCAAACCAGAGGGTAGTGCAGTTGAATTAGCTAAAGTTCAGTTATAGATGAAACAGCTTGAGCAGGGAAAAGAATTGACAATGGAAAAAATTGAGCAGAAACAGGAAATGGAAAAACTTAAGCTTGAACAGAAAAAGGATGTAAAAGAATTGAAAAACTTGAGCTTGAAAGAGCATTGACAACGAAGAAGCTTGACTTTGAAAAAGGGAAAAAGAGTTAACATTTCAGAGATTGAGTAGGAAGGGAATTCAACGTTAAAAAGATGGAACTAGGACAAAGGGGCGGTCTTGACTCCAGTGAAAGATCTGGCTCCAGCCCAGGACCCGGTGGAGAGCTGTTTAAATTTGTGCAAGCCCTCCCTAAGTTTGTGGAAAGGGGCGTAGAGGCATTTCTCTTTTCTTTTGAAAAGATAGCCAGACAGATGAAGTGTTTGAAGGAAAGCTGGACACTGCTTATGCAAAGCAGGTTGATGGGCAGAGCTCATGAAGTTTATGCCATGCTTTCTGAGGATGCTTCTGCTGATTGAGATGACAAAAAAGGCCATTCTCACTGTGTATGAGTTAGTCCCAGAGGCCTACAGACAGAAATTTTGGAACCTCCAGAGACTGGGTAGACATATAGAATTTGAGAGGGTAAAGCGAATTAATTTTGATGGTTGGATATGGGCACTAAAGGTAGAGGCCACTTACGAGAATCTTAGGAAATTAATTGACACCACAGTCGGATAGCCGAATATCTGAAACTTTCTTTGGGGATTTGGATAACCCGAAGGAAATATTCAATAAATCTTCTCTGATCAAGGCCTAGCAAGCCAATCCAGAGTTAAATAAAGTGGCACAAGCAGCTCTAACAGAAGATGAGGCAAAAGGAGTTCCAGAAGGCTACTATATTAAAGATGGGATTTTGATGAGGAAGTGGAGACCTCCTCACAGGCCTGCAGATAGTGGTGCTGCCAAAGTATCATAGGGAACTATTAAGGATAGCCCATGAAATTCCTATAGCAGGACGTGTGGGGATCTGGAAGACCCAATCACGTATAAATTGACATTTTTACTGGCCAGGACTTTTCATGGACATGGTGCAGTTTTATAAAATGTGCTGTATGTGCCAGATTGTGGAAAAACAGCAACCTGCCATAAAACCGGCACCTCTAATTCCCATACGAGTTTTTGGGGAACTATTTAGTACAGTGTTGGTAGCCTGTGTAGGACCCTTGCTGAAAACAAAAGCGGGACACCAATATATACTCATTATCGTGGATATGGCTACTCTGTTCCCAGAGGCCATTCCCTTAAGAACAATTTCGGCTAAGGTAGTGGTAGAGAAGTTGACCCAGTTCTTGACTAGATGTGGATTACCGAGTGAGATTCAGTAAGATCAAGGTCCCAATTCTATGTCTAAAATTTTTCAGCAAGTTATGGGTAATTTGGGAATAACACATTTAAAGTCCTCAGCATACCACCCACAGACACTCGGAGCTTTCGAAAGGTACCATCAGATCCTCAAAATGATGATCAGGGCATACTGTCATGAATATCCCAATGGATTCACCTAATGAGTCTACCCGTTTAAGTCCTTTTGAATTAGTTTTTGGACATAAGATAACAGTTTCTCTAAAACTAATCAAAGAAAGGTTTTCAGAACAGAGGGATGAATCTTCTATGCTAGATTATGTATTGATGTTACGGGAACGGCTCTTGTGAACCTGCAAAGTTGCTCAGGAACACCTTTAAAGCTTCCTGAACAACTGTGAAGAAATGGGCAGACAAGCATGCCAAGACCTGAACATTTCAACCAGGGGATGAGGTGTTAGTATTACTGCCAGTGATCTATATAAAGTGGTCAAAAGAATTGGCCAGGTAAATGATTTGATTGGCATCCCAGATCGCCAGAAAAAGAATCGGCTATGTCATATCAATATGTTGAAACAATATTATCGCCGTGTGGTGGATAAGCAAGCACAGGTATGTCAGGTAGTAAGGACAGTGAAGGATGAAAGGGATAGTGAGGATGAGGTAGGAGGAGGCCTGGACAATTCTTAGCTTG